>NW_012105431.1:457280-461402 GCF_000951045.1 Mandrillus leucophaeus
AGAGACGGGGTTTCTCCATGTTGGTCAGGCTGGTCTTGAACTCCTGACCTCAGGTGATCCACCTGCCTCGGCCTCCCAAAGTGCTGGGATTACAAGCATGAGCCACCGCGCCCGGCCGCCACTACCTTCTCTAAGCGAGTCTCAGCCAGGCTGGGGCTCCCAGGGGCACAGGGCTTCCACACTGGGGTCCCCAGCAAGCTGCCTGGTTTAGTTCAGGGTGCCTGCTACTTCCTGGCTGCATGGGCTTGTCACGTCTCCTTTCTGCCCTCAACTTTCTCATCTGTTAAATGGGTATGCCGGTGCCCAAATCATAGGGTTGTCAAAGCCTGCCTGAAGCAGGGCTCAGAGCGCACCACGAGGAATTCAGACAGGAAAAGAGGAAACTGGGAAGGCTCTGCGTGGGAAGGGGGTGGGATAGCCTGGATTTGGGACGCAAGGCGTGTGCTAAGGAGGTGGAGCTAGGAGAGGTGGGGCGTGCAGAGGTGCCTCTGAGGGCCAGGCTGGCAGTGGAATTTGCTGCAGAACTCTCAGCTTGCACAGGCCTGCCTGGGAGGGGTTCAGAGGCCTAAACAAAGCAGGGAGCCGGCAGGGAGGGGGTAAGGGAAGGAACCTCTAAGAGAAGGAACAGTCCTCTCCCGGGGCACCCACTCCCCACCTAGGTGCAGCGCCTCTCCCCAAACACACGTGCTGCCAAGCCCTTCATCAGTCACCCTGGCACTGACATCCATAAATCCCATTAGTCACACCGCCACAAACACATCCAGTCCCAGGCAGACAAAGACACGGGGCCCCAAAGCGGCTGTGTCTGTCCCCAGTGGCGCTTTCCCCATGCCTAGAACTGTGCGGACGCCGCAGGCGCTCCGTGCAATTGTTGAACCGACAGCAAGCAGCACTCCTCGCAATCACAAACGCCTCCTGATCGCGTAACTACAGGCCCCCGGATAACCACAGTTGTTCCTTTCCCCCATTCCAAGTCTCTCCCATCCCCTCTGGGTACACACGTACTGCTGTAATCACCCACGAATGCCCTTGGCCATTCCCTCTTCTGCGTCTCTCTGGAGGGGGTAGGGCTGACACTGCGCCCCCCTCCCCCAAGCCTGTGCTCGGACGGGTCAGGCAGAAAAACCATCCCCCAAGGTCACCAGAGCTCTTCAGCAGGCGCCCCCGGGAGCTGATTTATTGGCGGCTTATTTGGAGAAATGCTATCGCTCCTAGATTCCGGAGGCGGGAAAAAACACGCTCGCGGTGGACTTTAACCTTGGGCTGAAACCACAGCGCTTTGTTTTCAGAGGTGCTTCCTAGGGCGCCGCGGCGGGGCTGGGGCCTAGCGGGGGAAGCTCGGCCGGAATGTGGCCCAGCAGCCTCTCCACTCCCAGGCTGCGCTCCCGCCTGCCCTGGCAAGCGCTCAAATTCCTCTGGGCCCGGCCGGAAGCCCTCGGTCCCTCCAAAAGTGCTTCTAGAAATTCTAGGAAGGAGCCGAGGCTCCTTGGATGAGGGCGTCCTTGGAGCAAGGTTTCCAAACCCTCCCATCCCAAGCCCCCGGCATGTGCCACCCGCCGTTCGCAGTCGTGTTACTGGCATGGTGAGGTTTTCGGGAGGCACCCAGGAAGGGCTGAATGCTTCGGTTTCCGCGCACCTTAAGTCCGGAGCAAAACCCCGCTGGAGGTGGTTGGCTCCGATCGCGTGCATGGTTTGCTTGGCTGATGTAAGACACCAGCGCGAAGGCCTGTTCCCGCCCCTCTGGCAGAGATAAATTAAGCGTTATTATTGCAAATGCACCCTCTCTGGATTTTCTCCCCACGACTGTTCCGTGTGTCAAAACCGCCGCTTCCACCAGGCAGCCACAAGGGCGAGACCAATTACCGCTTTCCCCATGGTTGTGCCAAAGCACGCAGCCAACGAGGGCTCCAAGCCGGGACCCCGGTTGAGAAAAACCTGGGGCATCCGGCGGCACCGACGGTGGGAACCAGATGAGCTCCCGCCTCCGCGCATGGTGCCCACAGTCACCCCCCCGCCTTGGTCCTCCTATGCCAAAAAAAAAAAAAAAAAAAAAGGCTCATCATGCGCCCGCAGAGGGCTCTGAGGAGACACGGGATGAAGGCAGGGTCCGCGGAGAAGTGGCAAGCTAAATTCTGAGAAGCCGCTTCGACCCTGACCCTGGCGTCGCCCCTCCGTAGTGCAGGTGGCACCAGAGTTGGGCTCGAGTGGACAGCTGCACGCCCATCCCAGTCTCACCGAGCCTTAATAAGAGGAATGCCAGGCCCGGGCGCCCCTACCCCAAGGCGGTGATCCTGTGAAGCTCGGGCCACCTCAGGGTCCAGCGCCCTCAGGGATGGATGGTGCTGGCACCGAGGGACGAGGCTGTTCCCTCTCTTTGGTGAACGGAGAAGTTCTTGGCGTGGTTCCCTGCGCAGTCTTGGGGTCCCCAGGCCGTGATGGGGTGAGCAGGGCGTGCGGCGTGGCCCAGGATGCGAGACCAGTCTGGAGCACCCCCGCGTGAGCGACGGGAAGGAGGGCCCGCCCGGAGATTTATGGTCGCAGCCGGCCCCCTGCGCACCGAGCGCGTCTCCGTCCTTTCCCAGCCAAACAGTGGAGTGGAGGACCCGACCCCGGCTGGAGGAAGAGGCCAGGGCCGGAGGCGGGGCCGAGAGGAGCTGGAATCCATCGGGGCTGGGCCTGGCGCTTCAGTCCCAATTCTGCCCGCCTTGCGCCCTGGTCTCGGTGGGGTGTGGGGCGATGGCGCCGCGTCCCTGGTCTTCCAGGCAGGTTCGGGCAGCTCCCGGCTGGGTTGGCCCGGCCGCGACTTGGCGCTGTATCTTGGCGCTGTATCGCGGCTGGGTCTGTCGCAGCGAGGGGACGGCGAACGTGGCTTTCCCGGGCACAGCCTCTCCGGGTTTTAGCCGCGCCCGCCAGACACGGGACCTGCGGAAACCGGAGCTTAAGACACCCAGCCACATGGCCTCTGAGCGGGCAGTAGAAGCCGGCAATCCCTCAGGGGGTGCCCTTCACCGAGATGCCAGCGGAGAGTGGGGGGCTTCGGTCTCTGCCTGGAAAGACGGTTGGGGAGATGGGTGAAGTGGCTCGGGTGGCCGCGCCAAGGAAAGGATGCTGGCTTTTTCTTCCCCCGCTGGGGGAAGGATAAGGGGAGAACATGTCCAAGCGGCTAGCAACACCAGAATTTGGGAAGAACCGGGTTCAACGCCGAATTGAGGGAGGCCGTCTGATCGCGGGAGCTGCACCAGTCGGGGCTGAGCCTGCGCCAACAAAAGCGCGACAGGGGTGACGGCCGGGCTCAAGGTTGGCCTGCCCTTTGGTTTTAAAACAAAGAGGGAGAATTTTGTCAGTCGGGACGCGTCCAGGGAGCAGAGGCCGGAGCCGGTAGCCTAGGAACACAGGAAAGGCCTCGGCTCCGGTGGCCCAGACTGGCTGTGGAGAAGCACGGTGGGCCGGGCCTCGGCTAGCCAGGGCAGATTCTCCCGCAACTGCGGTGGTTTGGGGCTACAAGGAAGACCCACCCCGCTCCCCCGAGTCGATTTTTCACCCAGTCAGTAAAACACACACACACACCCACACACACACACCCACCCACCCCAATTGCGTCCACAGGGTTTTTGGCCACCTATCCCGCTGGGTAAACAAAAGTGTGAGGGGGCGGGGAGGGGGAAGGGGAAGGGACGGAATGGGGGTGGGGCGCGTAAGATGGCGGCTGGACCTGGTGGCCTATGGCCTGTGCCCTATGGCCGTGGCACCCAGGCCTGGTTTTTACATTTAAATGTGGCCCACCATACTGGGGAGGGCGTTTCCCTGGACCCTGAACCCTTGTTAGGGATGTCCTAGAGGCTCCCCTTTACGAATGGAGGTACCTGGGCTGCACCCACTACTTCGCTTGGGATCCGTCCTCCGCCCCAAGATGGCTCCCAGTCGCTGTTTACTCAGCGACTGCGGGGACACCAGGGCGCGGGGCTGGGGAGCAGGCGGAGATCAGGGCGCGTATAGATTGGCCTGGGCAGGCGGCCTCTCCGCGTAGCCCGCCCGCGCCCCCACGCACGCGGCATCCCTGGAAAACCAGCGTGGGCAGGATGCATCCTGGTTGCCCCCACCACCACCGCGTCCCCAGGCCCT
>NW_012105431.1:463152-463786 GCF_000951045.1 Mandrillus leucophaeus
AAAAAAAAAAAAAAAGATGATCCCAAGGGACAGGGGATATGGATTCTCCAGGTTTGCCCTGAACCTCAGTCTGCGCTAGGTTCTGTGGAATTACACAGGAGCTCCTGCTCTCCAGCCACAGCTCTCCTGATCTCCAAGGTGACCCCTGGGTTACTTTGACCTCATCCCCCTATTGCGCCCCAGGCCAAACCAGGGTCTCATACTGCTCCTCTGACCTTCACTGCCCCCCTTCTTCCCCATGCCAGGCCAGGGAAGGAGACAGCCTCTACCAAGTGGCAGGGAGGACTGATGGTTAGCACAGTACATGGGTGGCGGGGTGTGTCACGTGTCATGGGAGTGGCCTTGCCTCTACCTTCTTTTTTTTTTTTTTTTTTTGAGACAGAGTTTTGCTCTTTTTGCCCAGGCTGGAGTGCAATGGCGCGACCTCGGCTCACCGCAACCTCCGCCTCCCGGGTTCAAGCGATTCTCCTGCCTCAGCCTCCCGAGTAGCTGGGATTACAGGCATGTGCCACCACCCTGGCTAATTTTGTATTTTTAGTAGAGACGGGGTTTCTCCATGTTGGTCAGGCTGGTCTTGAACTCCTGACCTCAGGTGATCCACCTGCCTCGGCCTCCCAAAGTGCTGGGATTACAA
>NW_012105431.1:464801-467416 GCF_000951045.1 Mandrillus leucophaeus
GGCTGCAGGGCCGCGCAAATGTGGAATGGGTGCCGGGGGCGGGTATGGAAGGGGCCCGCGCGAGGGGGCTGGGCGCACAAAGCCCAGGCACTACAGCCCTAATGAAATACCGGCTGGGTTCGTCACGCTGCCGAGGCGCACACTTGAAAAATGCAAACGCCATTGGCAAATCCAGGGCAAACAGGCAGAATTTTTATTAGCAACTAAATGATTTATGGCACACGTACCCCGCCGTCACAATTACGGCGTCTCGGAGCATCCAGGGGGTGAAAACATTAAACATTTATAAAAATGGGCCTTTGTTTTTTTCTACTCCACAAGCCTTTGTTTTCCCCACCCCAACTCTCTCAAGATATACATATTTTTTCCTTGAGCTATATTAAAATAAGGAAAAACATTCCCCAAGTCCAGGGCGGGGTAATGCGGTAGGGTCTGGGCTTGGAATATTGGTGGGCAAAGAGAGTGGAGAGGAAGCGATGGGGCCTCGGGCGTGGGAGGGCTTAACTAGGAACACACAAGACCTCTGCGTAAGGCTCAAGGGCGCTCTGCGCCCCCACACACGGCCCCCTTCCCCCGCCTGGGCTTCCAGCAGCCCCGCGCAGCTCGACTGCGTTTATTCGATTCCTGCAGTCCCCTCCTCCCCTAAGGCACACAGACACAATACCTCCTTTCTCTAACCCCCCTCTCCTCTCCGTCTTTGCTCCTGGCCGTCCCGGGGATGCACCGGGCGCCTCTCGCCGCCCCGAATGCCGAGGCCGCCACTGAGACCCGCACGGCCAGCTCCAAACGCGGACACCGTGGCTTGTTCCCCTCGGCTCCAGCTATTTTCGTTCCTTTCTTTCCTTTTCACTCCTCCCTCCTCCCCAGCGGAGCTACAGCTTCCAAAAGAGGGCAGCCTAGAAACCAACGCAGGAAGCTCCAGGAAGGGCAACTTGAAACTGCCCTCAAGAGGCTGAACTTTTTTCCTCAAATTTATCCTGGAATTAAAT
Organism: Mandrillus leucophaeus; assembly: GCF_000951045.1. Lineage (NCBI taxonomy): Eukaryota > Metazoa > Chordata > Mammalia > Primates > Cercopithecidae > Mandrillus > Mandrillus leucophaeus. Next base: position 465,791 of record NW_012105431.1, read on the forward strand.
TAGACACCCCCCAGTTCGTTCTCGAAGCCTCCCCCCACCTTTTTTTTTTCTAAAAGTGGAGAAAAGAAAATAGAACGAATGGGCACTAACGCGCTCATTTCCCCCCCTCCCGAAAAGTTGCCTTAAAAATTGATTTAAAAAAACAGAACGGGCAATGCGAAAACGCTGAGTCCGCAGCGCGGGGCTAAAGAGCGGGCTCCTCTTGTTTTAATTAAAATCTTATCACCGCAGTTGCTCTTCGAGGCAGGACTGGAAGAATTTCTGCCCCTCCAAGCTTCCTTTCCAGGGTACGTAATGCCTAGCCGGGCTCGGGGGCCTGCAGGGCTGCAGAGAGGGTGCGGGGGCCCCCAGGACAGTTCTGCTGGCGTGGTCCGCACTCCCTGCGCCCCCGGTCAGGTAGGTCGGCCGCGGGCAGCTCACGGCTACTCAACCCAGAAAAGATTTTGCTGAAAGAGCAAAATAAAAGTACAAAGTCTGGGGGATTGGGGCTCCCTTCCCCCTACGGCCGCCGTGGCCAGCCAAGCACTTTTTGGGCTTGGCGGCTACTTCCTCTGAGCTCAACAGATTTTTTTTTTCCCGGTCTCGCCCTCCCTGGAGGGGGCGCGGCGGATGGAAGGCGAGAGAGGCCCCCAGCCAAGAGGTTTTTAATATTACACTTTAATAGGTTTCAGAAGGCTCCTTGGAGAAATGCTAATAGGCTGAAATGTCAGAATCGAGAGGGATTCAGTTCGCGCTCAGCCGATCTAATCCTTTTTTCTGCTCTGATTTTTTTGTGGGGGTGGGGAAGGAGAGGGGAGCGCCCACGCAAAGAGGGACTTTGGGGAGGGGCGCGCTGTGCGAAGCGCCGCAGCCCCGGCCTGGGCCGAGCGGGGGGCGCGCCCCGATCCGCGTTTCTATAGGAACCCCTTTTAGAAGATTAGAGACTCACCCGCTGCCCGCCGCCGCGGCCTCTCCAAAATATTAATCAGTAACCATCTGACACCGCGTTTCAGGGAGGGACCCGCAAGCCAGTGCTAGGAAAACGGCCTTCTCGCCTGCCCATCCCACCCGACCGCGCTGCTGGGGGAGAGGGAATGAATCGCTGCTTTGTTTTAAAAGGAAGAAAAAAAACAAGGGAAAAAGCAGCCCTTGTCTGTTTCGGCGTCTCCACCGCGCGTACTAGAAGCGCACCCCAGGGGAGGTCGGGGGCCGGGGCCCAGGGCGCGGGGTGCAGCCCGCCGGGCCCCAGGCCCTCCCCGGCTCGCCTGGCTTGTCACCTCCTCCTGCGAGCAGGAAGCTGACAGGCGGCCCATTAAACCGCGCCTTGCAAAGCCCTGGATTGCGGCGACAACCATCTTCCTCTATTTTGATCACTCAGCCCAGACGCTGGGGGAGGGGGGAAGGAAAAGGGAGGAGAAGGAGAAAGGAGGGAGGGGGGGTCCGAGCTGGTGGAGGGGGAGGGCTGCCTAGAAACGGCCCGGAAAAATTCTCACCACCAGTTTTGATCATTCAGCCCCGCCGAGGGGAGCCTGGAAACTGCTGGAGCCCCTAGGTCCGTAATTGGTTTTATAGGAATGGCTGTGGGCCAAGGTGTTTACATGCGCGTGATTGGCGGCGCGCGCGGCCAATGCGCGGCGGCCGGGGGCC
>NW_012105431.1:471981-472946 GCF_000951045.1 Mandrillus leucophaeus
CGGACGCTTGCCCGCCTCGGGCTTGCCCGGCCCGCTGCCGCCTGGGAAGTACATGGCTGGCCTGAATCTCCATCCGCACCCGGGTAAGTGCCCCACGCCCTGCCCATCCCCTCCTGTCTTCCCCGGGAGATCCACTCGGCGGGGTCCTCCTGTGCACTCGCGGCCGGAGCTCGGCGACTCTCCTTCGGCCGGCCACGAGGGTGCGGGCGGACTCAGCCCCCAGGGCGGGGAAACTCCTGGCCCCGGATTCGAGGCCAGTCCGGCGGCCCCGGCGGTGGAAAAGGCTCGGTTGCCTTTTCTTCACCGTGTCCGGCCCTAGTGAACCGAAAGCGGGTGCCGTAGCCCGAGCCACCGGGGGCGATTCCAATCTCCGGGGGCCCCGGCGGCACAAGCCTGGGCTGGAGTTTTAAAAATCTGGGCGAGAAAAGAACAAACCGGCCCCCGCACCCCGCGAGACACCCGCTCCCCGAGCTCGATTCTTTTTCTTGGCAAACGCCCCTTTTGGCGCCCGTGGGCTCTCCTGGGTTCTGTTCCCAGCTCCACCACCCGCGCCGAGCCGGGTCCTTGGCAGTTACCTAGCGCCGGGGGATGCGGGAGTACGGTGACCCCAGCCCTGGGACCCTGGCCTCGGGGCGGGCGGGATGCCCCTTTCTTCCCAGGGAGAACGGCGGCCTTGGGAACCAGCACCCCATTAGGAGGGCGGCGACCCGGGCCCTCGGGGACCCCGTGTTCTCCGGCGCTAAAGAGTGCGGAGGCGCGGCAGGGACGCCGAAATGGGGCCACCACCGTCCCGAACCTAGAGGGAAAGAAGAGAGCGGGTCGGGCAGGGCCCAGGCGACGGAGGGGAAAACCCTGCTGCGGGAGGAGGTGTCCGAGAAGGTCCCGTGGCCTCCGCCATTTCCCAAGAGGGGCTGCCCAGGCACGGTGGGGACGGTGTCCGGGCAGGCGCTTCGCCGGTCAGTCCG
>NW_012105431.1:476501-478040 GCF_000951045.1 Mandrillus leucophaeus
CCCCGAACTGGGGCGCCTGGTCATACTGCGAGGCACTGGCTTTTAAAAAGCTACCCAAAGAATCTCTTACCAAAAAAAAAAAAAAAAAAAAAAATCACGGGAAGCTCATCGCCTCCTTAAGACATGTATCCTCGGATGTGGCGATCTTAGATTTTTCCAAAGTAAACGCGGATCTGGTAACCAGAGCCTGATGGGAGAGAGCGAGGGAGGGAGGGAGGGGGTGTTTGTAACCAAAACCGAGTTAAAATAGGCACCCTTAGCAAAGTTGGGGAGGGAGGCTGGAGAGGAAGGCCGGAGGGTTTGGCCAGGGGTTTTGCAGCCGAGGGGGTCTCCTGCTTGGGGGGCTGGGCGCGGAGTGCAGGGCGCCGGGCGGGCACCCGGGAGCCGGTGGCTTTGGCGTGATCGGCGGCTCTAAGAGCGCCCAGGCCTCCTAGAATCAGGAATGTGAGCTGCTGCAGACAGACAGATCGAGGGAAGGGTGGGCTCCAAGACCCCCTCCGATCCCCAAGAGAATCCGCAAACGACAAATCTTTTAAACAAACAGCTTTAAACTGGAACTACAGGGGGATTTACCCAACGGTGGGGGAGGCGCCCCTTGGCCGGCCCGCGCTGCAAAGGTTTTCTTTGTAGGTTATTTTGGGGGGTGGGTGTGTGGGGGGGAAGCTAGGAGTAGAAGCGAGATCCTTGATCCCTTTCCTTCTCCTCTTGACATCCCCCAAATCCCCCACGCCAGGCCACGTCCTCGGGCTGCAGGATCTCAGGCCAGGGCGTTGGAAAATGAAACCAAAGCTTGTTTTGTAGGATTCTTTCCAGTCCTTAGGCGAGAATGCCACGTCTCGGGTCCTCGGACTCGAGCTCTGGGACTCGTAGTGCCCCCGGGGGGAGAAAGGGGGGGGACCACGAGCCTCTTTAAAAATAATAAACCCGCTTTGGACCCTCCCTCCTCCCACCCCCAGAAAAACACCATTCCGTCGGCGGTTCAAGGCGAGCTCAGGAAAAACCAAACTCGGAAAAGGGAGGCGAGGTCTCCAAAAGGTTAAATATTAAACTTTGCGGATCAGATAGTGCCAGAGTGTTTTGGGAGACACTTCGGACCTCTTGTGGCAAGGCTTCACGGTTTTAAACCCCGGAGCATTTGACGCCCAGGAATAAAATACACTTAAGAGGTTTGTATTTACGCTGTCCGGGCGCAGCCGAGGAGCCCTGCCCGGTTTCGGGAGGACCCGGCAGCCGCCGAGGCAGAGTCTGGGCTGGGGCGCAGCGCGCCACCGCCGCCGGTCACTTTTCCGAGCCAGGTCCCGGGAGCCTGAAGCCGCCGGCGGAAGGAGTATGGATTTTACTTTTCACTGAAAAGGGGCTACTCCTGATTTCATTTCTGGCCACTTGGTCGGCACCCCCCGATCCTGAAGGGCGAGGCGACTTTCTGAAACTTACTACTTTTTTTTTTTTCCCTTTTTCCTTTCCCCCTTTATATTTCTTCCGCGGCCCATCTCCTCCCCGCCAAGACGCCGTGTGCGCCGCCTCGCGCAGCTCCGCCTG
>NW_012105431.1:479499-480780 GCF_000951045.1 Mandrillus leucophaeus
CGCCCGCCACCTCGCCCGGCTAGTTTTTTGTATTTTTTAGTAGAGACGGGGTTTCACCAGGTTAGCCAGGATGGTCTCGATCTCCTGACCTCCTGATCCGCCCGTCTCGGCCTCCCAAAGTGCTGGGATTACAGGCTTGAGCCACCGCGCCCGGCCAATTTTTTATTTTTAGAGACAGTTTTACTCTGTCACCCAGGATGGAGTGCAGTGGTGCAATTATAACTCATTGCAGCCTCAAACTCCTGGGCTCCTCCTGCCTTGGCCTCTTGAGTAGCTAGGACTAGGGTATGTACCACCATGCCTGGCTAATTTTAAAATTTTCTGTAGAGACAGGGTCTTGCTGTGTTGTCCGGCGGGTCTCGAACTCCTAGGCTCAAGAGATTCTCCTGCCTCAGCCTCCCAAGTAGCTGGTACTAAAGTCCAGCGCCAGGCTGGAGTGCAGTGGTGCAATCTTGGTTCATTGCAACCTCTGCCCTCCTGGGTTCAAGTGATTCTTCCTCCTCAGCCTCCTGAGTAGCTGGGATTACAGGTGTGTGCTGCGACACCCAGATAATTTTTTTTATTTTCAGTAGAGACAGGGTTTCACTGTTGGCCAGGCTGGTCTCAAACTCCTGGCCTCAAGTGATCTGCCTGCCTTGGCCTCCCAAAGTGCTGGGATTACAGGCATGAGCCACGGTGCCTGGCCTAATTTTAAAATTTTCTGTAGAGACAGGGTCTCCCTATGTTATCCAGCTGGTCCCAAACTCCTGGGCTCTAGAGATCCTCCTGTCTCAGCCTCCCGAGTAGCGGGGACTATAGTCCAACGCCACTGTGCTTGGTTAAGCAAATGATTTTTTTTTTCTGAGAGGGAGTCTCACTCTGTCGCCCAGGCTGGAGTGCAGTGGCGCAATCTAGGCTTACCACAACTCCGCCTCCTGGGTTCAAGCTATTCTTCTGCTTCAGCCTCCCCAAGTAGCTGGGATTACAGGTACCCGCCACCACGCCCAGCCAATTTTTTTTGTATTTTTAGTAGAGATGCGGTTTCGCCTTGTGGGCCAGGCTGGTCTCAAACTCCTGACCTCAGGTGATCCACCCGCCCAGGCCTCGCAAAGTGCTGGGATTACAGGCGTGAGTGAGCCACCATGCCCAGTTTAACTTCAACTTATTTTTAAGTGAAAGTTTCCCAACAGTGAAAGTTGCCAATTTTCCCTGGACAACCAACTGGAGAAAGGATTCTCATATTGTTTTGTAATCTGATGTTTAAAAATGTAACGCTACACTGTGGAGTCTTATGCAGGCCGG
>NW_012105431.1:481110-483895 GCF_000951045.1 Mandrillus leucophaeus
CCGGGAGCTGGGAGATCCCCGCCGGCCGGGGTGCTAGAACTGGGTCTTGGCCCTCGGACCTGCTTGTGCCCCTCCGGAGCTGGGGGCGCATTCCGCCCGGGGTCTGCGACCCGGGCAAGGGGTTGTTCCCGAGTGGTGTGTTGTGGCGAGGGAGGGGCGCGAGGGACCCCCGAGTAAGAAATTGGGGGGCAGCCCTGGGGTACAGAGGCCATCTGAACTGGCCCCTTCTGCGCTCCCCACAAGTCCACCGTGATGTGTGTGTGCATGTGCTTTTTGGGTCATTTGGTCCAGCCCGGAGTGGTGGCAGGGGGGCCCCCCCAAGCCTGGCAATCGGTGCCCGTGTCTCTCTGACTGGCTGGGCCTGCGCTTGGCTTTTTCGAGGCTGGGAAGGGGCGTCGCGCATTCCCCGCCTGCGATCTGGCTCCGGCCTGGCAAGGCAAAGTGCCCTAATGCGAAGCGGTGAAAACAGCTACTACTCATGCATGAGTGCACCGTGCCAGGGCCGCGCCTAATCTGACGCAGCAGTCAGACGGCCTAGTGCCCATTTGCTGGATGGTGAGGCTGAGGTGGAGGGAAGGCCAAGCCTCGGAAGCCCAGCGGGAGGTAGCCTCAGAGCTCTGCCTCTGCGCACCTTCTGCGCTCACTGGGAGCTGCCTGACTTCTACACGCCGAGGCTGAGGTCGGGGAGGAAACAGCAGGAGGACTGCTGCCGCCCCCTGAACCCCGTGCTCACCCGGGAGGGAAAGGTGGGGGCCGGTGCGGCTTCTGGCTGCCCCCCTCCCCAACTTCGAGTGGCCGCACGGAGACCTCGGACCCCAGGCCAACGCCCAGAGCCAAGCCCGTGCTAATCCCATTAGCCACGAGGTGGGAGCAGCTCCCATTCACTCTCTGCTTGGGGCTGGGCCGGATTACACATTCCTCAGCCCAGCACACCCTCCCCCTCCCGGGTTTTCTTTGTGGGGTGCAGGTGCTAAATTTTCCCTTCTGACGCACCTCCCTCTCTTCCTTGACTGTCGGCACCTTAGGTCTTGCCAGCTTTATCAGCCCCATCTTTATTTGTTTATTTTTGTACCGGGAAGTCCTGAGTGGTTGAGCCACTTGCTTGGGGTCACACAGCTAGGGAGAGGCACATTACCGTTGGGCTCTGGGGACGTGGATGAGCGCTGCCAGGGCTTATAAAGCCTCTCCTAGGCCGAGGGAGGTTCCCTGGAGAGAGCTCAGAGCTGGAGGGGCCCTCGGAGAAAGATCCCCTGGGAGGAATCCCATCCAAGCTAGCATTGACAGCCATCTGCTGGGGTGGGTCCTCTGGAAGAGCTGGTTTCTGCCTTATGGGTCAAGATGGAGGGGTTTGGCCTCTTCCTCTGCAGAAGAGGAGGTGATTTTAAGAATTAATGGGGTTTGGGATCAGGAAAGGGTGGTTTTTTAAGTTTCCTATTATCTTGAGCCTTGCTACATTGTGAACAAAATAGTCATAGCCTGATCGGGGAGATGGGCATGTAACTGACAAGCACCTGGGGCTTGGCTCTGTGCTCTGGGCTTGGGAGGCCTGGACTGGGTTGTCCTTACAGGCTGCAATTAAAGAGTTATTAGTAGGATTTTGTACTTGGATGTTTATTCTCCCTGCCCCCGCACCCTAGGCTGGCCCTGGGAGGGTCCATGAATAGAGGGTGGGACTCAGGGATCTGGGTGGGGAGGCCCTGCACTCTGGCCTGGCCAGCCGTCACCAGGGGGCCATGGACCTTCTCCAGGGTCTGATCAGATCCATCTCTGGAATCCAGTTTGTCAGCCTACTGGGATTGATTTGGAAAGATTCATCAGTGAAGACCGCTGGCAGAGTGATGGAGAGATAAGGACGATTTGCAAGGGGCTTCCTTCTCTGGTTAGAGGCGACAAGGGAGGCCCTGGGAGAGTTCTGGAATCTGGAAGGGCCACTTGGTGGGGAGGAGGCTCTCTCTCGATTCTTCAGCTCCCAACACCGGTGCTTTCCTTCTTTTCTCACTTGCTCATTTACTCAGCAAATAATTTCCAAGTGCTTCCTGCGTGCCAGGCACCGCTCGGGTCCCAGGAATGCGGCAGTGAACCCAACAGACAGAAGTCTCTGCCCTCATTGGAGCTCACGTTATTCAGGGGAGTTGGAGTGAACACACAAATACCAGAAGGAAATTTTTTTTTTTTTTTTTTTTTTGAGATAAGGTCTTTGTCTGTTACCCAGGCTGGAATGCAATAGCGTGATCTCAGCTCACTGCAACCTCCACCTCCCAGGCTCAGTCCATCCTCCTACCTCAGCCTCCTGAGTAGCTAGAGCTACAGGCACGTGCTACCACGCCCTGCTAACTTTTTGTATTTTTTAGTAGAGGTAGGGTCTTGCTGTGTTGCCCACGTTAGTGTTGAACTCCTGAGCTCAAGTAATCCTCCTGCCTTGGCCTCCCAAAGTGCTGGGATTTCAGGTGTGTACCACTGCACCCAGCTGATTTTGTTACTTAAAATTTTTTTTTTTTATTTTTAAGAGACAGGGTTTTACTCTGTCACCCAGGCTGGAGTGCAGTGGTGCAATTATAGCTCATTGCAGCCTCAAACTCCTGGCCTCCCTGCCTTGGCCTCCCAAAGTGCTGGGATTTCAGGGGTGCACCACTGCACCCAGCTGATTTTGTTACTTTTAAAATTATTTATTTATGTATTTATGTATTTATTTATTTATTTATTTATTTTTGAGACGGAGTCTCGCTCTGTCGCCCAGGCTGGAGTGCAGTGGCCGGATCTCAGCTCACTGCAAGCTCCGCCTCCC
>NW_012105431.1:484995-488535 GCF_000951045.1 Mandrillus leucophaeus
CAAAGTGCTGGGATTACAGGCGTGAGTGAGCCACCATGCCCAGTTTAACTTCAACTTATTTTTAAGTGAAAGTTTCCCAACAGTGAAAGTTGCCAATTTTCCCTGGACAACCAACTGGAGAAAGGATTCTCATATTGTTTTGTAATCTGATGTTTAAAAATGTAACGCTACACTGTGGAGTCTTATGCAGGCCGGGCTCAGTGGCTCACTCCTGTGATCCCAGCACTTTGGGAGGCTGAGGCAGGCTGATCACCTGAGGTCAGGAGTTTGAGACCAGCCTGACCAACATGGCGAAACCCCGTCTCTACTGAAAATACCAAAAAAATTGGCTGGGCGTGGTGGCGGGTGTCTGTAATCCCAGCGATTCCGGGAGGCTGAAGCAGGATAATCGCTTGAACCTGGGAAGCGAAGGTTGCAGTGAGCCAAGATCACACCACTATACTCCAGTCTGGGAGACAGAGATTCCCTCTCAAAAAAAAAATAAAAATAAAAAAAATAAATAAATAATAAATAAAAAAGGAACACAGACCATGCAGAAAACAAAATGGTAAAGGTCTGGTCTGGTCTGGTCCGAGAGGTGGGGGGCTGTATTAGTGCAGCCCACCCCCACCCAACTGATCTGGAGGGGTGACCTTTTTTCCTGCATGCAAAGGGCAGAAAAGTGTGGTGAAGGTGGACAGAACACAAAAATCAGAACCCGGCATATCTGAGCTGGCAGAATGGCTGTAGCTGGTGGGAGGGAATGTGGGGGAGGTGGGATCCTTCAGGTCCCTGAAGGCCAGTCATGAGGTCTTGGAATTTTAAACTGAGGAATGAGGAGGCAGTGGAGGGTTTAAGTGGAAGGAGTAATTGAAATTGAGGGACGTTTCACAGAACTGGTCTGGACTCTTAAAAAAATGTCAGTGGTGCTACTGCTAAAGGCAATGTGTGGCTCTCGATTGGATCTTGGGATCAGGGAAGAAATTGCTCCAAAGAACATCATTGGGACAATTGAGAAAACTGGAATATGGACTGTAGATTAGCAGATAGTATCAGATTACTGTTAGGTTTTATGAAGTGGATAACTGTGTGTGGTTGTGTAAGAGAATGTCCTTGTTCTTAGGAAATAAGAATACTGAAATATTTACAGGCAAGGGACGTAGAGTCTATAACTTGTCCTCGGAATGGTTCAGGAAAAGAAAAAATATATATATGGGAGACAATGGTACATCAAGTATTAACATCAAAAAAGACAGTGAGGCGGGGCGCGGGGTTCATGCCTGTAATCCCAGCACTTTGGGAGGCTGAAGTGGGTGGATCACCTGAGGTCAGGAGTTCAAGACCAGCCTGGCCAAAGTGGCGAAACCCCATCTCTACTACAAATACAAAAATTAGCTGGGTGTGGTGGAGGGCACCTGTAATCCCAGCTACTTGGGAGGCTAGGCAGGAGTATTGCTTGAACCCAGGAGGTTGCAGTGAGCCGAGATCGTTCCACTGCACTCTAGCCTGGGAGACAGGATGAGACTCCATCTCAAAGAAAATGAAAAAATAAGACAGTGAGAGAGCAGCCAGTTGTTGGATCTGGTGAAGGTCATAGGGCAATTCATTGTACTATTTCTTTTTCTTTTTCTTTTTTTTTTTGAGACAGAGTCTCACTCTGTTGCCCAGGCTGGGGTGCAGTGGCCGGATCTCAGTTCACTGCAAGCTCCGCCTCCCGGGTTTAGGCCATTCTACTGCCTCAGCCTGCCGAGTAGCTGGGACTCACCCGGCTAGTTTTTTTTATGTGTGTTTTTTAGTAGAGAGGGGGTTTCACCGTGTTAGCCAGGATGATCTCGATCTCCTGATCTTGTGATCCGCCCGTCTCAGCCTCCCAAAGTGCTGGGATTACAGGCTTGAGCCACCGTGCCCGGCCTCGTTGTACTATTTCAAACTTTTCTGAATTGGAAATGATTTCAAAATAAGCATTTAAAAACAACACTAGGGGCTGGGCATGGTGGCTCATGGCTGTAATCCCACCACTCTGGGAGGCCTAGGCGGCTGGATTGCTTGAGGCCAGGAGTAGGAAAGAAGTCTGGGCAACATAGCAAGACCTTGTCTTTACAAAATGTTTAAAAAATTAGTCAGGCATGGTGGCAAATGCCTGTAAGTCCCAGCTACTTGGGAGTCTGAGACGGGAGGATTGCTTGAGCCCCAGAGACTGAGGCTGCGGTGAGTTGTGATTGCACCAATGCACTCCAACCTGGGCAACAGAGTGAGACCCTGTCTCAAAACAAAAGAAATGAGGCTGGGTTGCTAGCCAGAGACAGTCTGGTAGACGAGGAGAGAAGCAGGAGATGATTAGGAGGTGTTGGTGACCAGGGAGGGAGGCTGGAGGTGGCCAGGGTTCTGTGCCCTTTGGAGGTGGGGCAAGTAAGACGGATGGGGAGAGGAGGGAAGGAGGAAGGGGAACTCAATGGCTTGGGTCCCAGCTGCTTGTGGAGGGATGGGGAGGGGCAGATTTGAGGAGAGGCTGGGGATTGGGTATTCTTGTTTTGGATGTGGCTGGCGGGGGCTGCTCTTGGCTCCCCGTCATGAACCAGTCTGTGGTCTGGCCCGACTCCTCCTATCCTGTCATGTACTGTAGCCTTGTCCTCCAACCAGACCCTTGCACCGGCTTTTCAGGCATCCCAGCCCAGCTTTTTAGGGGACAGGCTGGAGCTGTTCTCAGCACAGGTATCGGGCCTCCCCAGGGCCTGCTGGGAGCCCTGGTCAGTGGTCAGTCAGGGCCAGGGTCCTTACCACATCTGCTGCCCGCAGAGGCCTGGCATGTGCCTTGGGAGGAAGTCTAGGCCACTAGGTGGGAGCCACTCAAGTTCCTTGTCACTTCTCCCAGGCCACCAGTGTACTCAGCATTGCAGTGAGGTTTTTTCAGGCGATAAGGAAAGTGGTAGACCCTCAGCCTGGGGGGAAACCTTGACTTCCCACATCCTCACCAACCATTTGACACATTGCTGAGCCTTTTGGGGGTCCCGGGAAGCTCCTTGCAATCGCCAGATAGAACATTGCTCCATCTAGAGGAAGGATGGCCTCCAGGCTGAGGTGTGGGTGTTGTTCCCCCAGTTAAAGAGCATGTGATGACTTTCTAAACCTCAATTTTTTCATCTATAAAATGGGTTCATTAGAGTGAATGAATTCATTTGGTGGTTGTGAGGTTTGTTTTTATTTTTTTTGTTTTTATTTTTTTTTTTTGGGACAGTGTCTCGCTCCGTCTGCTAGACTGGAGTACAGTGGTGCAATCTCAGCCCACTGCAACCTCCACCTCCCGTGTTCAAGCGATTCTCCTGCCTCAGCCTCCCAGGCAGCTGGGACTACAGGCATGTGCTACCACTCCCGGCTAAATTTTGTATTTTTAGTAGAGATGGGGTTTAACCATGTTGGCCAGGCTGGTCTCAAACTTGTGGCCTCAGATGATCCACCCACCTTGGGCTCCCAAAATGCTGAGATTACAGATATGAGCCACCATGCCTGGCTGAAAATTCATTTCTTTATTTTCTGGAGTTACTGTCTTTTTTTTTTTTTTTT
>NW_012105431.1:488740-489983 GCF_000951045.1 Mandrillus leucophaeus
AAGCTCCGCCTACCGGGTTCACGCCATTCTCCTGCCTCAGCCTCCCGAGTAGCTGGGACTACAGGCGCCCGCCACCTCGCCCGGCTAGTTTTTGTATTTTTTTAGTAGAGACGGGGTTTCACCATGTTAGCCAGGATGATCTCGATCTCCTGACCTTGTGATCCGCCCGTCTCGGCCTCCCAAAGTGCTGGAATTACAGGCTTGAGCCACCGCGCCCGGCCTTCTCTCTTTTTTTTTTTAAGAGACTGGGTCTCGCTCCTTTGCCCAGGCTGGAGTGCCATGGCATTCTCGTGACTCACTGCAGCCTCAACCTCCTGGGCTCAAATGAGCCTCCCACTTCGATGCCTCCTGAGTAGCTAGGACTACAGGTGCATTCCATCACACCTGGCTAACTGTTACATTTTTTGTAGAGATGGGGTCTCTCGCCATGTTGCCCAGGTTGGTCTTGAACTCCTGAGCTCAAATAATCCTCTTGCCTGGACTATCCTAAGTGCTGAGATTATAGGTGTGAGTTACCTCACCTAGCCAGCCTTCTGGTCCCTTGATACATTTTTTTCATTTGTCATATCTATTGGATGAGCTGGTTTGTTTTCTTGGAGATTTCCTTCCTGGAATTTTCCATCTTCCTTCTCTAGTCTGGTTGGCCCGGTTCTTGGGTATGCTGTAGAGCCATTGTTCTTCAAACTCCCTTTACCTCTCTCCTGTGTGTCTGATTCCCTTGCCTTCCCGTTTCCTGTTTTACTGCCTCCTTTCTGTAGAGCACATCCTGTGGTGACTTTCTGTGAAAGGGTACGAGGAAGGCAACGTTTTTGGGGCCTAGTATGCCTGAAAAATGCTTTTGTTCTACCTTCACACTTGAGTGCTATTTGGGAAATACTTTCCCTTTCCCTCTAGGAATTTTTTTTTTTCTTTTTTAATGAAGTCTTGCTCTGTCACCCAGGCTGGAGTGCAATGGCGTAATCTCGGCTCACAGCAAACTCCGCCTCCTGGGTTCAAGCGATTCTCCTGCCTCAGCCTCCTGAGTAGCTGGGATTACAGGTGTGAGTCACTGCATCCGGCTTTACCTCTAGGATTCTGAAAGAATTGCAACATCACCTTCCATATTCCACTGTTACTTTTCAGGAATATGATGCCATTTTGAGTCCTGATCTTTGTGTATGAACCTCCCGCCACCCCCTTTCTTTCCCTTTCTTTTTTTTTTTTTTTTCGAGATGGAGTCTCACTCTGTAGCCCAACCTGGAGT
>NW_012105431.1:495516-496377 GCF_000951045.1 Mandrillus leucophaeus
ATTTCACCATGTTGGTCAGGCTGGTCTCCAACTCCTGACTTCAAGTGATTTGCCTGCCTCGGCCTCCCAAAGTGCTGGGATTACAGGCGTGAGCCACCGCGCCTGGCCCTAGTATTTGTTGTTTATGTCTGGCTTATTTCACTCAGCTTCATGTCCTCAAGGTACATCCATGTTGTAGAATGTATTGGATTGTCCTTCCTTTTTAGGGCTGAATAATATTCCACTGGCTGGATGGACCCCATTTTGTTTATTGATTCATGGATGGACACGTGGGTTCTTTCCACCCTTGACTATTGTGAATAGTGATGCTGTGAACATAGGTATACAAATATATGTTCGAGTTTTGGATTTCAGCGTCTGCATACTTTTCTATTTTTTAAAATAGAAACAGGGTCTCATGAGGTTGCCGAGACTGGTCTCAAACTCCTGACCTCAGATGATCCTCCTGCCTTGGCTTCTCAAAATGTTGAGATTACAGGCATGAGCCACTGTGCCTGGCCTGATTTCTGTATACTTTTTATTTTTATTTTTATTTTTGAGACAGAGTGTTGCTCTTTGCCTAGGCTGGAGTGCAGTGGCCCAATCTCGGCTCACTGCAACCTCCATCTCCCAGGTTCAAGGGATTCTCCTGCCTCAGCCTCCTGAGTAGCTGGGATTACAGGCATGCACCACCACACTTGGCTAATTTTTGTATTTTTAGTAGAGACAGCGTTTTACCATGTTGGCCAGGCTGGTTTCAAACTCCTAACCTCAAGTGATCCACCCACCTCGGCCTCCCGAAGTATTGGGATTACATATGTGAGCCGCAGTGCCTGGCCCTGGCTAACTTTTGTATTTTTAGTAGAGACGGGGTTTTGCCAT
>NW_012105431.1:496427-498189 GCF_000951045.1 Mandrillus leucophaeus
TCAGCCTCCTGAGTAGCTGGGACTACAGGCATGCGCCGCCACACCCAGCTAATTTTTATATTTTTAGTAGAGACGGGGTTTCATCATGTTGGCCAGGCTGGTCTCGAACTCCTGACCTCAGGTGATCCACCCGCCATGGGCTCCCAAAGTGCTGGGATTACAGGCGTGAGCTATGCGCCTGGCCAGGGGGATGTTTCCTTTTTCCTTTCCATTTCTCTCCTGTCTCGCTTTCTTTCCTTTTTTTTTTTTTTTTTTGTTAAGACAGAAGTCTTGTTCTGTCGCCAGGCTGGAGTGCGGTGGTGCCGATCTCAGCTCACTGCAGCCTCCGCCTCCCGGGTTAGGCACACACACCACGCCCAGCTAATTTTTTTTATTTTAGCAGAGACGGCGTTTCACCATGTTGGTCAGAATGGTCTCGATCTCCTAACCTCATGATCTGCCCCTGCTGCGCCCGGCCACTTTCGTTCCTTTTGAAACTGTATTACTGTCATTTTTGTGAGGTTCTGGTGTTTGGGAAAGGATTTGTAAAGATCAAACACCGTGCAGTCTCTTGTAGGCTGACACTCCTCCTCTTGCTACTTTGCCTGGGAGACTTGGTTCTTCTGTCTCTGCTAAGAGGCATCTGATGTCTTCTAGCTTTTGCCCGAGCAGTTCCTAGAAGGCCCTCCACCCCTACCTCTTTTTCCACCCTGGGAGGTGGAGTCTCCGTAGGGGGGAAACCAATCACTGGGGAAATCCTTTGTGATTGCTTGAGAATTGACGAAGTCTGGAGCCCTAGGGGCAAGGCTGAGATGGACGTATTTGCATATCATTGGCTGGCCTGAGGCCTTGACCTCTCCTTGGCCGCCTTTGGGATTCCCTTTATTTAAATTCGAGCACTTATTTTGTGGGCTGGGTACCTGATTGGAGCAAGACAAAGTCCCTGCCCATATTTGAGGATTGGGGAGGGACTGGGATTAAGCCAGAATTGCCGGCTCGTGCTGTGGTCCCAGGTGGGGAGTAACTGGGAGCCCAGCTTGATGGATATTTTTTGAAACTCTGCTCACCTGGTGGGGAGGTCAGCGATGGCTTTCCGCTGGAGTGGAGGCTGGAGGTGTAGGAGGAGCAGGATGGGGTGAGGAGGGGCAGGATGGGGTGAGGAGGCTGGGAGGGGCAGGATGGGGTGAGGAGGCTGGGAGGGGCAGGATGGGGTGAGGAGGCTGGGGTGGGCCTTCCTTCTCCCTGGGGCCATCCCCCAGGCCCTCCTGGTGGGGCAGGGTCGAAGCAGGTTGATCAGGGCTGGAGGCTACTGCAGTCTTGGTCCTGGTTCTGGTCCCAGCATAGCTTGGAGGAGACTGCAGCCTCGGACTCTCACTTGCGTCTTTTCTGTGCGGATGGGAGCTCCAGGATGGCGGCGGTGGCCACAGGTCCGATGGCCCAGCCGCAGTACCAAGGACATGCAGGGTGAGCCCCTGTCCCACCACCCTAGTCTCGAGCTCTGTCACCTGAGGGGAGGGGGGATGCCGCAGACGTCCCTGCGAGGCCGGGACACAGAACCTTGCCATTTTAGGCTCAGAGTGTGAGATGCCCACCCCAGGTCCCACAGTGGGAGGTGAGGGGTTCGAGGCCCTAGCTCCCTGCAGGAACACTGGGGGCTGGTAGGGAGGTGGGGGTGTTGATAGGAATTTGTCTATTTTTTTTTTTTTTTGCTTCTTGGTTTGTTTTTCTTTTCTTTTTCTTTTTTTTTCCCCGGAGACAAGAGTCTCGCTCTGTCGTCCAGGCT
>NW_012105431.1:499409-503367 GCF_000951045.1 Mandrillus leucophaeus
TTTAGTAGAGACAGCGTTTTACCATGTTGGCCAGGCTGGTTTCAAACTCCTAACCTCAAGTGATCCACCCACCTCGGCCTCCCGAAGTATTGGGATTACATATGTGAGCCGCAGTGCCTGGCCCTGGCTAACTTTTGTATTTTTAGTAGAGACGGGGTTTTGCCATGTTGTCCAGTCTGGTCTTGAACTCCTGAGCTCAAGTGATCCTCCTGCCTCAACTTACCAAAGTGCTGGGATTATGGGTGTGAGCCACTGTGCCCGGCCTAATTTCTGTATACTATTTTTTTTTGAGACAAAGTCTCACTCTATCGCCCAGGCTGGAGTGCAGTGGCACAATCCCGGCTCAGTGCAACCTCCACCTTCCAGGTTCAAGCAATTCTCCTGCCTCAGCCTCCCAAATAGCTGGGACTACAGGCGCACGTTGCCACACCTAGCTAATTTTTTTTTTTTTTTTGTATTGTAGTAGAGACGGAGTTTCACCGTGTTGGCCAGGCTGATCGTGAACTCCTGAGCTCAATCTTCCTGCCTCGGCCTCCCAAAGTGCTAGGATTACTGGCCTGAGCCGCCGTGCTCTGCCGTTTCTGTATACTTTTTAGAGACACCTTTTCATTTTACACACAAGTGTGCATGCGCTGCTGGGGTTTTGATGGGGATTACATGGAATCTGCAGATTATTTTGGTTGCAGGAGCATCCCAGTAGATAGGTCTGCCTGTTTCCTTAGGAGGGATCCCCAGAAGTGGGTCTGGGCGCCTGCAGTCCTCGGTAAGCCTTGTGGATTTGTTTTCGAAAAGCTGGAGATGAATTGGCTCAGTTGTCATCCTTCCTGGGCAGCTATAACCACCCAGCGCCCTCCACAACTAGAAGCAAAAATTTGCTGATTTGATGGAATGGAAATGACATCACTGTTTTAATACTTCTTTGTAATGCTAATGGCGTTGAAATTTTGATGGAGTTTGGCCATTTACAGGTTCTCTTTTTCAAATTGCCTGGGATTTTTTTTTTTTCTTCCTCAAGCCAGAGTCTTGCTCTGTCACCCAGGTTGGAGTGCAGTGGCACAACCTCAGCTCACTGCAACCTCCACCTCCCAGGTTCAAGCAATTCTCCTGCCTCAGCCTCCTAAGTAGCTGGGATTACAGGCGCCTGCCACCACACCCAGCTAATTTTTGTATTCTTAATAGAGATGGGGTTTTACCACGTTGGCTAGGCTGGCCTTGAACTCTTGACCTCGTGATCCAACCACCTTGGCCTCCCAAAGTGCTGGGATTATAGGCATGGGCCACTGCACCCGGCCCTGCCTGGGATTCTTACAGCATTCTCAGAATCTTTATACAGCCAGAGTGATAACCCATTCTTTGGCTTAGATATTACAGAATTCTCTGGATCTTGGGATCCGTGGCAGTTTGAAGGTCATTCTATCCGGACGGTCCTTGCAGGATTTTTAGCTGCTATCTTGGAAACACCTACGTCACCTGTCAGTGCTTGGGGCCAGAATAATGTCTTTCTGGGTGACAATTCTGGTTTGATTAAGTCTATGAAGATGCTCTCATCATCTGTTGACATCTTAAGGGATGCAGCTTTTTTCTTTTTTTTTTAAACAGCCAGGGTCTCACTCTTGCCCAGGCTGGAGTGCAGTGGCACAGTCTTAGCTCAATACTTCTAATTCCTGGGCTCAAATGATCCTCCCGCCTTCAACCTCCCGAGTAGCTGGGACTACAGGTGTGCACCACTAAGCCTGGCTAATTTTTAAATTTTTTTTGTATAGATGGGGGGGGGGTCTTGCTAGGTTGCTGAGGCTGGTCTTGAACTCCTGGCCTCAAACGATCCTCCTGCTTCGGCCTCCCAAAGTCCTAGGATTTATAGGTGTGAGCCACCAGACCGCGCAGTCTGGGATGCAATTGTTGTGAGAGGTCAAGATGTTTCCAAAAATGAAGATAAAGCAGGCGAGGTGGTTTGGGAGGCCAAGGCGGGTGGATCATCTGAGGTCAGGAGTTCAAGACCAGCCTGACAACGTGGAGAAACCGCCGTCTCTACTAAAAATACAAATTTAGCTGGGCGTGGTGGTACATGCCTGTAATCCCAGCTACTCGGGAGGCTGAGGCAGGAGAATTGCTTGAACCCAGGAGGTGGAGGTTGCGATGAGCCGAGATCACACCATTGGACTCCAGCCTGGGCAACAAGAGCGAAACTCTGTCTCAAAAAAACAAAGTGAAGATTAAATGTTATGTGTTTGATTATGAAGGGCTGTTTGGGATTGAAAATGTGCAGCCTATGCCTGATGAATGCTGCTGCTCTGTCTGGGTGCGGCTGAGTGGAGAAGTGTAGGTTTGGGAGTCAGAGCCTCAGTCTCATCTGTAGAAGGGACACCAGTCCCTCTCCCAGTTGACAGGAGTGGGGAGCACAGGGTAGAGAAGGAGGTCCCAGAGAAGCCTGCAGGGAAGGCCTGGGCTCCCTTCCTCTAGCTAATCAGGACCTTGCCCCATTCCACACCATAAATACTATTTTCTTTTCTCTTTTTGTGTGTGTGTGTGTTTTTTTTTGTTTTTTTTGTTTTTTTTGAGACAGAGTCTCAGTCTGTTGCCAGGGCTGGAGTGCAGTTGCACTGTGTTGGCTTACTGCAACTTCGTCTCCTGGGTTCAGGCAATTCTCCTGCCTTAGCCTCCCAAGTAGCTGGGATTACAGGCGTCTACCACCACGCCTGGTTAGTTTTTATATTTTTAGTAGAGACGGGGTTTCACCATTTTGGCCATACTGGTCTGAAACTCCCGACTGCCAGGTGATCGGTCTGCCTCGGCCTCCCAAAGGGCTGGGATTACAGGCGTGAGCCACCACGCCTGGCGGCATAAATATTATTTTCTGATTTTTTTTTTGTTGTTTGTCCTTTTGAGACGGGGTCTTGCTCTGTCACAGGCTGGAGTGTGTTGGCGCGATCTCGGCTTACTGCGTCCTCCGCCTCCCGGGCTCAAGCCATCCTGCCACCTCAGCCTCCTAAGTAGCTGGGATTACAGGCCCACACTGCCATGCATGGCTAATTGTTTTTAATTTTTGTAGAGATGGAGTCTCACTGTGTTGCCCAGGCTGGTCTCAAATCCTGACCTCAAGTGATCTGTCTGCCTTGGCCTCCCAAAGTGCTGGAATTACAGGCATGAGCCACTACACCCGTCCTAAAATAAGTTTTTTTGGGATGGGGTCTTGCTCTGTTGCCCAGGCTGCTCTTAAACTCCTGGTTATCCTCCCACTTTGGCCTTCCAAAGTGTTGAGATTATAGACATGAGCCACAGTGCCCAGCTCCTACCATAAATACGACTTGAGTACCTCCTATGTGCAGCATAGGACTGGGAATAGAAAATAACTTGTAGCACTCCTAGTAATGCCGGGGTGAGCAATCTGGCCAAATGTGGCCCACGTCCTGTTTTTATAAAGAAAGTTTTATTGGTACAGAGCAACGCCCAATTGTTTACTGTCTGGGTGCTTTCCTTTCAACAGGCAGCAGACACCCTTTCAAAGAAAAACTTGCTGTCTTAAGTGGGCAGAGACGATAAGGAACTAACACCTGTGATAACAGGTGATAGGCATTGGAGAAAAACATTTCAGGAAAGGGCGTGGTGGGGTAAGTTGCAACGTTAAAAAGGCAGTTAGGGAAGGCTGAGCTATAAGAGAAGGGAGTGAGGGAGTTAGGGTATAGATAGGCGGGAATGTGCAGGGTCTTACCTGTATCTGGAGGGAGGACCTGATTCAGGGCGAGGTGCAGAGGTGGCTGGAGCTACTCTGGACCAGCCCATTGACAGTGACAAAGCCTTCTGGTTCTTTGCTGTGCAAGAAACTGATGTCATCGTCACCATGATCACATGCAGCCTCCCGCCCTGACTCGAACCAGGGAGAACTTCAGGTGCCCACCATACAGTTTCTGGAAGGGTCCCCAGCAGCTCTACTGTTGCAAAGGGAAGATTGCATTGCTGG
>NW_012105431.1:507482-508613 GCF_000951045.1 Mandrillus leucophaeus
CTGACCTCGTGATCCGCTCGTCTCGGCCTCCCAAAGTGCTGGGATTACAGGCTTGAGCCACCGCGCCTGGCCCGTTTTCTTCTTTCATGCATTGTCTTTGTTTTCTGAGTCTTTTTTCTCTTTTCTCTTTCACCTTGGAGACTTCCCGCGGGCCCCTGCCAATGATCATTCTCAGGTGCCCCTTGTTTAAGAAAAAGCAGATGGGATTCAGATGTAAGGGTGGGACTTGTTGGCCATTGAGGAGCTTCTTGACTGTCCTCTGTAGAAAGATCTTTCTTTGTTGACTTTGTAAATCTCACAGGCAAGAATTCACTGGTTTCTTGCCTGTTGACATTGAAGCCAGGCTGTTCCTGTCCCAGGAGCTGAGTGTGCATGTTAAGGTTGACGATTCGCAATCCAATTCCTGTTTTTCCTTTGGTCCACACCCTAGTCCTGAGACTGCATACCCTCAATGTTCCATCTTTCCCTAGTAAACAGAGGGATCAGTGCTTCTGTGGTGAAACCAACTCTTGTCAGCTATTCTGTGAACCCTGGCTTTACAGGCACTAGGGTCTCTGGGTTCAGTCTCCAGAATTGCTGGTTTCCTGATTGCTCCAAGCTTAAGTGTTTCATTTCCCCACTCACCACCGTGCCAAGCTGCACATCTTCTGTCCCTCTGCTTTTTTTTTTTGAGATGGAGTCTCGCTCTGTCGCCTAGGCTGGAGTGCAGTGGCCAGATCTCAGCTCACTGCAAGCTCCGCCTTTTGGGTTCACGCCAATCATTCTCCTGCCTCAGCCTCCCGAGTAGCTGGGACTATAGGCGCCCGCCACCACACCCAGCTAGTTTTTTTGTATTTTTTAGTAGAGACGGGGTTTCACCGGGTTAGCCAGGATGGTTTCGATCTCCTGACCTTGTGATCCGCCCGTCTCGGCCTCCCAAAGTGCTGAGATTACAGGCTTGAGCCACCACGCCTGGCCCTCTCTGCTTTCTTGCTTCCAAATGGTTGTTTTTTGTTTTTTTTTGAGACGGAGTCTCACTCTGTCACTCAGGCTGGAGTGCAATGGCGTGATCTCGGCTCACTGCAACCTCCGCCTCCTGGGTTCAAGCAATTCTCCTGCCTCAGCCTCCTGAGTAGCTGGGACTACAGGCAT
>NW_012105431.1:508663-513409 GCF_000951045.1 Mandrillus leucophaeus
GCCAGGATGGTCTCGGTCTCCTGACCTCGTGATCCACCCGTCTCGGCCTCCCAAAGTGCTGGGATTACAGGCTTGAGCCACCGCGCCCAGCCAATATATATATTTTTTGAGACAGGGTCTTGCTCTGTCTCCCAGGCTGCACGCAATCTCAGCTCACTGCAGCCTCAGCCTTCTGTGTTCAAGCGATCCTCCCACCTCAGTTTCCAGAGTAGCTCGGTTACAGGCGTGCACCACCACACCCGGTTAATTTTTTTGTATTTTTTTTTTTTTGTAGAGATAAGAGTCTCTATCAGCCCAGGCTGGTCTTGAACTCCTGGGCTCAAGTGATCTGCCCACCTTGGCCTCAGGTAGTGCTGAGATTAAAGGTGTGAGCCACCACACTGGGCTAGAGCTTGCATTTTTTTTTTCATGGAGGTGAAATTCACATAGTATACAATTAACCATTTGAAACGTGCACCCTTCAGTGGTATTTGGTGTACTTATCCTGTGTAATCACCATCTATCTGTGGTTTCAAAATTGAATATTTATTTGAGAGAGAGTCTCACTCTGTCGCCCAGGCTGGAGTGCAGTGGCATGATCTCGACTCACTGCACCCTCCACCTCCTAGGTTCAAGCGATTCTCCTACCTCAGCCTCCTGAGTAGCTGGGACTATAGGGACACGCCACCATGCCTGGCTAATTTTTGTATTTTAAGTAGAGATGGGGTTTCACCATGTTGGTCAGGCTGGTCTAGAACCCCTGACCTCAGGTGATCCGCCTGCCTCTGCCTCCCAAAGTGCTGTGATTACAGGCATGAGCCACCACTCCCAGCCCTGAATTTTTATTTTAAGCAAGGATAAATGGCATTTCGCTAGAAGCAGTCACGGACTCTGACGTCGTAGTAGGTGCTTAGCTTCTCTGAGCTCCAGGGTTTATAACCATAAAGAATAACAATAATCATAGACCAGACACAGTGGCTCAGGTCTGTCATCCCAGCACTTCGGGAGGCCAAGGTGGGAGGATCGCTTGAGTCCAGGAGTTCTAGACCCCAGACTGGGTAACATAATGAGATCTTGACTGTATGAAAAAAAATAAAAAGTAGCTGTACATGGTGGTGCAGGCCTGTAGTCCCAGCTACTCAGGAGGCAAAGGTGGGGCAATTGCTTGAGCCTGGGAGATTGAGGCTGCAGTGAGTCATGATCGCACCACCTCAGCTCCCCAGGTAGCTGGGTCTACAGGCGCCTGCTACCACGCCAGCTAATTTTTGTATTTATAATAGAGATGGGGGGGTTTCACCATATTGGCCAGGCTGGTCTCGAACTCCTGACCTCAAGTGATCCGCCTGCCTTGGCCTCCCAAAGTGCTGGGATTGTAGGTGTGAGCCAACGTGCCCGGCTGTGTGTTTTAGATTTTTTTTTTTTTTTTGAGACACAGTGTCACACTGTCGCCCAGGCTGGAGTTCAGTGGCGCGATCTCGGCTCACTGCAGCTTCCGCCTCCTGGGTTCAAGCAATTCCCTTGCCTCAGCCTCCCGAGTAGCTGGGATTACAGGTGCATGCCACCACGCCCAGCTAATTTTTGTATTATTAATAGAGACAGGGTTTTAGCACGTCTGCCAGGCTGAACTCCTGGCCTCAAGTGATCACCTCGGCCTCCCAAAGTGCTGGGATGGCAGACCTGAGCCACTGTGTCTGGTCTATGATTATTGTTATTCTTTATGGTTCACAGGTGTGAACCACTGTGCCCAGCTTTGTGTTTTAGGTTTTGACAGTCATTGGTCTTAGCTTCTAAGGTGTCGGGTGAGATAATTACCGGGGTGAGCAGGCGGCAGCCAGTTACTTGATTTGGGGAGCTAGGTCTTGAGCTCAGCCTAGGGCGGGAGGCAGGGAGACCCCCATACCGCAGGTTGGCATGAGGGATTCCAACCAAGTCTTTGGAGAGGCCAGTGAGCTCTGGGCCTAACTCTGAGTGAGCCCTGACACCCTGCGGCCTGCACCCTTCCTGGTGAAACGGGGGGATGGCAACTGCTCGGTCCTTGGGTGTGGGTGTGAGCAATGGGTGGGGCGGGGGGCACTGTGGGGGTTGGGGTGCAGTGTAGTGATACAAGGAGACAAGGCAGGATGGCCTGTGCTTCCTCAGGGTTTATTTTAGAGCCTCTCTTGTGGGTTGCGGGATGCCTTGACCCTCTCCTCTTCCTAATGTGAATTTCTTTGCTTTGGCCCTGGGAACACTGGAAATCTCATTTATGGCTGGGCGCGGTGGCTCACACCTGTAATCCCAGCACTTTGTGAGGCCAAGGCAGGAGGATTGCTTGAGGCCAGGAGTTTGAAATCAGCCTGGGCAACACAGCAAGATCCCATCTCTGCAAAAAAGAAAAAAAAATTAGTTGGGCATGGTGGTGTGTGCCTGTGGGCCCTGCTACCCAGGAGGCTGAGGCTAGAGGATTGATTGAGCTCAGGATTGGAGGCTGTAGTGAGCCATGATTGAGCCACTGTAGTACAGTGTGGGTGAACAGAGAGAGACCCTGTCTTTAAAAAAAAAGAGGCCGGGCGTGGTGGCTCGCTCCTGTAATCCCAGCACTTTGGGAGGCCAAGGCAGGAGGATTGCTTGAGGCCTGGAGTTTGAGACCAGCCTGGGCAACATAGCAAGACCCTCTCTCTGAAAAAAATAAAAAGAAAAAAATTAGGTGGGTGGCCAGGCACAGTGGCTCATGCCTGTAATCCCAGCACTTTGGGAGGATGAGGCGGTTGGATCACCTGAGGTTGGGAGTTCAAGACCAGCCTGACCAACATGGAGAAACCCCATCTCTACTAAAAATACAAAATTAGCTGGGCGTGGTAGTGCATGCCTGTAATCCTGGGTACTTGGGAGGCTGAGGCAGGAGAATCGCTTGAACCTGGGAGGCAGAGGTTGTGGTGACCCGAGATCGTGCCATTGCATTCCACCTTAGGCAACAACAGTGAAACTCCATCTCAAAAAAAAAAAAAAAACAAAAATTAGTTGGGCCTGATGATGTGTGTCTGTGGTCCGTGCTACCCAGGAGGCTGAGGCTAGAGGATTGATTGAGCTCAGGAGTTGGAGGCTGCAGTGAGCTGTGATTGAGCCACTGCACTGCAGCCTGGGTGAACAGAGTGAGACCCGGTCTCTAAAAAAAGAAACAACACTTAGCGATCAGAGAATCCCAAATACAAGTATGTCCTGGGTGGCAGGTCACAGGTGGCAGGTTCCAGCCACTGTGATGTGGCAGGAAGTAAGGCAGCTAGTCCCCGCTTTCAGGGAGGGAACTCTCGGGAAGACAGAGGCATGAAATACACAAGGAGGCTGGCAGATCTGTTTCCGAGGGGCTGTGGGTGGTCACAGTGTCACTTGGGGCCTGCTTGGGTCATGTGGTTGTTGGGGGCTTCTCTGGGGCCCAGGGAGGCCCGAGGTGGGAGTGAAGGAGGAGGGTTCTAGGAGGCCTGGGAGTTTGTGCCTGAGGGGCCAGGCAGGAAAGCGGGCAGGCACGGGGATGTGACCAGGGAGAAGTTTGTTCTGGAGAGAGAGGTGGGGGCGGGCGATGGGCGAGTGCTGGCCTTATTGCCCTAGCTGAGTAGGGATCGTGTGTCCATTTTACAGAGTTGCAAACTGAGGCCCTGGGAACGGCACTGACTTGCTGGGGATGCTGGGGGTTCCCAGCTGCCCCGCCCAGCCCGGGAGGAGGGGCTTTGGGTGCCGTTGAGCCCTGTGGCTGGCAGGAGCCGTTGGCTGGCATCCGGGCCTGGGTGCTGCTGGGCGGGTTTCACAAGCCTGGGCAGGGGCCGGCCTGGGCCGCTAGGCTTCCGTGCAGCCTGGGGCAGGAAGAGCTGGCGGCTGATGTAAGCTCTTGCGCAAACCCTGGCTGCTGGCTTCCGGAGCCTTCTACCCATCCGCCTGCCACAGCAAGGCGGAAGCCCGGGGCTCGGCAGGGCTCAGAGGCCCTGCTGCCCCGGCTTGGGCCGCATGGATGGACTGACTGGCCACCGAGGCCCTGGGGCCCAAGGGCTTGGCGCTGGAGTCCGGTGAGGGGGCTGGGCCTGGCTGGACTGGAGTGTTGGGGTCCGGACATGGGGAGGTGGTGACAGGGCATGTGGTCAGAGGGCACCCCCTGCTGCTCTGCCCACTCCTGTCTCTGGGGCCCAAGGTGGAGGCCCTGCCTTTCTCTGCCTCAGTTTCCCTACATGTACCCCAAAGAAGCTGGGTTGGACATTCTGGGATCTCTTACGGTACTTGTTGACTATGGGTCTCGTGCTGGTATTTAGCCTCAGATGGAGTTTATTACACGCTTTGGGCTGCATTCCCAAGCAACCCAACTCCGGGAAGACCCGGGCCCTGCACGCCAGGGGTCGCTACCGGCCTCACACTGTCCACAGGCCGGGCCTTGATCAGAAGGACTTGGGCGGTCACTGAGGCCCTTTGTTGGGGAGCCGGGGGGCACTGGCGACCCAGAGGCTAGACTTGGGCCTGTGAGCTCCCACAGGCTGGACCGGGGCCATCTGGGAGCCCGCATCTCCTGCAAAGCCGCATAACTTATCCGTGCCACCTGTAAACAGTGTCCACGACACAGGGACTTAAAGGAGGTGGCTCTAGGGTACACACGGAATCCCTCCGCTGGGGGCTGGCTTTGCTGCCACCTACCTGAGGGCGTTGCTGGGAGGGTTTGAAATCACCTGCACGGTGCCTGGTGCATGCCAGGTTTTAGTGAATCGGTGCCACGGCTGCTTATGGTTGTTGTTGTTTATATTTTGAGTC
>NW_012105431.1:513949-519754 GCF_000951045.1 Mandrillus leucophaeus
TTTTTTTTTTTTTGAGACGGAGTCTCACTCTGTCACCCAGGCTGGAGTGCAGTGGCGCGATCTCGGCTCACTGCAACCTCTGCCTCCTGGGTACAAGGGATTCTTCTGCCTCAGCCTCCCAAGTAGCTGGGACTACAGGTGCCCGCCACCACGCCCAGCTGATGTTTTGTATTTGTCTTTTTAGTAGGGACAGGGTTTCACCATGTTGGCGAGGCTGGTCTCTAACTCATGACCTCGTGATTCGCCTGCCTCAGCCTCCCAGAGTGCTGGGATTAGAGGCGTGAGCCACCGCGCCCGGCCTCATGTTGTTACTGTGATTAAACATATGCTTCCTTCCTTGTCATTCCCAGAGGGAGGCATTTTTATCCCCATTTTGTTGATACGCAAACTGAGACCTGGTAAGGGAAGCCCCTTGCCCCAGGGCCTGCATGCTTCTCTCTGACCTGTTACCCAGAGGCCTGCCAGGGTCTTCCCTTAGAAGGGGTGGCATTTGGGACTTGTGGGACAGTGCCCTGGGTGGCAGCTGGGAGGCACCCTGTCCGATGTGGGCCTGCCCATGTGGGGCGTGGCGGGGCTGGCTGTGGCTTCCACCCAGGCCCCAGCTGATTTCCATCATCTTTCTGAGCAGCAGTCAGCCTGTGGCCCCTATAGGCAGTAACCCCAGGTGTGTGGGGCCTGCTGTCTGCAGGGGTTGCCCTTGATGGGGCTCCCTTAGTGACCCCCATGTCTGCCACTCCATGCATTCACAGATTTATCCCCTAAGCCACTGTGGCTCGGTGGTGCCAAGTCCCTGCTTTCTGGCTGTGTGACCTGGCACTTCCCATCTCTGAGCCTCACTTTCTTTGTCTGTTAAATGGGCACACGGGGCTGGCTAGGGCTGCCGTGGGAGGTCATTCTCCGGCTGGAGGATGGGTGTCCTCTTGGCCTGCAGAGCTCAGCATATGAGCCACCCGCCTGTGAGTCCCCCACCGCCTTGCCCTGTGGCCTCTGGAAGTCCCAGTGCCCCACCGACTTCAGGATTCCCCCTGCAGATGGGGAGAACGGTGCCAAGCCGGATCTGGGCTGGTTGGGCGGCAGGGGTAGAAGGCCCTCCTCTGAGGGTGCGGGGTGCCGAGGACTGAGGGTCTGCTGTTGGGGGCTTCCTGCCGTCTTGTGCTTTCTCAAGCCCTGGGTCTGGTTGGGTTGACCCAGGCCCATCCTGCGGCCCAGGGTTGGGGCCGGAGCAGGGGAACCCTCTTGGTCAGTTGGCCATTATCAGCTCCACACAGTTGGGGAGAGGCGGGGGTCTCGGGGTGGTGGGCTGGGGCGGCGGCGCTGGCCTGACTGGCTGCCTGACGGTCCTCCCAACTTCTCTCTGCAGGCGAGGCCTTCTTGGGCAGTTTTGTGGCCAGCGGGATGGGGCCCTCGGCCTCATCCCATGGGAGCCCGGTGCCACTGCCCTCTGACCTCTCCTTCCGCTCCCCAACCCCTAGCAACCTGCCCATGGTGCAGCTGTGGGCCGCCCACGCCCATGAAGGTAAGGAGCATGCCGGGGTCGGGGCTGCGGGCTGCTGGGCTGATGTCCCAGCCACTCTGGCCACTTCATGTGCCCCTCTATTGTCATCACAGAGCTGGGGCTGGTGGGCCCCAGGTCACCTGGCCTCCCTGTCATTTCTCAAACGCTCAGGGCTTCCTGTTGTCACAATCAGAGGGCCTTTGTACGAGCTGTTCCCTCTCCTTCCAGCCTGACACCCCATGCCACAGACCACCTTCCATTTCTCCTCCAGCTCAGCTCAGAGACCCCCTCTTCCCCACCCCCTTCCATCACTCGCTTGTGACGACAGATTATCTGATCCTTCATGAACCCCTGCTTTCCCACCGGAGTGAGCCCTGAGTGCAGGGTCTGGTTTGATCTACTCAGCACTGTATCCTTGGTGCACAGTAGGCTCATTAATAATTAGAGGAGCAGGCCCGGCGTGGTGGCTCACAGCTGTAATCCCAACACTTTGGGAGGTTGAGGTGGGAAGATCACTTGAGGGCAGGCGTTCGAGACCAGCCTGGGCAACATAGCGAGACCCCATCTCTACAAAAAAAATTTCCCGGAGCCTGGGGACCTGGCGCTGTTGGGGCCTCTTCTTTTGCATTTCTGCAGCCATGCCCCTCAATGTAGGGGCTCTGCAGGCCTGGCTTCCCCCAGGCCATGAGCAGATTCTGGATTTCTGTAGAGCCTCACTTTCATTCTCTGCCTGCAAAGGAATGGGCCTGAGGACCTCTGAGCTCCTCCTCTCCTCCTTTGACAGGTTCTGGATGTTGGGCGCTAGGTACCTCCTTCCTCCTTCCTCCTCCCTCCTCCCAGGTGTCCTGTAGGTGCTCATGGTTCCTGGAAGGTTGCAGCCCTGGAGCTCCTGCTGCGGGCTTAGGGCTCTTCCGGCCCTCCCCGGCTACTGTCCCTCCCCTTCCTCCGGTGGGGTCAGGTCTGACCAAGTGCTCACCGTCATCCCGAATCCTGTGGCTACTGCGTTCAGCCCAGGAGGAGACAGGTTCAGCCAGAGGCCTCCCCAGCCACAGGACCCTATCCAGTCCTTACAGTACATTGCCCGTTGTACAGATGAGGTCAGCGAGTCTGCTCCTCCTGGACACTCTGGGGAAGGCATCTGAATCCAGGCACGAGGGTGTCTGGCCTGCACAGAGGGGGCCTTCTAGGCTGGGGTCCCACCTGAGCCTGCCACTTTAACCAGCCAAGGCAGGTGCCTGGGCGAGAAGAGCC
The DNA here is from genome assembly GCF_000951045.1 of Mandrillus leucophaeus. Classification (NCBI taxonomy): domain Eukaryota; kingdom Metazoa; phylum Chordata; class Mammalia; order Primates; family Cercopithecidae; genus Mandrillus; species Mandrillus leucophaeus. The sequence continues at coordinate 516,696 of NW_012105431.1, forward strand.
TGCCTCTCGGGCCTGTCTGCCAGCAGCTCGTTACCTCTGTCTCCCTGAGACTTCCTTTTCTCTTTGGCCAACAAATCCTAGTAATGACCGCAAACACACAGGGTGCTTACCACAGCCCAGTGCACACTCAGCTCACTTCAGCCTCAGAGCCAGCCCTGCCTGGGGGAGGGACTGTTAGGCCCTTATTTTTACAGACAGGGTCTTGCTCTGTCGCCCAGGCTGGAGTGCTGTGGTGCAATCTCGGCTCACTGAAACCTCCGCCTCCCAGGCTCAAGCCATTCTCCCACCTCAGCCTCCTGAGTAGCTGGAACTATAGGTGCATACCATCATGCCCAGTTAACTACTAGATTTTGTTTTGGTGGAGTCGGGGTTTCACCATGTGTCCCAGGCTGGTCTTGAACTGCTAGGCCCAAGCGATCCTCCCACCTTGACCTCCCAAAGTGCTGGGATTATAGGCATGAGCCACTGCGCCTGGCCTATTAAGCCCATTAGGTCCATTTTACAGACGGGAGAGCAGAGACCTGGTGCCTGTGTGGGAGTGCTGTTTTTTTTTGTTTGTTTGTTTTTTATTGGTTGTATTTTTAAATTTTTTTTTATTTTTTGAGATGGAGTCTTGCTCTGTTGCGCAGGCTGGAGTACAGTGGCACGATCTCGGCTCATTGCAACCTCTGCCTCCCGGGTTGAAGCGATTTTCCTGCCTCAACCTCCTGAGTAGCTGGGATTACAGGCGTGCACCACCACACCTGTAATCCCAGCACTTTGGGAGTCTGAGGTGGGCGGATCACTTGAGGCCAGGAGTTCCAGACCAGCCCGGCCAACATGGTGAAACCCCTTCTCTACTAAGAATACAAAGATGAACCGGGTGTGGTAGCAGGCGCCTGTAATCCCAGCTCCTCGGGAGGCTGTGGCAGGAGGACCTCTTGAACTCAGGAGGCGGAGGCTGCCGTGAACCGAGATCCTGCCACTGCACTCCAGCCTGGGCCACAGAGTAAGACTCTGTCTCCAAAAAAAACAAAACAAACAAAAAATTCTGAATAGTTGAAGTCAGCAGGTCCTGATGCTGGGCATTGCTGGTGGGGGGCCTTTGGGGAGGCGGGGAGGATCTTTGGTGGGGGGGAATTCCTTCCTGGCAGCTTCTGCCTGGGAGACCCAGCAGCTGAAGATGCTGGGTCCTCTGAGGTTCAGAGAAGGCAAGTGACCAGCTTGGGGTCACACAACAGAGAAAGGGCCCGTGTTAGGCTGAGGTTAAGAGTCCTGGCTCCAGGGTTCGATGGCCTCGGTCCAAAGTCAGGCAGCTCTGCTGTATCTCCTTGGGCAAGTGGCCTTCTCTGAATTTTCTCATCTTTAAAGTAAGGACATTAAGTCTCTTCCTCGTAGGTCGTTTCTGAGGTTTAAATGAGGATGACAGTGGCAAAGCTCTTGGTCATGTTTGGTAGACTGTTATCGGGCCCTGCTAGTTGGATCCATTCTGATCCTCTTCCTGTGGGGACTGGAGACCCCATCCTCCCATGAGGGCTTCCTGGGCCTGGAGAGAGACCCAGGGTTGGGGAGCAGGGGAATGCCCTGAGGAGCTGCTGTTAAACCTCGAAGCTCCCTACACCAGCGGTCACCTGCCGAAATAGTTTATTTCCAGGAGCTGGAAGGAAGCTCCTGGTGGGCAGCACAAATTGGCCCGGCCCAGCTTTTCTCTTTTCTCTGTTACAGGCTTCTCCCACCTGCCCAGCGGGCTGTACCCATCCTACCTCCACCTGAGCCACCTGGAGCCCCCCAGCAGTGGGAGCCCCCTCCTCAGCCAGCTGGGTCAGCCCAGCATTTTCGATACCCAGAAAGGTCAGGGGCCAGGAGGAGGTAAGACTGTGGAGTCCGGGGTGGGGGGTGGCACAGGGGCCTTCTGACAGGCTTCTGGGGCCTTTGGCAGCATCCAGCTAGCCACCAGCTCTGTCCAGGATGCTTGCCTTTTTTTTTTTTTTTTGAGACAGGGTCTCACTATGTTGCCCAGGCTGGAGTACAGTAGTGTGATCATAGCTCACTGCAGCCTCAAACTCCCAAATGATGCTCCTGACTCAGCACCCCAAGTAGCTGGGACTGCAGACATACCCCACCACACCCAGCTGACTTTTTAACTTTTTGTAGAGGTGGAGTCTTGCTGTGTTGCCCAGGATGGTTTCAAATTCCTGGCCTCAAGCAATCCTCCTATCTCGGCTTCCCAGAGTGCTGGGATTACAGATGTGAGCCTCAGATGCTCTTTTGAGACCTGAGTCCCTAAGACCCCCACAGACTCCTTGGGCCCACCCACAGCCCTGGGTGCCTTCTGGTCACACTCTCCTCTTAGGGGCCCTGCTAGGCCTTCTGGGAAGCTCTGAAAACAACCCCTGGTCTCTCCTTTTACAGATGAGGAAACTGAGGCACGGGAAGGGTAGATTTAAACTTGGTTCTAGATATTTCCAGAGCCTGCACTCTCTAGCTGGGTTGCCCATTTCTTCTCTTCTTGCCCTGGGGAGATGCCTTGCCTTGCTGTGAAACCTCGGGGCTCCCTGCACTAAACTAGTTTAATTTCCAAGAGAAAGCACTGGGCCGAGTGCGGCTCACGCCTGTAATCCCAGCACTTTAGGAGGCTGAGACAGGTGGATCACCTGAGGTCAAGAGTTCAAGACCAGCCTGACGAACATGGTGAAACCCCGCCTGTATTAAAAATACAATAATTAGCCGTGCATGGTGGGGTGCGCCTGTAATCCCAGCCACTCGGGAGGCTGAGGCAGGAGAATCGCTTGAATCCAGGAGGCAGTGAGCCAAGATTGCGCCATTGCTCTGCAGCCTGGGCGACAAGAGCGGGACTGTCTCAAAAAAAAAAACAAAAAAACAAAAAAACAAAAAAAACTGGGGGAGACATGGGTTGGCCCAGCTCTCTCTCAGGGGTCCCCCTCCGCCCAGGCAGGGGTGGGAGGTGGCGCTCGCTCACTACCTGCTGTTCTCTTGTCTGCAGACGGCTTCTACCTGCCCACCGCGGGGGCTCCGGGCGCCCTGCACTCTCACGGGCCCTCGGCCCGGACCCCTGGCGG
>NW_012105431.1:521926-527173 GCF_000951045.1 Mandrillus leucophaeus
AAAAATGTGTAAAATACAGAAAAAGAGAACAAAGGAAAAGGGCCATTATATTTTCCCAATACCCTGAGTCTTTCTGTGTCTTCTTCTGAATTCATTTTATGGTGCAATGTGGTTCTACCTGCAGAGCCCCTGGTGCATGTAGGATCTTGGGCCTCTGTGCCCTTTCCCGTATGTTACCGTGTGGGTCCTTTCCCTTCGTTATTGCTAAGTCTTTATAAGTACAATTTTTTTAAGGGCCTTAAATGTTCTGCTGAGAGCATGTACCGTGGTTCCGTTCTCCATTTCCTTGGTAGGCATTTTATTTGTTCCTTCTCCGATGTTTTCTGTTCCAAACGTTGCTTTCGGTCTGTGTGCATTGCACCTTCATGATATTTTTAGTCATTTCCTGAGAATAGATGGTCTTGGGAATAGACAAATATCAAACGTTCAATTTTAAGTCATCAAGGGACCTAACTGCGCCTTACTGATTCCAGTGGCCTCAGTACCTAGCCATCCTGGGCTCTGGCACGTAGTAGGTGTTTGATGGATGAGTGAATGAGTGTTTGAGGAACAGACAGAAACTGTGGTTCCGACATCCTCACGGTCTTGATACTTCGTACTTGAGTGACTTTTTAGGTAGAGAGTTTACGTGCCTGTAAGCGGTTTATGAGTCTCTGTTATATTTTGGATTCTTCAGAATTGTTTTATTTATTTATTTATTTTTGAAACAGAGTTTCGCTCTTGTTGCCCAGGCTGGAATCCAATGGCAGGATCTCAGCTCATGGCAACCTCCGCCTCCCAAGTTCAAGTGATTCTCCTGGCTCAGCCTCCCGAGTAGCTGGGATTACAGGCATGCGCCACTATGCTCGGCTCATTTTGTATTTTTAGTAGAGATGGTTTCTCCAAGTTGGTCAGGCTGGTCTCAAACTCCTGACCTCAGGTGACCCACCCATCTTGGCCTTTCAAAGTGCTGGGATTACAGGCATGAGCCACTGCGCCCGGCCTGTTTTATTTTTTAGTTTATAAATTATTATTTTGTCTTAGAGATGGGGTCTTGCTCTGTCACACAGACTGTAGTGCAGTGGTGCAATCATAGCTTAGTGTAGCCTTGACCTCCTGGGTTCAAGTGATCCTCCCGCCTCAGCCTCCCAAGTATCTGGGACCGCAGGTATGTGCCACCACACCTGACTAATTTTTTCTTTTTCTTTTTTTTTTTGGAGACAGAGTCTTGCACTGTTGCCCACACTGGAGTACTGTGGTGCCATCTTGGCTCACTGCAATCTCCACCTCCTGGGTTCAAGCAGTTCTGCCTCAGTCTCCCCAGTAGCTGGGATTACAGGCGTGCATCACCACGCCTGGCTAATTTTTGTATTTTAAGTAGAGATGGGGTTTTGCCATATTGGCCAGGCTAGTCTCAGACTCCTGACCTCAGGTGATCTGCCTGCCTTGGCCTCCCAAAGTGCTGGGATTACAGGCGCGAGCCACCGGGCCCAGCCAATTTTTTCATTTTTTTGTAGAGACGGGGTCCTCTTGTGTTGCCCAGGCTGATCTCGAACTCCTGGCCTCAAGTGTTCCTGCTCTGGCCTCCCAAATTGCTGGGCTTACTTACAGGGGTGGCCACCACTGTGCCCGACCACAACTTGAGTTTTTTTTTTTTAAACTGTTGCTGCCAGGCAGGCCTGGGTGACAGAATGAAACCCTATCTCAGGGAAAAATAAAACTAAAATTAAAAGAATAAGAAGGTTGATAATTTCAGTAGGGGAGGATAGTGCATTTCCGTAAGTTTTGAGCGTTTCTGCAGAGTTTGGCTGACGGTCAAATTTCCTGTGTCCCTTCTTGTCTAGTTTGCTGTTGGGATTCCTCTTGGGATTTTAGGGGGAGTTCACATCTGAGGTGTGTTTGTTGGAACTCCTGACTTGGTCTGTCCGGAAGGTGGCCCACTGTTGAGCCAAGACCCCCGCCTGAGGCCGTGTTTAGCCTGCGTGGTGTGAGGTTGCAGGCTGGAGTAAGGGCCAGGGAAGTGATGTTCGGCTGCTTCTAGCTCGTGGGACTTCTTGACAGTCAGCCTCTGCCCCCAGCCCCCTGAGCCCAGCCCACGTCCCATGCTCACTTCCTGGGAGCTCACACCTGTCCCAGGGTCTGGGTCCTTGTTTGTGGCACCCACAGGACTCCTTTCCCTTCGTGTCCCAGACTCTACTACTGCAGGCTGCATAGACACCATGGGTGCCTATCTTCTGGGGCTCCGTCCTTCCCCAGCCTGGCCTTCCAGGCCTACCTGGGCTTGGACCTTGGTCCATGGCAAGTGGCATGGCTGGGTCCTGTCACCACCACCTCCTACTTCCACTGTCTCAACCTTGTTTTCCTAGACAGCCCAGGAGGGCACAGGCCACCCTCGTCACACCAGCCCTGCCTCCCCAGTGTTCGTGTACACCATGGCTGCAGAGGACCCTGTAGATGCCACTCTGTGTTCCCCTCCCAGAGTCCACCCCGACCCGCTACTCTGAGGATGGGAGTCTGGGCCTCTCTGACTGAATCTCCTACTTGTGTTACTTTTTTTTTTTTTGAGACGGAGTCTTGCTCTGTTACCCAGGCTGGAGTGCAGTGGCATGATCTCAGCTCACTGCAACCTCCGCCTCCCGGGTTCAAGCGGTTCTTCTGCCTCAGCCTCCCAAGTAGCTGGGACTACAGGCACGCGCCACCATGCTTGGCTAATTTTTGTATTTTTTAGTAGAGACAGGGTTTACCATGTTGGCCAGGCCAGTCTCAAACTCCTGACCTCAAGTAATCCGCCCGCCTCAGCCTCCCAAAGTGCTGGGATTACAGGCATGAGCCACCGCATCCGGCTTTTTTATTTTTTTGAAACAGAGTTTTGCTCTGTTGCCCAGGCTGGAATGCAGTGGCACGATCTTGGCTCACTGCAACCTCTGCCTCTCGGGTGCAAGTGATTCTCCTGCCTCAGCCTCATGAGTAGCTGGGGTCACAGGCACCTGCCACCATGTCCAGCTAATTTTGTATTTTTTAGGTAGAGATGGGGTTTCACCATGTTGGTCAGGCTGGTCTCGAACTCCTAACCTCAAGGGATCTGCCCGCCTTGGCCTTCCGAAGTGCTGGGATTACAGGCGTGAGCCACTGTGCCCGGCCAGCTGTGTCACTTTCCCACCACCTTGATGTCTGCCCCAGCCGGTCCTGGGTATGTGATGCTGGACCTCCTGCCTGCAGCGCCCTTCCCACTTCCTGCACGGCCACGTCTCCTCATCCTCTGTGCCTTCACCTCCCCGTGGAGCCACCTTGGATGGGGTCTGCTCTGGCCGAGCTCCAGATGCTCCTGCCTTCTGGGGATGGCCCTGGAGTCTTTGGATTTTGAGTTGGGAGGTGGGGCTCTGTCAGGCTTGTCTTGGAATTCTCTTCATCCAGCAGGACTGGCTCAGTGAGCGATGCTCAGTGAGTGTTTGTTGACTGACTAAATGAGCACACGGTCCTGTGTGGAGCTCCGAGGAGCCAGGGAAGCCCCGCTACACTCTGACCCTGGGGCTTTGCACGAGAATCGGCCTTATTCTGGGACAGAAGGAGGGAGGGGCCAATAGCCCTTGGATTGGAGGTGGCCAGCTTGCTGATGGAAAAGTCTCCTGCCCAGAGCTTTGGGGCTGGGGGGCCCTGGGAGGCAGGAGATCTCTTTGAGCCTTTCTCTGGAAGGATCCTCCTGTCGCATGGGGTGGCACCTTTGTTGGGGGCTCACGGTCAGTGGAGTCCATCTGAGATCCCAGAGTACCTGTCTGTGTCCAAGAGGCCGTGAATGTGTGTGTGGAGGGGAGGGGGACAATGTGAATGTGAGAGAGGGAGGGAGGGTGTGCCAGAAGTTTGGGATGAGATGTTTGGGGATTTATCTGAAGCTGCCCTTCTCTGTTGGTGCTGATGTTTGAAAGTAGGTGACTGGTTGGGGGCCGGGCATGGTGGCTCACGCCTGTAATCCCAGCACTTCGGAAGGCCAAAGTAGGAGGATCACTTGAGCTTAGGAGTTTAAGGCCAGCCTGGGCAACCTAGCAAGACCTTGTCTCTACAAAAAATAAAATAAAAATAGTCTGGGCGTGGTGGCTCAAACCTGTAATCCCAGCACTTTGGGAGACCGAGGCAGGTGGATCACCCGAGGTCAGGAGTTTAAGATCAGCCTGGCTAACGTGGTAAAACCGCATCTCTACTAACTAAAAATACAAAATTAGCCGAGCATGGTGGCACATACCTGTAATCCCAGCTATCTGAGAGGCTGAGGCAGGAGAATCGCTTGAACCCGGGAGGAGGAAGTTGCAGTGAGCTGAGATCGTGCCATTGCACTCCAGCCTGGGCAACAGAGCGAAACTCCACCTCAAAAAATGAAAAAATAAAAAATAAAAAAATCATCTGGGTATGCTGGTGTGTCTGTAGTCCCAGCTACTCAGGAGGCTGAAGTCGGAGGATAGTTTGAGCCCAGGAGGTCAAGGCTGCACTGAACTATGCTTGTACTACTGCACTCCAGTCTGGGCAACAGAGTGAGACCCCGTCTCTAAAAGAATAAAAAAGTACGTGGCTGGATTCTTTCTGTCCTTAAAAAAAAAATCCCATAAGAAGTGGTCATTTCTCTCTGGGCAGCCCAGTCTGAATGCTGAGCAGCTTTGAAAGGAGGGAGGAGAGAGACGCACTGGGGTGCCTGTGCCTGGGCAGTTCTTCCAGCTGAGGACAGTCAGGTTGTCACCCTGGTCTCCTGGGGTCTCGCCCCAGTCTCTTGCTTTTTGGAGCGAGCCCTCTGCCTCTGTCAATGTTTTTAAGTCCAGGCTCTGCCCTTTGTAGCTGTGTAACCTTGAACAAGAGCCTTGAGCCCTCTTGGCTCTGGGGGCAGCTCATCTGCTTGATGCCGGGTAGGCTGACGGGCACATAGTGGGCCTCTCTCTCATCTGCTCATATTTAGGCATTAGGGTCTTAGAGTGCGCCTGCCTGTGCAGGGGAGCCCTGGGTCCTCCTGTCCTCACATAGGATCTAGGTCTGGCCTTAGGCTGTCTTGGACCTTGAGATGGATGAAGGACAGGCATTACCTACATTTGTGAGCCCCATGCAGTCAGAGCCCCCACGCCCGAGAACCCAGGAGCCCTAAGAGTCATCCTTGCTAGATGCAGCGACTCATGCCTGTAATTCCAGCTCTTTGGGAGGCCAAGGTGGGTAGATCGCTTGAGCTCAGGAGTTGGAGACTAGCGTGGGCAACACAGTGAAACCCCAGCTCTAAAAAAAAAAAAAAAAAAA
>NW_012105431.1:527223-527917 GCF_000951045.1 Mandrillus leucophaeus
GCCTCCCAAAGTGCTGGGATTACAGGTGTGAGCCACCATGCCTGGCCCTCTAGTGTGTTTTGTGTATTGACTGACCGGCCCAGGTAGGCATTGGTGGTCACGGAGCCGACTCCCTCCCATTTCCTCATAAGAGACATGCCTGGGCTCCTCCTGCCCACTTTGGGGCATTGTGAGACCATAAAATGATGATGCAGTGAAGCAGGAAGGTTGAGCAGGTAGTGAGCGCTCCGTGAAGGCATCTGTCCCAATGCCATTGAGGGGTGGCCCCCCTGCCCTGACCGTGAGGATCCCTGCAGGGCCGGGGTCCTGGTGGAGGTCCCCCATCAGCCCTGGTTCAAAGGGGCCCACCAGAGCTCCTCACCCCCAGCCCTGCCTTTTGGGGTTCTGCATGGAATGCTGTGCTTGTGACACATGGACTGGGATGGAATGTCCTCCGTCTCCAGCCTGGGAGGGGGTGGGCAGCCTGGACCCCAGGCCCTGCATGAGGTTCTCCTTGGGCTGGGGGACCCTAGGGGGACAGGGCAGGTGCAGGGGTGTGGGGCAGGGAACTCGTGCCGTGCTGACCCTGCCTGCCGGCCCCTCCCCAGCAGGAGCGGTTGAAGGCGCAGGAGCACCGGGCGGAGATGGAAGAGAAGGGGAGCAAGCGGGGCTTGGAGGCTGCGGGCAAGGCTGGCCTGGCCACTGCTGGCCCCGG
>NW_012105431.1:527967-530471 GCF_000951045.1 Mandrillus leucophaeus
GGCCTCTCAAAGTGCTGGGATTCCAGGCGTGAACCACCATGCCTGACCTGAGTTTACTTCTCTTTCTTTCAGTCTTTCCTTCTTTCTTTCCTTCTTTTTTTCTATTCTTTCTCTCTTTTTTTCTTTTTTTGGAGACAAGGTCTCACTCCGTCGCCCAGGTTGGAGTTCAGTGGTTCTGTCATGGCTCAAACTGCAGCCTTTAGAACACAGATAGTGTTCAATAAGCAGAATAGCTGTGTGGAATCAAGAGAAGCGTGATGGAGCAGAGGTGGTCGGGGGGGCTTCCTGGAGGTGGTGGCACTTGAAGCTGAGCTCTAATGCTGGAGGTCCAGGTGGTGGGAATGGTGTGTGTGTGACCCAGAGGTGAGGAAGGGACGAGTGTGACATGTGCAGAGAGGGTGGGGCACCCTTGAGAGGCCAGCCAGGTCCCCACTTGGCCCCATGGGGTGACAGATGGGACCAGGATTAGAGCAGATGGGGGGGGCGACAGAGTGAGGAGGGTAGAGCAGGAGCCTGGCAGGGGTAGGGGACAGAGGGCTCACTATATCTCTTCAGAGGCCAACCACATTTGCAGGGAGCAGCCTGGGGCTGTGGCCCTTGAGGCCCTGAGGGGGGCAGGTGCTCTGAGAGGGGGCTGGCGAGTAGACTGGCTTCGGTGGCAGGTGGCGCCCAGGATGGAAGCCCCTGAGACCATTCTCAGTGACAGCCGGGACAGTCGGGGGCACAGAGGACTTGGGGCTGAGCCCAGGCTGCACGCTCAGTGCCCGCCTCTTCTGGGGGTACCGGGAGTGCCCTGTGCTCAAAATTTGTCCCAGACTCCAGGAGGAGCCAGGGGACGTGAGGGTGGCCCCTTCAGGTGGCTGAGCCTCCGGGATTCTGTAAGCTGGAACGGCTGTCTCCCCTGGGAGAAGGAAGCTTGAGCTCATGACCCGATTTCTCAGCACAGCTGTGGGACTCTGGAGTGGCCCTCTGTTGTCCCAGTCCTGCCCGAGACCTGTCACTGCCCTTCTGGGCCTCAGTTTCCCCGTGAGGTCCCCAGGCAGGGCCCCTTTCAGTCCTGACTAAGGGGTGCCTTGTGAGCTCAGGTTCTCCTTTGATACAGGAGCGACACTGATGTTGGAGGTCCAGGTGGGCCTGGAGGCCCATGTCCAGCCGCCCTCGTCGACATGCCCCTCCCGGTGCCGGGCTGCTCAGCTGTCCCTGCATACACTCGGTCCTGCAGGCGTCTGGGCCGGCATGACTGTGCCCCTCTCTGGGTTCCTTTCTTCTGCTTCTGGGACGGGTGGATTCCCACCTTCCTCCTGGCTAATTTTTTATGTTTTTGTAGAGGTGGGGACTCACTGTGTTCCCCAGGTTGGTCTCAAACTCCTGGACTCCAGTGATCCTCCCACCTCGGCCTCCCAAAGTGCTGGGATTACAGGTGTGAGCCATTCTGCTGGGCCTGGGGCACTGCTCATTAGGAGCTCCCGGTATTTGGGGGTGTGGGAAGGGAGAGATGAGAGGAGAAGCTTGATTCCAAGGTTCCTCACCCATTAGGGTCATGGCTGTGGAGCCGCTGTAGACCCCAGCTAGGGCAGCTGGGTGGGGACCTTGTCTCCAGCAGAAGGATAGTGTCTCTGTGCTGGGGGCTGAGCCCCTGACACTGCTGCTGGCAGTGCTGGACTGGGCCCTTGGGGGTGGCTGATGGCCGGTATCTGCCCGCAGTAGCCCTAGGTAGGAGGACCTAGCTCCCAGCCCACCCCTCTTCCTGGCAGCCCTGGGAAGGCCGGCCCCAAGGGGAGTATCAACCATGCCTCAGCCTGTGCGAGTGGCACCCGGGAGCCGACGGGCAGGTTTCCGAGCTGCACACCTGGTGGCCTCTGCCGTGGTGCTCAGCTTCCTCCTGTGCCCTCGCCTGTCCGGTATGTCCCATCTCTGGCTCATAGTGTTAAACACTCAAAGAGGGGCCAGGGCAGGGTGGCAGGGACGAGGAGGGACCGAGAGGGACAGACGGGGCTCCTGCCACTCCACCGCTCCCCGTCCCCTCTCCTCTGGTGACCATCCATGTGCCAGGCCGGGGATTCAGGGGCTGGCCATGGGGAGGGACAGGGATGGGTGAGCCTGGTGGCATCTCCCACTCTGGGGGCCAAGGCCACCCCCTCCACCCAAGTTGATAATGTTCTTTGGGTTTACTTTTCTGTCTGAATTATTTTTTCTTTAGAGTCTGGGTCTCGCTCTGTCACCCAGGCTGGAGTGAAGTGGTGCAATCATGATAGGGAATCGCTGCAGCCTCGACTTCCTAGGCACAAGCGATCCTCCCACCTCAGCCTCCTGAGTAGCTGGGACTACTGGTGCATGCCACTATGCCTGTCTAAATTTTTATTTGTTTTTTTTTTTTCTTTTTGAGATGGAGTCTCATTTTGTCTGTCGTCCAGGCTAGAGTGCACTGGCGCAATCTCGGCTCACTGCAACCTCTGCCTCCTGGGTTCAAATGATTCTCCTGCCTCAGCCTCCCGAGTAGCTGG
>NW_012105431.1:532351-532829 GCF_000951045.1 Mandrillus leucophaeus
CAGGACAAGAGCTCAGGGCTGACTCCTGCCTGCCGTTTCCTGGGGATCCTGGGCCTGGCCTCCACTTTTGTCCGAAGAAGGAATGATAATGGCTTCTGCCTTGTGGGGCCCCTCTGCCATGCCTGTTTGGGGCAGATGCCCAATGCGGGTGGCTCTGTGAGGTTCTTTGCAGCCAGCGAACACCCCTGTCCCTTGGCTTCTCCACTGGAGGCCCCAGGAGGTTCAGGACTTGGGAGATGGTGCTGGGCTGGGGCCGCCCGAGGACAAACCGCCTGGGGTCTCCCAGCACTGACTCAGGCCTGGGCTTCTCCTGCTAGGCTTGGGCCCCCCATCTCTGCACCAGGGCATGGCCCCTGCGTTCCCACCCGGCCTTGGAGGCTCCCTGCCATCGGCCTACCAGTTTGTCAGGGACCCCCAGTCGGGCCAGCTGGTGGTCATTCCCAGCGATCACCTGCCTCACTTTGGTAAGTGGACCCTC
>NW_012105431.1:538439-539702 GCF_000951045.1 Mandrillus leucophaeus
TAGTTTTTGGGTTGTGGTTTTTTTTCCATTTGGACTCTGCCCTATCCTCACCAAACCCCAGCTCAGAATCTGCTTTCCCATCGTTAAAACAGCATTAGTGGCTGGGAGCGGTGCCTGTAATCCCAGCACTTTGGGAGGCCAAGATGGGTGGATCATGAGGTCAGGAGATCGAGATCATCCTGGATAACACCGTGAAACCCCGTCTCTACTAAAAATATTTAAAAAATTAGCCAGGCGTGGTGGCGGGCGCCTGTAGTCCCAGCTACTCGGGAGGCTGAGGCAGGAGAATGGCGTGAACTGGGAGGCGGAGCTTGCAGTGAGCTGAGATCACGCCACTGCACTCCAGCCTGGGCGACAGAACGAGACTCCCTCTCAAGTAAAAAAAAATTAAAGTAAAATAGCATTAGCAAGTGTACCTAGCCTCACGTTTCATTGTTATGTGACAGGTTTTATGACATTTTCTTATAATATCCATGGCTGTTGTTCTAATTATTGCCACGGTTGCCTGTCTAGGGGACATAGGCCTTTTGGATGGGGGATGACATAAGGAATGGATGATTCCTGGCCCTGAGAAACCCCGATTGGGGTTTGGGGGAGCTTGGTGTGTCATGAGGAAAGATGTTGGGGTGAAGGCACTGCACAGATGGCTGTGCAGGACCGTTGGGGCTCTGGGGGCCCCAGGGAGGGGTGAGGGCAGTGGGACCAGTGGGTCTGGGGTGGGCTGGGTGCTGGCTGGGGGCTCACTTCCGCCTGTCCCCCTGCAGGACACGGCCGAGCAGATGAGGACTGTGTGGACGACCGGGCCAGACACCGAGAGGAACGGCTGCTCGGGGCGCGGCTGGACCGGGATCAGGAGAAGCTGCTCAGGTGAGGGCATCGGGGGAGACTGAGGGTCTGGGGGGTGTCTGGGAGCCCCTGGAGGTGAGGGACAGCTGGATGACCCCAGGTGGGCTTCGCCCCTTGACCCACGGATGCTGTGGTACTGAGAGCGGGAGCTGCCCTGATCCTCAGCACTGGGCCAGCCCTGCCCAGGCCAGATGACCCCACGACCCCTTCCAGTGAGTCTGGAAGGCGCTGGGAGGCCCTTCAGTTCCGAGCAGTGGTTGTCCTGACTCATGGCCTGGTGGCAGACAGTTCCTTGGGTCAACCCCCTTCTCCCTCTCGTCCCCTGGCTGTCCGAGCTGTCGCTGACACCTGTGATCCTCCTTCCAGAGAAAGTAAGGAGCTGGCTGACCTGGCCCGCCTGCACCCTACCAGCTGTGC
>NW_012105431.1:541152-542706 GCF_000951045.1 Mandrillus leucophaeus
GTGGCGGGCGCCTGTAGTCCCAGCTACTCGGGAGACTGAGGCAGGAGAATGGCGTGAACCCGGGAGGCAGAGCTTGCAGTGAGCTGAGATCCAGCCACTGTACTCCAGCCTGGGCAACAGAGCAAGACTCCGTCTCAAAAAAAAAAAAGACGATCACTGGGAGGGACGGGAGAAGGTGTTCCCTGGGTCCTCACAGTGGCCCTCTTACACGTCTGCATGCTGACCTGCTCTGGTTGTCAGGCTGTGGGGACATCCCATCCCGGGTGTGGACAGGGCTGTGTTCCCGGGCCTGGGGTGCATACGTGGCCTATGGAGGACAGGACAAGCTTCCTGCCCCTAGGGAGCAGCCGGGGGCCCTGCAGAGCCCAGCTCCCCGCTGTGTGTGTGGCCCCTCTCTGGCCTCGGCTTCCCCTCTGTAAATGGGCATGGTGGTGCAGCATCAGGCCGCAGGTGCAGCACACTGTCTGTGTCCCCGCAGCGGAGCTGATGGAGCGGGCCACCGTGCCACCCCTCTGGCCCGCCCTGTACCCGCCAGGCCGCAGCCCTCTGCACCATGCACAGCAGCTGCAGCTCTTCTCGCAGCAGCACTTCCTGCGGCAGCAGGAGTTCCTGTACCTGCAGCAGCAGGCGGCCCAGGCCTTGGAACTGCAGAGGAGCGCCCAGCTGGTGGTGAGTCGGGGAGGATGAGGCGCAGCTCCCTCTGGGGGCCCCATGGGTGATGAGGCAGATGAGTCAGCCAGCAGAAACTCCAGACAGTTACAGGGAGGGAGAAAACAGCAGAGGGGCAGGTGGTCAGGGAGGGCTTCCTGGTGGAGGCAGCACTGGAACAGAGACCTGGAACCGTCTATGGAAAAGCTCTCCAGGCAGAGGAAGCTGTGAACAGTGGTAGATGGAGCCTGGAAGGGCAGGGTGCAGGAACAAGGGGGAAACCAAGGCAGAGAGGTGGCCTTGGGGACTGGGGAAGGGTGATTGGACGCTGAAGGAGTCCAGTGGGCTCCCGTTGTTGCCTGAGCCCAGCCGGGCCTCTTCTCTCTAGGTGGCCTCTTGGAGAGGCACAAGGAGGCCTGGCCAGCTGTCTCTTGATGGCATGGTCCCATAAGATAGGGTACCGGAGGAGTCTGCTCTGGAGGAGTCGGCCCAGGTGGTACATACAGCAAGGAGCTCTCAGAGCCTGAGCCCCAGTTCTGAATCTTAGCTCTGCCAGGCCTGGCTGTGTGCTCATGGGGAAGTACCTTTACTTCTCTGGGCTTCAAGTTTCCTCTCCTAGAAACAGATGCTAGCGTTGTGTAGTCCTTGGGTTGCTAAATGTAACTGTTTAGTAATCGGGAGAGTGGCCTGTCTTAGAGCGCTTCATCCTGGTGTTTTTTGTTTGTTTGTGTAGTTTTTTTGAAGTGGAGTCTTGCTCTGTCGCCCAGGCTGGAGTGCAGTGGTGCGATCTCGGGTCACTGCAACCTCCATCTCCTGGGTTCAAACGATTCTCCTGCCTCAGCTTCCCGAGTAGCTGGAATTACAGGCGCATGCCATCTTGCATGGCTAATTTTTTTTTTTTTTTTT
>NW_012105431.1:547305-549248 GCF_000951045.1 Mandrillus leucophaeus
TGGGCGACAAGAGTGAAATTCCATCTCAAAAAAAAAAAAAAAAGAAAGAAATAGGGTCTCACTTTTGCCCAGACTGGTCTTGAACTTCTGATCTCAAGCAATCATCCCACTTTAGCCTCCTAAAGTGCTGGGATTACAGGCGTGGCCCACCACACCTGGCCTTGCTGTTACGTTTTGAACAACTGCTTTAATGGGGTGGAGCAGCAGGTTCGTGGGGAGTGGAGGCCAGACCACACAAGGTGGGTAAAGGCAGTTGTAGGCCTTTGCAGACCTCATGAAGTGTTTGCTTCTGCTCTAGCCTTGTGCTGGGTGTGGAGTGGGAAAGGGACGAGAGAAACAACTGTGGTTCTCTGCCTCCAAGACCACAAGACCCTGGGGACAGGAAGGTGGCTGATTTTTCACTGTGGGGCCGCTGCATGGCCCTGGGGTCTCTGAGATCCCACCTAGAACAGCTCCCAGCTCTGCAGCTGGGTGAGCAGAGGGCAGCTGTGTCCCGCGTCTCTGGGGTGGTGGGCGGTGTCAATGGGGACATGGGATATGAGATCCTAGGGCACCCATGCTGACCCCTGTGTTCTTGGCAGATATCCCGCCCAGGTACCCGTTCCAAGCCCTGCCACCACACTACGGGAGGCCCTACCCTTTCCTGCTGCAGCCCACGGCAGCCGCCGACGCGGATGGCCTGGCCCCCGACGTGCCGCTCCCGGCTGATGGGCCCGAGCGCCTGGCACTCTCACCTGAAGACAAGCCCATCCGCTTGTCGCCCTCCAAGATCACAGAGCCGCTGCGGGAGGGCCCGGAGGAAGAACCGCTGGCTGAGCGGGAGGTGAAGGCAGAGGTGGAGGACATGGACGAGGGCCCCACAGAACTGCCGCCTCTGGAGTCGCCACTGCCACTGCCCGCCGCGGAAGCCATGGCTACCCCCAGCCCTACAGGGGGTTGTGGAGGTGGCCTGTTGGAGGCCCAGGCGCTGAGTGCCACTGGGCAGAGCTGCGCAGAGCCCTCCGAGTGCCCAGACTTTGTGGAGGGGCCTGAACCACGGGTGGATTCCCCAGGCCGGACAGAACCCTGCACTGCCGCCCTGGACCTGGGGGTGCAGCTGACACCCGAGACACTGGTGGAGGCCAAGGAGGAGCCGGTGGAGGTGCCTGTGGCGGTGCCCGTGGTGGAGGCAGTGCCCGAGGAAGGCCTGGCGCAAGTGGCACCAAGCGAGTCCCAGCCCACCCTAGAAATGTCAGACTGTGACGTGCCCACCGGGGAGGGACAGTGCCCGAGCCTGGAGCCCCAAGAGGCCGTGCCTGTGCCTGGTAGCACCTGCTACCTGGAAGAGGCAAGCTCTGACCAGTTCCTGCCCAGTCTAGAGGACCCACTGGCTGGCATGAACGCCCTGGCGGCGGCTGCGGAGCTGCCCCAGGCCAGGCCTCTGCCCTCCCCGGGTGCTGCTGGAGCCCAGGCCTTGGAGAAGCTGGAAGCAGCCGAGAGCCTTGTCTTGGAGCAGAGCTTCCTGCACGGCATCACCCTGCTGAGTGAGATTGCAGAGCTGGAGCTGGAGAGGAGGAGCCAGGAGATAGGTGAGAGTGCGCAACCTCTGAGTTCTGCAGATTTGTGAATTTTATTTTTGTGGCGACGGGGTCTTGCTGTGTTGCCCAGACTGGAGTGCAGTGGCACAGTCTTAGCTGTCTGCAGCCTCAAACTCCTGGGCTCAAGTGATCTTCCCTTCCCAGGGATCCGCCTGGGCTACAGGCATCCACCACCCTGCCCAGCTAACTTTTTTAAAAGATCTTTTTTTTTTTTTTAGAGATGGGGTCTTGCTCTGTTGCCCAGTCTGGTCTCAAACTCCTGGACTCAAGCGATTTTTGCCCACCTCGACCTCCCACAGTACTGGGATTATAGGTGTGAGCCGCTGTGCCCGACCCCTTAAACATTTTTTTTTTTTTTTTTTTTTT
>NW_012105431.1:551074-552955 GCF_000951045.1 Mandrillus leucophaeus
CCACCCACCCCAGGTATCACCCGCAAGGAGGAGGCTCCCGAGAATGTGGTCGAGAAGAAAGACTTGGAGTTGGAGAAGGAAGCCCCCAGCCCCTTCCAGGCCCTTTTCTCAGGTAGGATGCAGCCAAGACCCTCAGGGTCTCACTCTGGCCCTGGCGCGGTAAAACTGCTCACCCATCTCTTCATTGACCCATTCGGTCGTTCATTCATTCCAACTCCACGGAGCACCTCCTGCGTACCAGACCCGCCGCCAGACACTGAGACGAACACAGGAGCCCACAGTCACATCCAGCCTTTCCCCGGCCCCTTCTCAGCAGTAGTGTCAGGGAAATGGGTGTAATATTAGAAACTGCTTCAGGACGAGTTGTTCTGAGCTTTCAACCGAGCCACACCTGTCACATACTCAGTGTGCAGTCAGCGCTAAGTTCTACTTTGGTGATGATGGTCCAGGGACGCCCGTTCCGTGGGTCGCACGCACACACCCACTCTTCCCGTCTTCTGCATCAGGTGGCATTGCAGCAGGTGGCTTTGGGGGCTGGGACTGTGTTCTTCCTTCCTGGGGGGTGTTAGGCATGTGAGCGCGTGCTTGGGAGGACTTTGGTTCAAATTCAAATTCTGGCACCAAGGCTGGGTGAGCTCGGGCCAGTGGTGGCAGTTACTGAGCTTGGCCTGGCGCCTGTCTCTCCTTTGTCAGTTTCCTTTTGTGCGCCTCCAGCTGCTGGGCTGGGAGTGGTGCAGAGAATCAGGGGCACACAACCCTACTCTCAGGGAGATTATACCTGGGGACAGAACTGGGTTGCTATTCCTTTTTCTTTCTTTTTTTTTTTTTTTGAGATGGGATCCTCACTGTGTCACGTAAGCTTGTACTACAGTGGTACAATCACAGCTCACTGCAGCCTTGAACATCTGGGCTCAAGTGATCCTCCTGCCTCAGCCTCCCAAGCAGCTGGGACCATAGGCACGCATCACTGGACTTGGCTATTTATTTATTTTTATTTATTGATTTATTTTTGAGACTGAGTTTCACTCTTGTTGCCCAGGCTGGAGTGCAGTGGCGCAATCTTGGCTCACTGCAACCTCCGCTTCCCAGGTTCAAATGATTCTCCTGCCTCAGCCTCCCTCGTAGCTGAGATTATAGGCATGTGCCACCACACCCAGCTAATTTTGTATTTTTAGTAGAGACGGGGTTTCTCCATGTTGGTCAGGCTGGTCTCGAACTCTCAATCTCAGGTGATCCACCCACCTCGGCCTCCCAAAGTGCTGGGATTACAGGCGTGAGCCACCACGCCCGGCCAGTTTATTTTTTATATTCATACAGATGTGTCTTGCTTTGTTGCCAAGGCTGATCTTGATCTCCTGGGCTCAAGCAGTCCTCCTACCCTGGCCTCCCGAAGTGTTGGGATTGTAGACTTGAGCCACTGCAGCTAGCCCTGCTGTTGTATTTTGTTTTGAGATAGGGTCTCACTCTGTCACCCAGTCTGAAGCGCAGTGGTGCCATCATAACTCACTGCAGCCTTGATCTCGCAGGCTCAAGTGATCTTTCCACCTTTGCCTCCCAAGTAGCTGGGATTACAGGGGTGCACCACCATGACCAGCTAATTTTTCTTTGTAGAGATGGAGTCTTGCAGGCCAGGCACAGTGGCTCACTCCTATAATCCCAGCACTTTGGGAGGCTGAGGCGGGTGGATCACCTGAGTTTAGGAGTTTGAGACCAGCCTGGCCAACATGGTGAATCCCTGTCTCTACTAAAAATATAAAAAATTAGCTGGGCATGGCCGGGCGCAGCGGCTCACGCCTATAATCCCAGCACTTTGGGGAGCCAAGGCGGGCAGATCATGAGGTCAGGAGATGGAGACCATCCTGGCTAACATGGTGAAACCCC
>NW_012105431.1:553005-554089 GCF_000951045.1 Mandrillus leucophaeus
CCCGGCTAATTTTGTATTTTTAGTAGAGAGGGGGTTTCTCCATGTTGGTCAGGCTGGTCTTGAACTCCCGACCTCAGGTGATCTACCTGCCTCGGCCTCCCAAAGTGCTGGGATTACAAGCGTGAGCCACCGCGCCCGGCTAAAATGTTCTTTATTGAACAGTTTTCAAAGTTGTGGGTTTAAATTAATTTTTTTTTTTTTTTTTTTTTTTTTTTTACAAAAAGTAGAGATGGGGTTTCGCCGTGTTGGCCAGGCTGGTCGCGAACCCCTGACCTCAAGTGATTTTCCCACCTTGGCCTCCCAAATTGCTGGGATTACAAGCATGAGCTGCCAGCTTAAAGCTGTGGTTAAAAAAAAAAAAATCATTGTTTTAGGAACTGTCCAATTTTCTGCCTGGTGGTGGCCCTGGCCCTCGATGACCCAGTCTTAGATGGTCAGGCATTTTCGTTTGCTTTAAAACAAAGTTTATTTATTTATTTTTTTCTGTTGCAAATAACGGGATGGTTATCCTTGAAGAAAAAAAATCTTTGTCCATATCTCTGAATTGCCTTGGATTATATGCCCAGAGATAGAACTGTTGGGTCCAAACAAGGCCACATTTTTCAAGGCTTTCTGATTGTCATGGTCAGATGACCCTCAAGGAAGCCTGGAGAAGCCACGCTCCCATTGGCCTGTGTGAGCAACGCCCCTTCCCCACTGGGCGGCCGTTGTCCTAAAGTTCATTGCTGCTTTTCTCTCACTAAAATAGTTCAATAGAAACTTTTTTTTTTGGTAGAAGAATATCAAAATTCCCTTGGTCGGCTGGGCGTGGTGACTCACGCCTGTAATCCCAACATTTTGGGAAGCCGAGGCGGGCAGATCATCTGAAGTCAGGAGTTGAAGACCAGCCTGTCCAACATGGTGAAACCCCCATCTCTACTAAAAATACAAAAATTAGCCGGGCATGGTGGCGGGCACCTGTAGTCCCAGGTACTCGGAAGGCTGAGGCAGTAAAATCACTTGAACCTGGGAGGCAGAGGTTGCAGTGAGCCGAGATCGCACCACTGCACTCCAGCCTGGGCAACAAGAGTGGAACTCCATCTCA
>NW_012105431.1:554676-555733 GCF_000951045.1 Mandrillus leucophaeus
CTCGTGATCCACCCGTCTCGGCCTCCCAAAGTGCTGGGATTACAGGCTTGAGCCACCGCGCCCGGCCCCTTAAACATTTTTTAATAAGATTTTTAAATGATGAAAAACTGGGAATGTGGTTTATTCATATTCGTTTTTTAAAACAATTGTGGTAAGATACACATAACAAAATGTTCCATCTCGAGCATTTTTAAGCGTCCTGTTGAGTGGCATGTTAAGTGTGTTTGCACTGTGCAGCCAGTCTGTGGGTTTTCTGGTGGCGAAATTTCGCATTCTATCAATGGTGTGTTTTAGCAGGATTTCTTGGGTTGCAAGGAACAGAAACTCTTATTTAAATTGGTTTAGGCAGGAGAGAATTAATTGGCTCTTGGAACTGAAGTCCAGCAGTAATTAGGTAATTTCAGGTATGGCTGGATCTAGGTGTTCAAGCCAAGAAACCAAGTTTCTCTTCTCCTACACAGGACCTTCCCTAGTCTCTCTCTCTCTGTGTCCCTGTCTCCTTCCCTCTTGTTCGACTTTTCTCTCTGTTGGCCTCATTCAAGGCCTACTTACTGTCCCTTAACCGTCTTCATTGGGTTGGGGGGCATGGTTTGTCAATTCCTCCCAGATCCCTGGGCCTGCTCAGCAGCCTCACAAAAGACGCCACCTCTTTCTTGCTAGCTTTGGCAAAAACACTGAGATTCACTCTCGTAGGCTGACTGCGGTTCATGCTTTGTTTTTTTTTTTTCTGAGACAGTCTCCCTCTATCACCCAGGCTGGTGTGCAGTGGCATCATCTCGGCTCACTGCAGCCTCCGCCCTCCCGGGTTCAAGTGATTCTCCTACTTCAGCCTCCTGAGTACCTGGGATTACAGGCACGCACCACCATGCCTGGCTATCTTTTTGTATTTTTAGTGGAGATGGGGTTTCACCATGTTGGCCAGGCTGGTCTCGAACTCCTGACCTCTAGTGATCCACCCGCCTTGGCCACCCAAAGTGCTGGGATTACAGGCGTGAGCCACCATGCCCGACCATTTTACTTAAAATGTTCTTTTTTTTTTTTTTTTTTTTTTTTAGAC
>NW_012105431.1:557168-559308 GCF_000951045.1 Mandrillus leucophaeus
GCCTCAGCCTCCCAAGTAGCTGGGATTACAGGTGCATGCCACCATGTCCAGCTAATTTTTGTATTTTTAGTAGAGATGGGGTTTCGCCATGTTGGCTGTGCTGGTCTTGAACTCCTGGCCTCAAGTGATCTGCCCACCTCGGCCGCCCGAAGTGCTGGGATCACAAGTGTGAGTCACTGCACCCAGCCCAGAATTCTCCACCCTAGTAGGACACCAGCCTTACGGAATTAAGACCCATTGTCATGACTTGAACTTGACCACCTCTGCAAAAGCCCTGTCTCCCACAGAGGTCACCTTCTGAGGTTACGGGGCGGTTAGGACTCTCACATATTAAATTAGTGGGGAAATGACTGAACCCCTCACTGCTTGGCATCCGTTGTCTGATCAGTTAAGAGCTTCGGGAAAATAGGTTTGTGAGAGGGTGAAGGAGGTGACACAGTTGTACCTTGGTCCCCTCCTGGAGAACAGAGCAGCCCTCCGTCCTTACCTGACATTGTAGACTCCACGTCTCGCAGGAACTTGAGGCGGGGGTAGGTGGCGCAGAGGCATCACTGTGGGGTGGGTGAGACGGTTTCAATCTAACATCAGCCTTTGGGAGCTGATCAGGTTTGTGGCTTTGTGGCCTCAGTTTCCCTAAAGATATAAGAAGAGCAGCTGGGCGCAGTGGCTCACGCCTGGAATCCCAGCACTTTGGGAGGCCAAGGCGGGTGGATCACTTGAGGTCAGGAGTACGAGACCAGCCTGGCTGACATGGCGAAACCCTGTCTCTACTAAAAATAAAATTAGCTGGGCGTAGTGACACATACTTGTCATCCCAGCTACTCGGGAGGCTGAGGCAGGAGAATTGCTCGAACCCAGGAAGCAGAGGTTGCAGTGAGCCGAGATTGTCACTGCACTCCAGCTTGGGCGACAGAGTGAGATGACAGAGTGAGATGACAGTGAGATTCCGTCTCAAAAAAAAAAAAAAAAAGCTATAAGAAGAGCAAAACAAGTATTCTCAACTAGGGGTGATTTTGTTCCCCCAGGGGACATTGGCAACCGCAGTTTTGGTTGTCACAGCTTGGGGGGAGCACTACTGCCATCTAGTGGGTAAAGGCAGGGACTCAGCAAGACACCCTACAGTGAAGGCAGAGGACAGCCCTCAGCGGGGATGCGAATGAATAGTGAAATGTGAATGGTGCCAAGGAAGGGAAGCTCCCCCCTCAGCAGCATCATTAGTCATGTCTGTCTGTGGAACTTTGCCAATAGAGAATATGGTTCTCGGCTCACCACAGTCTCCGCCTCTCGGGTTCAAGCGATTCTCCTGCCTCAGCCTCCTGAGTAGCTAGCACTACAGGCATGGGCCACCATGCCCGGCCAATTTTTTGTATTTTTAGTAGAGATGGAGTTTCTCCATGTTGGTCAGGCTGGTCTTGAACTCCTGACCTCAGGTGATCCGCCCACCTCGGCCTCCCAAAGTGCTGGGATTACAGGTGTGAGCCTCCGCGCCTGGCCAAAAATTGATATTTTAGATCACAAAGAAAATGTCAGCTGGGCATGGTGGCTCGTGTTTGTAATCCCAGCACTTTGGGAGGCTGAGGCAGAAGGACTGCTTGTGCCCAGGAGTTTAAGACCCGCCCAGGCAACATGGCGAGACCTCGTCTGCATTAAAAAAATGAAATGTCAATTAAAAAATTGTAATAGGACTCATTTAAATTTGGTGGAGACCAAAGCAAGATCTCTGTGGTTGAAGCACCCTTTCTGGAGGATTGGGGGAGTATTTATCAGAGAGAGAGAGAACTGCACACACCTGGTCATATTCATCACATTGGTGAGGCTTTTCCTACCACACGTGTCCCAGCTATGTGCCCATGTGCTCCTATTACAAAAAGACAGGAGGCTGGACACAGTGGCTCACGCCTGTAATCTCAGCACTTTGGGAGACTGAGGTGGGAGGATCAGTTGAGCCCAGGAGTTCGAGACCAGCCTGGGCAACCAGCCTGGGCAACGTAGCAAGACCCCATCTATAAAAAAAATAGAAAAACTAGCCGGGTGTGATGGCATGTGCCCATGGTCCCAGCTACTCAGGAGGCTGAGGCAGGGCGATTGCTTGAGCCTGGGAGCTTGAGGCTGTGGTGATGTGTGATGGTGAACTCCAGCC
>NW_012105431.1:561468-563310 GCF_000951045.1 Mandrillus leucophaeus
CCTGAGTAGCTGGGATTCCAGGCGTGTGCCACTACAGCCGGCTAGTTTTTGTTATTTTTTAGTAGAGATGGGTTTTCACTGTTCTCCCATGTTGGCCAGGCTGGTCTTGAACTCCCGGCCTCAGGTGATCCGCCCGCCTCAGCCAGCCAAAGTGCTGGGATTATAAGCATGAGCCACTGTGCCCGTCCTTCTCCCCCTTTCTTGTTGAGAGATGCTGAGGACTTCCGGCATGTCACAAAGGCCTCTGTCCACTCAGCACCTTAGGGGATGGGTACGTGTGGCCTGGGGCCTGTGCTTGCTCTGGGCCTTGCCATCCCCGTTTGGGGTCGGGTAGGGGGGTGGCGGCAGCGCCCTGTTACCTGCCTCCTGTCTGCAGGTGCGGAGCGGGCCCTGGTGGCCCGGCCCTCACTGGAGAGTCTGCTGGCAGCAGGCAGCCACATGCTGAGGGAGGTGCTGGATGGGCCTGTAGTGGACCCGCTCAAGAACCTGCGGCTCCCGCGGGAGCTAAAGCCCAACAAGAAGTACAGCTGGATGCGCAAGAAGGAGGAGCGGGTGAGTGGCCGGCTGCTTCCTCCCTGGGGCTCGCCGGCTGAGGCCGAGTGGGAGTCCCCTCTGTGGAGGTGCCCTTCTGCTCGGGCGTGGCTGGCTTTGGCACCAGAGAGGGCGGAGCTACATTCAGCTCCTTGTGCTGACACTCTATGTGGTCCCAGGCAAGTGGTTGCCCTTCTCGGGGACTCAGTTTACCCATCTGCTAGCATGTCGGGCACATCATACAGGTCGCGGTGTGATCCAGTGGCAAGAGAGTAGCCTAGGGTCACATGTAGCTCTGGCCTTAGGTGCCCACGGGGCCTGGGGCTGCAGCATCCCCTCACTGAGCCTCCGTTTATAAATGACACAATGGCCCCCACTGATGGAGCAGGTGTCATACGCAAGTGCTGTGCTTCAGGCATGCCATCTAATTGAGCTCTGTCACAGCCCCGCAGAGCCAGCACAGGGTCCTTTGCCTACGATGAGGCCATGGCCTCAGTCAGGAGGTGGCAGCGGTGGGACTCGAGCCCCAGCTCCCAGTGCCGTCTCCCCTTCCTCGGGGCACCTGGGTGGGCGGTGGGCGTCGTTGGGCAGTGGCGTCCTCACCCCCTCCTCCTCTCCCGGTTCTTCCCCCAGATGTACGCCATGAAGTCTTCCCTGGAGGACATGGACGCCCTGGAGCTGGACTTCCGGATGCGGCTGGCCGAGGTCCAGCGCCAGTACAAGGAGAAGCAGCGTGAGCTGGTGAAGCTGCAGCGCCGCCGGGACTCCGAGTGAGTGTGCCCCCCGCCCACCCCGTGGGGCCCCCGCCCCAGCCGGCCAGGCCCCCAGGCGCGCAGCAGCCGTCGAGGTGTGCGTGGACCCGACGCCGTGTGTGCGTCGTGTGCCCGTTCTCCACGTCCCGCCCGAACCCCAGCGTCACAGCCAAGCGTGTGATTCTTTTTAAGGGACAGGCGCGAGGAACCCCATAGAAGCTTGGCACGCAGAGGCCCTGGCAGGCCGCGGAAACGGACCCACGCCCCGAGCGCCCTGTCGCCCCCCCGCAAGAGAGGGAAGAGCGGCCACAGTAGCGGAAAGTAAGGCTGGCCCCTCGGTGGGTCGGGGACTGGCACACAGCTTGAGGGGAGGAGCCCGGGCCCCACGCAGGGCCTGCCTCGGGGTACTGGGGGACCTCGCGTCCCTCGGGCTCTGACCTACCTGCAGCAGTGGCCCTCGGGGAGCACGGACTGTGCTGCCCGGGCCAGGAGGGAGCGAGGCCAGTGCTGAGCTGGATGGATGGCTCCTGCGACAGATTTTTCCTATGTCCTAACCCAG
>NW_012105431.1:564320-568516 GCF_000951045.1 Mandrillus leucophaeus
GGAGGCTGAGGTGGGAGAATTGCTTGAACCTGGGAGGCAGAGGCTGCAGTGAGCTGAAATTGAGCCACTGCACTGCATTCTGGGCAACTGAGTGAGACTCCATCCAAAAAATAAAAATAAAAAAAAATAAAATACAGCAGCACCAAACGTTTGTGGCCAAGATATATGTCACTAACAGTGCAAGACACACAGTGAGTGAGTGCCAAGTACAGATTGGCTGTTTCGATCACCTGTGAAGTTTCAGCTTAAAGCAAGCAAGTGGGGCTTCTGAGCCATGTCTGTGTCCCCATTGCCACTGCGCACGGGATTCCGGAGACCAGCAAATGGCTCCTTTTTTGTTTTTTTTTCCTTGCTGGAGAAGACAGACTGGAATCCTTCATGTAAACTTGTGTCCTAAACTCCCCCTGCCATCCTGGTGGATTTCGTTGGCGTTTCTGATCTTTGTTCTTGGCACGATTTGGTCAATAGGTATCTGACCACACAGAGATGTGTGTGAGTGTACGCGTGAAAGCACACAAGAAAGAAAATGCTTTTTTCCTTCTTTCACCTTAAACTCTCATTCTGCCTCATTCACAAATATCCCAGAATTCCAGCACTGTTGTAATTTACAAGATCCATCTCCCCACGCCCATCACTCTGTCATCACTGTCCACACTTCAGGGTCCAGAGCCCAACCCTTCAGGGCCACGAGGGTGGACCCCAGCCCGCAAGTCTTGTCTGGCCAGGGTGCTGACCGGTAGTGCGTCTGCGTTTCAGGCTGAGCAGCAAGTCTCTGCTGACATCAGATGACTATGAGCTGGGAGCAGGGATAAGAAAGAGACACAAGGGGTCTGAGGAGGAACATGATACCCTCGTCGGAATGGGGAAAGCCAGGGGGAGGAACCAGACTTGGGATGAACATGAGGCCTCGTCCGACTTCATCAGTCAGGTGAGTAACCCAGTCTTCCAGGTGTGTGAGATCTTTCAGGGAGGTGTCTGGAGGGTATGTTAAGAGTTCACGCTCCCTTTGCAGGCCCCTTGTTCCTGTACAGAAACCTTAGACGTGGCTGTCTTAGTGCCAGAATGACGACTCTTCTCTAATCCTTATTTTACAGAGGGGGAGATTAAGGCCCAGAGGAGGTCAGAGACCTACCGAAGTAACACAGCCTCAGAGACAGGAGACCTAAAAGCTATCTCCCTCCGTGTGCTGCATGACCCTTTGCTAAAGCCAAGCAGAGATACAAGTTCTTAACCAAATAATGCAATTGCTCTGTTGTTTAACGGTGTAATTGTTTAATGAGTGGCTTTGCCATTCTGTAGTTCTAAGAAACAAGGGCTTGGTGCCATGGTAATTTCCTCTCTGAACTCTCCAGGGGTAATGGGCTGAGAGCCAACTCCTTGAGTCTTCTTATTTCTTCAGAGCATTGAAACCATCCACTTAAGGTGCCTTTCTGTAAATACTAATGTACCTTGTCATCCCTCCCCATAAAGCCCAGTGCAAAGGGGTAGTTTTTTGTTTTGTTTTGTTTTTTTGAGACGGAGTCACTCTGTTGCCCAGGTTGGAGTACAGTGGCACCGTCTCAGCTCACTGCAATGTCTGCCTCCCAGGTTCAAGCGATTCTCCTGCCTCAGGACCTCCCGAGTAGCTGGAATTACAGGCGCCCACCACCATGCCTGGCTAATTTTTGTATTTTTAGTAGAGACAGGGTTTCACCATCTTGGCCAGGCTGGCCTTGAACCCCTGACCTCAGGTGATCTGCCTACCTCAGCCTCCCAAAGTGCTGGGATTCCAGACGTGAGCCACTGCACCCGGCTGAGGGGTATTTTGGTTGACCTGGCTGAGAAAGCATGTTTTCTTAAGAAAAGAAAGAAGTGTTTATGGACTCAGAGTTAAGATATTGTCACCTGCTTTGTGGGGCTGTTGGGGGCAGGCTCAAGGAGGGAGACGGGGTCTAGGAAGAGAACGATCGCCAGTGTGTACACCAGATATTTTTTACTTTAAAATTGTGGTAAGGGATGCTTTTGTTTTAATTGCCACCATCCCAACTTTTTTCTTAAGAAATGTCACCTGATTAAAGAAAATCGAGATAAAATGTTCAAACGTGGGGCATCAATGACTTTGAAACTGCATGTTTCACTTCAACAAATGACTACAGCTGACAATAGACGTGCAGGCAGGAATTTAATCTGTGAAATCGCTAATGGTTCTTTCTGCTTCAGGCATCCAAGGAACACTTGAGGCATTTTTTTTTTTGGCAGGTTTGGCCCCTTTAGTTGGGCAAACTGGTTTGGACTGTGCACTAGTCTTTGTCAGCTGCTGTAGGTGACTGAGGCATATCAGCTGCGCTTCAATCTGGGGTTTTGATCTTGATTCCTTTCCTCCTCTCTTAATCCAGCTGCCTTCTCCAGGCCATTGGCAGCAGCACTTGCAAGTGCTTCCTTAGGAGACAGCAGGCAGTGCCACGGAAAGCCAGGGTCAGGGATTAATGTAACCACAGCACTGGCTGTTTAATAAGTGGTTACCTTGTACCAGACATTGTGGTCACTGCATACCTTACCCGAGTTCATCTTCAGAAGCACTTTGTAATGCCAGACACAAGTATCCCCATTTTACAGAGTTAAACATTGAAGCTGGCCAGCTGTGGTGGCTTACGCTTGGAATCCCGACACTTTGGGAGGGAGGCTGAGGTGGGAGAATGCCTTGAGCCTAAAGTTTGAGACCAGCCTGTGCAACATGGTGAAACCCCATCACTACAAAAATAAAAATAAAAAAAATTAGGAGTGGTGGCACACGCCTGTATTCATCCAGCTACCAGAGAAGCTGAAGCGGGAGGGTCACAGAGCCCAGAGGTGGAGGCTGCAGTGACTTCCGACTCCCAGCTAGTCGGGAGCCTGAGGCAGGAGAATTGCTTGGACCTGGGAGGTGGAGGTTGCAGTGAGCCGAGATCGCGCCACTGCGCCCCAGCCTGGGCAACAGAGTGAGACTCCGTCTCTAAGTGTGTATATATATATAAATATATATATAAATATGTATATTTATAGATATAGAAGCTAAGAGGAGTTAAATCACAGAGGCAGGGGAAGGATTGGAGCCCAGGCTGGGCAGAGCATGTGCACAGAAACCCACTACGCTGTTTTGTCAAATCTTTTAACCCATGACCCATCTTCCCTCTCCAGCTAAAGATTAAGAAGAAGAAGATGGCCAGCGACCAGGAGCAGCTGGCAAGCAAGCTCGACAAGGCCCTCTCCCTCACCAAGCAGGACAAGTTGAAGTCGCCCTTCAAGTTTTCGGACAGTGCTGGGGGGAAATCGAAAACTGGCGGGGGCTGCGGCAGGTACTTGACTCCTTACGACAGCCTGCTGGGGAAGGACAGGAAGGCGATGGCCAAGGGCCTCGGCCTGTCTCTGAAATCCTCCAGAGAAGGTAAACACAAAAGGGCCGCCAAAGCCAGGAAGATGGAGGTGGGGTTCAAGGCCAGAGGCCAGCCCAAGTCGGCCCATTCCCCGTTCGCCTCGGAAGTGAGCAGCTACTCTTACAGTAAGTAGCGGATGCCGCGCCACCTTTGGTCCGCTGCTCTCTCTTTCGCTCCCCTCTTCTCTCCACCGTTCTCCTCCCCTCTCTATCTCTCTGGGGCGCACTAAAGTGCCTAGGCTTGGCATGGCCGCCAAGCCAGAAGTTGGGGGGAGGCCGCGTGAAGCGGATATGCCTGTGATTGGCGAGTGTGATGCCGGGCAGGTGCTGGTGATTGGTGGGCGCCCGTGATTGGCGATTGGAAGCCGACGTCCGCCAGTGCTCTCCTTGCCCGCCCTCCGCTTGCCTACCGGATGCCATTGGCGTGGAGGCCTTGCGCGTCATAGAGTTTGCAGCTGTTTGGCCTAGACAGGTCTGGAGTGCGACTGCTCTTGAGGGTCCTAGAGGTGACTGGACTCCCCTACCCACAGGATGCATGCTGTCTGTTGCAGACCACAGCTTGGTAGCGAAGTGTTGGCGGAAACAGCATTTATGGAGCGCCCAGTGCTGGGCTCTGGATGCAGGGCTTCACTGGCATTATTGTGTCTATGGCAGCTCTGACAGTGGTACCCCCATGTTGTTGCTGGGGATGCTGAGGCCTGAGAGCCAGAGGGAGTGTGTGCGCTCAGGTGCGAAGAGGCGACTCGGGGTTAAACCTGGTTTGGCCTGACCCACCTACTCACTGAAACCTGCTGCCATCATGGCT
>NW_012105431.1:569116-570372 GCF_000951045.1 Mandrillus leucophaeus
GGAGCGAGGCCAGTGCTGAGCTGGATGGATGGCTCCTGCGACAGATTTTTCCTATGTCCTAACCCAGCGCTTCACCTGTCTTCCTGCCACGCCTGCCTCCTCACGCCTAGGGCCTAATTCCTCCTCTTTTCCATGCGCCTCCTCCCTGCGGAAGGACCCGCTGGGCTGCCAGCCTTGCTTGCTGGGACGGACTGTGACCCGGCTGTGGCTCGGTCTCCGCCATGCCGGACCTGCTGGCTTGCCCCCGAGACCAGGGCTGGCTCCTTCTGGCACTTGGGGACAAGCTCCTCCTCCTCGGGTGGCGGTCGCAGCCTTGTGGGGCGCCTGTGTGGGTCTTTCTGAACGCCAGCTGGAAGGAGAGCTTTTCCCGCAGGGCGAGGCGTACACAGAAAAGATGCTTCATCCTTCCCTCGGTGTCTGTAGCATGGGCGGAAAGGGGCCGGAGTGTTCTGAGCCTGGGACAGGAGGGTGGGGTAGACGCTAGGTGGCTCAAGACCTGCCCTGAGGAAGCAGGAGGAGCCCCGGGGGCCTTCGGGGGGCACAGGAGAGGCAGTAGGAAGGCCATAGGTCTTCTCAGGATAAAACAGCCCCAAGGCCCCCACGTCTTGCATTTAACATCCTTGGATGTTTCTGAGTGAAGAGAGGATGGAGAGTGGTAGAAATATCCCTCGCCGGCCACAGCAGGGGCAGGGAGAGTTTCCTGGAGAAGAGGGCAGGAGGCTGCGGCCACCAGCAGTGTGGTGGTCAGGGGTGTGGCCTGCACTGGTTAAATTTCCTATTCTTGAGTCCCAGCACCATCCCTTAGTGTGACTGACCTCAGGCCAGGTGTCTGCTTTTCTGAGCCTATTTTCTCATCTAAAAAAATTAAGTACACAGGTTGGCCACGGTGGCTCATGCCTATAATCCCAGCACTTTGGGAGGCCACCAAGGCAGGCGGATCACTTGAGGTCAGGAGTTTGAGACCAGCCTAGGCAACATGGAGAAACCCCATCTCTACCAAAAATACAAAAATTAGCCAGGCGTGGTGGTGTGTGCCTGTAGTCCCAGCTATTCGGGAGGCTGAGGTGGGAGAATTGCTTGAACCTGGGAGGCAGAGGCTGCAGTGAGCTGAAATTGAGCCACTGCACTGCATTCTGGGCAACTGAGTGAGACTCCATCCAAAAAATAAAAATAAAAAAAAATAAAATACAGCAGCACCAAACGTTTGTGGCCAAGATATATGTCACTAACAGTGCAAGACACACAGTGAGTGAGTG
>NW_012105431.1:571504-572241 GCF_000951045.1 Mandrillus leucophaeus
TCTCGATCTCCTGACCTCGTGATCCGCCCGTCTCGGCCTCCCAAAGTGCTGGGATTACAGGCTTGAGCCACCGCGCCCGGCCTATTTTTATTTTTATAGAGGCTAAGTCTTGCTATGTTGTCCATGCTGGTCTTAAACTCCTGGGCTCGAGATCTTATGCCTCAGCCTCCCAAAGTGCTGCAATTACAGGCGTGAACTGCCTTGCCCAGCTGCTACTGAGCTCTTGAAATGGAGCAGTCCTGGTGGGACTGAAGAATGGAGTTTTATCTCATTTAATAAGAGACTGCCAGATTGGAGTGCCCTCACGGTCATGGCCTCTTGTGGCCCAGAGCCTGCTGCCTGTTTGGTTGAGGGTGCTTGCTCAGTATTTGTGGACAGGTGCTAAGTTTGTGGCTGCTGCAGGGAGGCCAGGAGGAGCCTCCTGGGTTCTGGCCCATGTCAGTGTCTGTGGTGGCTGTTCTGGGAATCCCCAGTCCCTGGGGCGTGTGGAGAGCTTTTGCATTGGCAACTGCCTGGTTCTGTGTATCTGGAGCTTTTGATTGGCTCTGGCCGGTTCATGGGCGGAGAAGGGGGGAGTTTGAATGTCAAGGGCAAAAAGTGGACACATTGGCTGGGCGCGGTGGCTCAAGCCTATAATCTCAGCACTTGGGGAGGCCGAGACGGGCAGATCACGAGGTCAGGAGATCAAGACCATCCTGGCTAACACGGTGAAACCCCGTCTCTACTAAAAAATACAA
>NW_012105431.1:572381-583897 GCF_000951045.1 Mandrillus leucophaeus
AAAAAAAAAAAGTGGACACATTTACTGATACAGTAAAGTGTGTTTTCTTAAGGAAAGAAAATAAAAAGTGTTTGCTTTATGGGGCTGTTGGGGGGCCTTAAGTGAGCTCACGTGGGCAGAGAGCGGAATGTGGCACTTGGCACAGGATTAAGCTGCTGGTTTTTTTGGGGTACGTGTGTTTTTCCTGGGCTAGCAGGTCACCAGGACTGATGCTCCCCATGGGTGTGAGTTAAGCTGCTGACTCGTGCCTTCTGTGCTGAGGACGTATGAGAGTGTCGTGGCTTCCGTGCCTCTCTGATTGGGATGGGTGTGATCAGAGAAGTACAGCACAGGCTCCTGGCCAGTGTGCGTGGGCACAAGCAGGGAGGGACAGTGCCAGAGACTCATCACTCTGAGGGGGGGAAGGGAGGGGCTTTCTTTGGCTCTCTCAATCTCTGCTCATTTTGGAAAAGTAAAGGGGGTTCAGCAAAGTGGGGGGAGATTGCTGTTCTTTTGATCTTCTGAGGGAGTGGGGTCGGTGGATGCAGTCTGGGTGACAGCTGGAAGAATTCCCCACTTTCAGGCGGATGTGGATGGAGTCCAACCGAAGGTCAGAGATGAGCTCTGTCCCTGAGGTCTCTGGGGTGCTCCAAGCTGGTGTGTTCACTCTTGGCGCGTGTGAGGGAATGTTCGTTTTATTTATTTATTATTATTATTATTTTGAGATGGAGTTTCACTCTTGTTGCCCAGTCTGGAGAGCAATGGCATGATCTCGGCTCACTGCAACCTCCGCCTCCTAGGTTCAAGTGATTGTCCTGCCTCAGCCTCCTGAGTAGCTGGGGTTACAGGCACGCACCACCACACCTAGCTAATTTTGTAATTTTTAATAGAGACAGGGTTTCATCACACTGGCCAGGCTGGTCTTGAGCTCCTGACCTCAGGTGATCAGCCTGCCTCAGCCTCCCAAAGAGGCGTGAGCTGCTGTGCCCGGTCTGGGAATGGTCAGCTGGGCACCCTCACTTCATCTTGCCTTTGTTGAAAACTCCACTGTCCCGGATGAGAGAAACAGACTAATGTAGCAGTGAGGAATTCAGTGGGCCTGGCTCCAGTGGGATGGTGGCTGTGGGATTCATCTGGCTCTGCAGAGCGCTCCTCTATTTTTTATAATCTGCTTTTCTGCACTTCTGGGTCAGAGAGAGTGCAGGGTCCACAAGCAGGTAGGGGTGTGTCCGGCAGGGAGGCGCTGAGCTGGACGAGGTCGAAGCGAGAACGGTTTCCTCTTGCTTTTTCAGTTTCGATTGTAGGGGTCGGTGGCATGCCCTGTGGGTTTTTGTTTTTTGGTTTTTTTTGTTTGTTTGTTTTTAGATGATGTCTTGCTCTGTTGCTCAGGCTAGAGTGCAGTGGTGTGATCTTGGCCTCACTGCAACCTCCACCTCCCGGATTCAAGTGATCCTCCCACCTCAGCCTCCTGAGTAGCTGGGAGTACAGGCGCCAACCACCACAATACAATACAAAGAGAAAATACAACAGTTTTTGTATTTTTTTAAAACACAGATGAGATTTCGCCTTGTTGGCCAGGCTAGTCTCGAACTCCTGGCCTCATGTGTGCTGCCCGCTTCAGCCTCCCAAAGTGGTGGGATTATAGATGCAAGCCACCATGCCCAACCTCCCTGTGGAGGAGGCCAAGTTGAATGTCACCCACTGATCTCTCCAGCCTGGGACACAGCCTTGGGAGGGACAGATTGGAGCATACAAGAGAGAGCGTGCTTTGACTGGTAGATGGGCAGGGGCTGGTAGCCTGGCGGGACTGGACCTTGTCCCACCCCAGAGTTGCCGGAC
The DNA here is from genome assembly GCF_000951045.1 of Mandrillus leucophaeus. Classification (NCBI taxonomy): domain Eukaryota; kingdom Metazoa; phylum Chordata; class Mammalia; order Primates; family Cercopithecidae; genus Mandrillus; species Mandrillus leucophaeus. Next base: position 574,200 of record NW_012105431.1, read on the forward strand.
CATCCTGAGGTTGGGGTCTTGCTGGAGTGAAAGCTTAGGTGTTGGTGGGAGCAGTCAGAGGAATGCCTGCCGTGGACGCGTGCATGTGGTTTCTCTTGGAGGTGGCAGGTGCTGCCAGAACTGTAGCTGTGTTGGTTCACGTTCCCCCCATTGGGAGTGGATTTCAGCAGATCAAGGGATTATTCTGTCTCTGGAATCCCTGTCTTCCCATCTTGCCCAGTATGAGAAACAAATCAAAATGGCATGAGCATGGAGGGGACCGGAGCCATGCCTGCTTTGCAGGCTCCCCTCCCAAAGCTGGCTGGTTGTCTCTCCGGAAGGTTTGAAGACTCCTGTCCTCCATTGTATAGTGAGGCTGGAGGCTTCGGGGAAGCCAGCAGTGGTGTGTCGGCGCACCGGCTTGTAGAAAGAAGGGCAAGGGAATAGCTAGCGGTAACAGCATTTGCCCATTTCCATGGCGTAAACACCCTTACCGTGGCCTGTCTCGTGCTGCCATTAGGAGGCCGCTGGGAGGGGCATTGGGAAGAGAACGCGTGATCTGCTCTCATGAACCCTTCCCCTCCTGAGTCAGGTCCTCTGCGGTTGTCGCCCTTGGGTCATTGTAATCCCATGGGACAGGCAGTGACCACCGTGACCAGGGGACAGTCCTTCCTGAGCATAGGGCTCCTCTCATCCCCTGGTGCCCGGAAAGGCTGGAGTGACTGGTGGGTGAGGCTAGAAGCATCCAGTCTAGGAAGGGCCTGGGTCCAGCACTCGGAAGATGCCGTGCAATGGCCGAGGCACCTGGAGCAAGGAAGAAGCCTGGACTGGGAGGGGAGCTGGTGACATTGGGCAAGGCCTTCCCACGGCTGCCTACTAGGTATTCAGACCTGTTTGTTCTGGCACCTTCCAGTGCGTTCTCAGAACCATTAAAACCAATACAATGACACCAGCTCCCGCTGCCCTGTGACTTATCTCTATTAAAAACTACTTTGACTGCAGATACGGACTCAGAGGAAGACGAAGAATTCCTGAAGGACGAGTGGCCCGCCCAAGGCCCCTCCAGCTCCAAACTGACGCCTTCTCTCCTGTGTGGCATGGTGGCAAAGAACAGCAAGGCGGCTGGCGGCCCCAAGCTGACCAAGAGGGGCCTGGTGGCCCCCCGGACTCTGAAACCCAAGCCGGCCACCAGCAGGAAGCAGCCGTTTTGTTTGCTGCTTCGAGAGGCCGAGGCGCGTTCCTCCTTCAGCGACTCCTCGGAGGAATCGTTTGACCAAGGTTACTAGCTCCAAACACAAAATATCTTCCGTGTTTCCTAGCGAGAGAGTGCGTGCGAGTGAGCGAGAGGGAAGCGAGTGGGCGCACGGGAGAGATGGCGGGTGAGGAGGCCCGTGCGGATGGCCGCGAGAAGGCTGCCATCTGGGTTCTTGGCAGCGTAGCCTGCTGTTAATCAGCTGAATGGTTTTGATTTTTGCTTTGATTTGTACTGTATCATTGTGATAATATCACCGGCTGGCTCTTTTTGAGCTCTTATATGGACTGCTTTTGAGTCTGCGTTTTTCTCCACTTTCCCTCTTCCCTGCCCTCCTCCCCCTCCCCCCGAGTTCCCCCCAACTCCCGCACTCACCTTTTCTGCCCACCCAGAGACCCCAGGCTTGGGTCGGGTTCTCTTTGGGCAAGGGTTTGGTGGAGGCTTCCCGAGGAACATTTTGTAAATGGAATTCTGTCGTGTGGGCGTGTGACTTGATGTTTGTACTGCGATTTTGGTAATACCAAGCTTTATTAAACATATCGAGTTCATTTTTAACTAAACCTGTGTGCCTTGTCTCTCTTGCTGTGTCCTTACTAGACATTAGGTTGACGCTTCCCTCTCATTTTGTTTCTCCCCCACCTCCTCCCCTCCCTCCTCCCCACCCAGAAGGAGTAGGGACGGGACCGGGACCGTGCCGCCTGCCGCTTGCCTGTGTTATTCAAATATCCCTGGTAGCGATTGGCATTCATTTCATTTTTCAGGTTTAAAATCAAGCGCCTTCACCTCCAGCATCATCATGTTTTTTAGTTGCTTGTTTTGTCTTTTATTTTCTTAAAGCTCTGTTGTTACTTGCCAGTGGTTAAAAACTATTATTTGTAAACACTTGGCTTCTCACGTGTATTTCTGTTTTGAAGGGCGTGTAGGCAGCGCAGGGCCCAGGGCCTTTGACACCCCCGGTCTCTGTTATTCAGTACGAAAGCGGCTCTGTTGCCATGTCTAGGGACAGAATGTCATGCTTTGTTTGGAGAGAGGCTGCCCTGGTCTCAGCCCGGGGTCCTCAGCCACCTCGGTTCTCAAAAGAGAGCCGCCTGGGCCCTGAGAACCCACTAGCCTTGCCGTCTCCAGTGTCAGAACTGTGCTTCTGAGATGAGACATGTGTGAGCCTTTCAGGCCCTTCAACCAGAAATGCCCCAAGAAAGGAAAGCAGGTGAAGCTCTGACATTTTTTCCTAGCCCTGGTTTTAGGATTTGCTTCAGGGCAAACTCCCCCTAGGGCCAGCCGAGGGGATCCCCCAGGCCCTGGGTAGCCACACCTGAATGTCAGCTACTCCCTGAGGAAAGCCTGGGGAGGGATGTCATCATGTCCCTGGGTCTGACCTGGCTCGGGCACCCCGGGACCTGAACGCTGTCCCCCCACCCCGCCCTGTTTTTCCAGCCCTGCTCTCGAATTCCTGGTCTACCACCTCCCCTCCCAGACCTCCCCTCCAAATTGGCAGAGATCCATTTGGGTGACCAGGAGGTGGTATGGCAAAGAGTATGATGCCCCAGGGCCCATGTTCCCCTGGGCTGCTACTACCCCTCTGAGCGAACGCCGCCCGGGCCAAGAAGAAAGGCCCGTGACCCACTGGCCAGCCTCATTTTCTGAGGCCTCCCCCTGCCCTGGCCGCCCGTGGATGAGTCGGGTTAGTTTATGATTCCCTTTTCCCTCCCCAGCCTCCTCCCTCTCCCCCATCTCCCCCATGGGCTGGACCGCACGCCCACACCCCACGCCTCCTTAAAGCCATGGTTCCCACTTCCAAGTTTTTGAGCCCTCCTGCCCCAGCTCAGACCCCACAGAGAAGCAGGCAGCCCCCTAGGCCTCTTAGGAAGGGGCTCCAGGCTGGATGCCGCAGTGCCAAGTGGACAGGACCCAGATAGGGGAGTGCGGGGGGCGAGGGGAGGCTGGGGAGGTCCAGGCTCCTCAGTGCCCCCCTCCACCCCCGCCAGTCCACCATTTAGCAGGTCTTGAAAGGGATATTTGGGTAATAGGGCCTCGCTGACCTGGTACTAAACTCCATAACTGGCTTGGCTTTTCTAGTGTGTCTGCTTCTTCCAGCAGCCCGACCATCCCTCCACCCTTGACCCCTCCCCATGACGCTTTGAATGTCTGTTTTGGTCTCTTGCATTTGCTCTCACGCTGCACTCTGGACGCAAAGCGAAGGCTGGGAGTAGGGCAGACGGCGCAGCGGGTCACTGAGCTTGGGTGCGAGCCTGGCTCGTTGCTCCGTAGGTAGGCAAAACGCTTTTCTTTCTGTCCTCCGTGCACCTCCCTCCTCGGGGTTCGCCCCCACCGGGTCTGGCAGCAGCAGATCGCTCTGACATTTACCACCAACCTGTCACCGCCAACCCCATGTCCTGAGCCAAGATCTTTTTTTGTTGTTGTTTTTTTCTTTAAATCATAATAAAAAAAAGTTTTTCTGCATTTCTTTGGGTTACTTTGATGGGACTTTTTTCCCCCGCTCCCTGTCCCCAACCCTTGGCAGGCTTTGTTGCCTCAGGTGTGGATAACTCCAGAAAGGTTTTCTTGGTCCTGAGAGCCCCTCTGCTCCCCGGCCTGCCGCGGACGCTAGCGGAGTGTGCCCCAGACCCCGCAGGGGCAGCAGGCGTGGCCTTGTCAAGCACGCAGGGAGGCGGGAGGGGCTCCCATGCCAGCATGCAGGCATCGAGCTGCTCCCAGCTTTCTGGGCTCTGGTGTGGATGTTGCGGGTGTCCAGAAACCCAGAGCTCGCCCTCTCGCCGCAGCCCCTGCTGGTTGAGAATTCCTCTGGATGGGAAAGATTTCTGGAGTCTGCGCACCTGAGTGGCAAGAAGGGAAGATCCCTGGCCTCATGTCCAACCCTCCGCCCCCACCCCCTAACCAGCACCCCCCGGCACCACCCTGCTCAAATTGGCCCACCCCAGGGAGACCCGATGTGGGGGACCCAGGCGCTGTCGAAAGTCTGCCTACACTTAGCCTGCTTTGCCGCTGTGGCCCACTGGGGCGGAGACAGAGCCATGTGACGCCTGCAATGTGAATGATCGCAAGTGTGCACTGCCTGCCTGCCTGCCCCCGCCTGCCCGGCTGGCCTCTCCAGCCTGCTTCATCCATCGCTCCGGGGGCCAGTCTCCCCTCTCACCCTTTTAACAAACCTCCTCCCTCTCCCTCTGGCTCCTCCCTCCCTCCCTCCCTCTACCCCTCTGCGGACTCCTCAGACTCATCACCGTCCTCTGTGAGGTGGCCCAGCAGAAATCCGGGCTCCCTCCAATACACGAGTAGACAGACAGAACCTCTGCCCTCATTGGCACCCCTGGGGCCACCGCTTTTGGCCACAAGTTGCTTAAGCAAGCAGGCGGCTTGGGGCATTGGCAGGAGACTGTGGAGTTGGCTGTCCGTCTTCCCCGTCCGTCTCCCCGAGCCTAGACTGCTCCCCATCCTGGAGAGAGAGGGTCTGGCATCTGCCTCTTCTTGCTGGAAGGGGTCACCTTCCAGCCCTGTGGCACCCAGAGTCACCTTCCCGCTCCCAGCACTCTGGTCCGCGAGGCAGACAGGCACCCCTGTCACCTGCTTGTGGGTGACACTTTGGATGTGGCGTCCCAGAGCGGAGTTTGCTCTCTGAGGCCTCCCACCTGCCCGTCCTTGGAAGTAAGTCTCTGCCTCAAGACAGTCTCTCTTTTTGGTGGGGGAGATTTTGGTTTGTGTGCAGGGAGCCTCTTGTCTGCCGGCTGCCTTTGTCCTGCGAGCCTGGGCTGGGCTCTGGGGGCTGCAAACTCTCAGGCAGGCAGGGAGGGTTACCGGATAATGCTCATCTTAAGTCACCAACCAGAGAGACAGGTTGGGGCTTCTTTATTTTTTTTAAGTTTTTATTATTATTTTTTGAGATGGAGTCTCGCTCTGTCACCCAGGCTGGAGTGCAGTGGTGCGATCGCGGCTCCCTATGACCTCTGCCTCCCGGGTTCGAGTGATTCTTCTGCCTCAGCCTCCCGAGTAGCAGGGATTACAGGTACCCGCCACCACGTCTGATTGATTTTTGTATTTTTAGTAGAGATGGAGTTTCACCAGGTTGGCCAGGCTGATCTCGATCTCCTGACATCGTGATCCACCTGCCTCAGCCTCCCAAAGTGCTGGGATGGCAGGCATGAGCCACTGCGCTGGCCTATTTATTTTTGAGACAGGGTCTTGCTCTGTTACCCAGGCTGGACTCCAGTGGTGCCACCGTAACTCACAGCAGCCTTGGACTCCTGAGCTCAAGTGATCCTCCCGCTTCTGCCTCCGGAGTTGCCGGGACAGCAGGTGTGTGCCACCATGCCTGGCTAATTTTTAAAATTTTTTGGGGGGGCCGGGGGCGCTCACGCCTGTCATCCCAGCACTTTTGGGAGGCTGAGGTGGGCGGATCACGAGGTCAGCAGATGGAGACCATTCCTGGCTAACACGGTGAAACCCCATCTCTATTAAAAATACAAAAAAAAATTAGCTGGGCGTGGTGGCATGCGCCTATAGTCCCAGCTACTCGGGAGGCTGAGGCAGGAGAATGGCGTTAACTTGGGAGGCGGAGCTTGCAGTGAGCGAGATCGAGCCACTGCACTCCAGCCTGGGCGACAGTGCAAGACTCTGTCTCAAAAAAAAAAAATTTTTTTTTGGTAGAGACAAGGTTTGCTCTGTCGCCCAGGCTGGTCTCGAACTCCCAGCCTCGAGATCTTCCCGCCTCAGCCTCTCAAAGTCCTGGGATTACAGGAGTGAGCCACCTTGCCCAGCCCTGGGGCTTCTTTAGACAGTCTGCCAGCTCTGGGTTCGAGCCTGCTCTTCTACTGCCCAATTGCTTAACCCCGTTGGGCCTCAGTCTACCCCTGCCCTTCCTGGGCATCCCATGAGTGAAGTCACAGCTGGCTTTAGCTCCCTGGGCACGGGGACAGCACAGTTCCTGCCTGCAAGTCACAGGGGTGGCCCTGTTTCTGTTTGGTCGTCTTTAAGCTTGCAAATCGCTTCCTCCTCCATGCAAATGATTCTCTTTGGACCCTGCCCTTGGCTGAGCCAGTGGGCTGGGGAGGGTCACCCCTTGCTTGCTGCAGGTGAGAAAACGGAGGCTCAGAGAGGGCCAAGCACTTGCCCAGCCTCCTCAGAATGGGGGATTGCTAGGAGTCAACTTCATTTTTCAAAATTAATTTTTCTAAAAAATTAGACACGGGGACTCTCTACGTTGCCGAGGCTGGTCTGAAACTCCTGGGCTCAAGTGATCCTCCTGCCTCGGCCTCCCAAAGCATTGGGATTACAGGCGTGAGCCACTGCGCCCGGTCAGGAGTCAACTTTATTTTATTTTATTTTATTGAGACCAAGTCTCACTCTTGTCACCCAGGCTGGAGTGCAGGGGCGTGATCTTGGCTCACTGCAATCTCCACCTCCCGGGTTCAAGCGATGCCAGGAGTCAACTTTAGACTCCAGATCCCTTCTCAGGGCTGAAACCATGGGGGTCCCCTGGCCCCCAGGAAGAGTCTGAACTCCACCTTCTCCTGCCGCCAGCCTCCAGGACTCAGCTGGTAAAGCTGCCACGGGCATCTGTGCCCAGAACCCCTGGCCTGAGCCCCCAGGGCCCTCTTCCCTGCTCACCTCCCTCCGCTTCCTCTTTCCTTCTCCTCTCCTGCCTCTGTGTTGTGTGTTGGGGCGTGTGTGCGTGTGACCGTGGAGAGCGCTGTCTCCAGTCCTTGTCCGTGTGTCTGGCCCCTGCCACAGCACAGGTGCATGTTGGTGCCCTTCACAGAAGCCCACCCTGACACACAAGGCCGCTGCCCACCTCTGGGCTTTCCGGGATGCCCGTATTGGGCTCAGCTGGCCGGGGGCATTGGGCCATCGGGTGGGGGGAACCGTGGGCTGGGTCTGCATCCATCCCCGGCAGCCCCCTGCTGAGGACTGAGGGGCTAGGCTGGAGCCCAGAGGCCACTCCAGGCCAGGGGGTGGTGGGGGGCGGCCCTCGCCAAGGCTAAGGCTCTGACTCGGTCCCTGTTTTCTGCACGCCAGATGAGAGCTCGGAGGAGGAGGACGAGGAGGAGGAGCTCGAGGAGGAGGATGAGGCCAACGGCAGCGGCTATAGGCTGGGTGCCCGGGAGCGGGCCCTGTCGCCGGGCCTGGAGGAGAGTGGGCTGGGCCTGCTGGCACGCTTCGCCGCCAGCGCCCTCCCCAGCCCCACGGTGGGCCCGTCCCTGTCTGTGGTACAGCTGGAGGCCAAGCAGAAGGCCCGGAAGAAAGAGGAGCGGCAGAGCCTGCTCGGTGAGTGGCAGCAGGTGGGCTGTGGTAGGGGGGCGCATGCCATCGCCCCATCCCACAGGTGAGGAAACTGAGGCTCAGAGATGCAGGTGCAGAGCTGGGAAGGGGCAGAACCCCAACCTCGTGGGCCAGCCCCATCCTGATCAGGGATACTGGCGACAGGGGCCCCAGCCTGCTATCTCCAAGGAGCGGACTCCTCGCCTTGCAAAGGGCGACCTCCTTCACTCTCATGCTTCCAGCAAACACGGTCCTGTTTGGGGCACTTGGGGGGCTGCGGGAGCTCCATGGAGGCCCCTGACCCAGCCTGGGGTTTGTGGGGGCCATTCCAGGTTGGTGACACCCAGTCTGGCCCGTGAGAGAGACGTGGGTGCTAGCTGAGACACAGGTGCAGGCGAAGGAACAGCCACGCCGTGGTAGGAAGAAGGCAGCGCGCGTCTCGTTCATGCTTTGCGAGGTGGTGGGGGTGCAGGCTGTGCCACGGGAGAATGGGTGGGACAGGCCTCATACGGCCTGGGCTTGAGCCTGGAGGAGTCAGGTGGGGTGGGCAGGCACCAGGCTCTCTTCGACTTGCCCGCAATCCAGATAGGTAAACCGAGGCAGCAGGCGCTTACCCCAGTCCATGTCCTTCATGTCTCTGCATCTCTGATTGTTTCCCTGCGTCAGGGCCCTGCCTTCTTGGGACCCTCCCTATTCTCACCGGGCTGAGTGCCCTCACATGGATGCAGCTCACCTGCAGCTGGGGTTGGTGCCGGAGATGGAGATGGTCATGCATGTGTTCAGGCTCTGAGTTCCCCTGGCCCCAGCAGGGAAGGGTCCTTCTGACCCCTCAGGCGTCCTTTTCTGAGCCACAGTAGGGGTAGGTATGAGGCCCTCCTGTCGGGCTGGGACAGGAAAACAGGCATTGCTTCCCCTGAAGGCTACCCAGCTGCCCCTGGCTTCATGTCCTCTGTAGGTTCGTGTAGCAAAGCCCCACCCCTGACCTCCAGTGTCTCTTGGAACCCCATTTGTGGCACCCATGCCAGGCTCCAGGCCCTGCCTTCCCCTCCTCCCTCTCACTCCCACACCCTGCCATTGTTTGCTGGGCTCCAGGCCTGGCTCTCCTATAAAGAGGCACCAGGGCTACCTATTCTTAGGTATTCTTCATACAGAAGCAGCTGGAGGGCATCTTCAGAGTGCACGCTTGGCCAGGCCACTCTTCTGCCCAGAACCTCCAAATGGCTTCCCGCTGCCCTCTGATCAGTGCTATCTGTCTGACTCACCACCATCAGACTGACTGCTTGGACAACATTATCCTGTCCACAGCCGCTACATGCACCAGCCGGGCTAGTACCCTCAGGCATTTACACTTGCTATTAATACAGCCCCAAATGTCCATTTCACCCAAACCGTTCAAAGTATTGGCATATGGTCCAAATTATTCCTTTATTCTACATTGACTGTCTGAAGGGTCTGTAGTGATGTCTCCTTTTTCATTGCTGATACGGATTGTTTCTTCTTACTCTATTGCTTGGTCAGTCTGCCTAGACGTGATCAGTTTCATTGGCTTCTACTCTTTGTTATTTTCTTCCTTCTCATTCCTTTGGGTCCACACGCATGTCTTGGAGATACTGCAGGATTGCTTCCAAACCATAAAGCGAATATCACAGTAAAGCAAGTCACATGAATGTTTTGGTTTCCCAGTGCATATCGAAGTTATGTTTAAACTATACTGTTGTCTATTAAGTGTGCAGTAGCATTATGTCTGAGAAAACGATGTACACACCTTAATTAAAAAACAGGTTATTGGCCATGCATGGTGGCTCACACCTATAATCTCGGCACTTTGGGAGGCCAAGGCAGGAGGATTGCTTGAGCTCAGTAGTTCAAGACCAGCCTGGGCAGCAGAGCAAGACCCCATCTCTACAAAAAAATAAACAGAAAAATTAGCCAGGCATGCACCTCTGGTCCCAGATACTTGGGAGGCTGATGCAGTGGGATCACTGGAGCTTGGGAGGTCGAGGCTGCAGTGAGCCGAGATTGTACCACTGCACTCAAACCTAGGCAACAAAATGAGACCCTGTCTCAAAAATAAAAGACCAGGCAAGGCACAGTGGCTCACGCCTGTAACCCCAGCACTTTGGGAGGCCGAGGCAGGCAGATCACGAGGTCGGGAGATTGAGACCATCCTGGTTAATATGGTGAAACCCCGTCTCTA
>NW_012105431.1:586032-587439 GCF_000951045.1 Mandrillus leucophaeus
TGGCGTGCAGTGGCGCGATCTCGGCTCACTACAAGCTCCGCCTCCTGGGTTCACGCCATTCTCCTGCCTCAGCCTCCCGAGTAGCTGGTACTATAGGCACCCCCCACCATGCCCAGCTAACTGTTTTTGTATTTTTAGTAGAGACAGGGTTTCACCGTGTTAGCCAGGATGATCTTGATCTCCTGACCTCGTGATCCACCTGCCTAAGCCTCCCACAGTGCTGGGATGACAGGCATGAGCCACTGCGCCCGGCCTGTTGTTCCACTGGTAAGAGCACTGGCAGAGGAGATTAGCATCATTCTTAAGGACCCTGGGGTTTTCAGAATGGTAAATGAGCATTGGCTTCAACTTAAAAGTCCCCAGCTGCATTAGCCCCCAACAAGAGTCGGGCTGTCCTTTGAAGCTTTGAAACCAGGCACTGACTTCTCCTCTCTATCGATGAAAGCCTTTCAGTGGAAGGCTGTTGTGTCCACATTGCAAATCTGTTGGTTGGTGTAGCCACTTTAATCAGTGACCCTAGCTGGATCTTCTGGAGAACTCGCTGCAGCTTCTCCATCAACACTGGCTGCTTGTCCTTGCATTTTTATGTTATGGAGACGGCTTCTTTACTTTTTTTTTTCTCTGAGATGGAGATCTCACTCTGTTGCCCAGGCTGGAACACAGTGGTGCAATCTTAGCTTACTGCAACCTCTGCCTCCCGGGTTCAAGTGATTCTCCTGCCTCAGCCTCCCCAGTAGCTGGGATTACAGGCACCCGCCACCACGCCTGGCTAATTTTTGTATTTTTTTAGTAGATGTGGGGTTTCACCACATTGGCCAGGCTGGTCTCGAACTCCTGACTTCAAATGATCCGCCTGCCTTGGCTTCCTAAAGTACTGGGATGACAGGCGTGAGCCACTGCGCCCGACTGACAGCTTCTTTCCTTACACCTCATGAGACAGACTCTGCTGGCTTCAGACTTTTCCTTTGTAGCTTCCTCACCTCTCTCGGCCTTCACAGAATTGAAGAGAGTTGGGGCCTTGCTGTGGATGAGGATTTGGCTTTTGGCTTAAAGGAATATTGAGGGTGGTTTGATCTTCTCTCCAGATCACGCAGACTTTCTCCATGTCAGCAATGAGCTGTTTCACTTTCTTATTTGTGTGTTCACCAGAGCACTTTAAATTTCCTTCAAGAACTTTTTCTTTGCATTCGTAGCCTGGCTAACTGTTTGGCACAAGAGGCCTTGCTTTTAGGCTATCTCGGCTTTTGACTGGCTTAAGCCTTTCTCCCTAAGTTTAATCATTTCTAGCTTCCTTTTTTTTTTTTGACACCGAGTCTTGCTCTGTCACCCAGGCTGGAGTGCAGTGGCCAGATCTCAGCTCACTGCAAGCTCCGCCTCCCGGGTTCACGCTGTTCTCCTGCCTCAGCC
>NW_012105431.1:590259-591853 GCF_000951045.1 Mandrillus leucophaeus
CTACAGGCGCCTGCCACCACGCCCGGCTAATTTTTTGTATTTTTAGTAGAGATGGGGTTTCACCGTGTTAGCCAGGATGGTCTCAATCTCCTGACGTCGTGATCCGCCTGTCTCGGCCTCCCAAAGTGCTGGGATTACAGGAGTGAGCCACTGCGCCCGGCCTGTATTTTTAATAGAGACAGGATTTCCCCATGTTGACCAGACTGATCTCGAACTCCTGACCTCAGGTGATTGCCCACCTCGGCCTCGCAAAGTGCTGGGATTCCAGGCATAAGCCACCGCGCCCGGCTGTCATAGCATTATGTCTAAGAAAACACTGTACATACCTTAATTTAAAAATAGTTTATTGCCGAAAATGCTAATGATCATCCGAGCCTTTAGTGAGCTGTAATCTTTTTGCTGGTGGAGGGCCTTGCCTCGATGCTGATGGCTGCTTACTGATTAGGGTGGTGGTTGCTGAAGGTTGGGGTGGCCGTGGCAATTTCTTCAAATGAGATAACAGCGAAGTTTGCTGCATTGATTGACTCTTTCAAGGAAGGTTTTTCTGTAATATGCAATACTGTTTGATAGCGTTTTACCTACAGGACTTCTTTCAACATTGGAGGCAGTCGTCTGAAACCCTGCCCCTGCTTTATCGTCTAAGCTTATGCAGTATTCTAAATGCTTTGTCATTTCAACAGTGTTCACAGCGTCTTCACCAGGAGTGGATGCCATCTCAAGAAATCACTTTCTTTGCTCCTCCATAAAAAGTAGCTCCTCATCGTTTCAAATTGATCATGACATTGCAACAATTCAGTCCCATCTCCAGGCTTCATTCTAACCTGAGTTCTCTTGCTGTTTCCACCACGTCTGCAGTAACTTCCTCCAGTGAAGGCTTGCGCCTTTCATAGTTGTCCACGAGGGTTGGAATCAACTTCTTTTTTTTTTTTGAAATTGAGTCTCGCTGTGTCGCCCAGGCTGGAATGCAGCGTTGTGATCTCGGCTCACTGCAACTTCCGCCTCCCTTGTTCAAGCGATTCTTGTGCCTCAGCCTCCCGAGTAGCTGGGATTACAGGTGCCTGCCACCATGCCCGGCTGATTTTTGTATTTTTAGTAGAGACAGAGTTTTGCCGTGTCGGCCAGGCTGGTCTGGAACTCCTGGCCTCAAATGATCCACCTGCGTTGGCCTCCCAAAGTGCTGGGGTTACAGGCGTGAGCCACTGCACCTGGCCTAGAATAGTGAATTCTTTCCAGAAGGTTTTCCATTTACTTTGCCCAGATCCATCAGAGGAATCATCATCCGTGGCAGCTATAGCCTTACAAATTATATTCCTTAAGTAATGAGACTTGAAAGTCAAAATTACTCCTTGATCTATGGGCTACAGAATGGGCGCTGGGCTAGCAGGCATGGAACCAGCATTCATCTCCTTGTACATCTCCCTCAGAGCTCTTGGATGACAAGGTACATTGTCAATGAGCAGTAATATTTTGAAATGAATTTTTTTTCCTGAACAATAGGTCTCAACAGCAGGCTTAAAATATTCAGTAAATCATGCTGTGAACTGAGGTGCTGTTACCAAGGCTTTGTTGTTGCCTTTTTTTTTTTTTTTTTTTT
>NW_012105431.1:593468-599386 GCF_000951045.1 Mandrillus leucophaeus
CAAAGTGCTGGGATTACAGGCTTGAGCCACCGCGCACGGCCTCTAGCTTTCAATTTAAAGTGAGAGACATGTGACTCTTCAATTCACTTGAACATTTAGAGGCCATTGTAGGATTAATTGACCTAATTTCAATATTGTTGTGCTTCAGGGAATAGGGAGGCCCAAGGAGAAGGGAGAGAGATGAGGAAGGCCAGTTGGTGGAGCAGTCAACACACACTTTTTTTTTTCTTCCTTGCTATATAAAGAACATACGGCTGGGTGCGGTGGCTCACGCCTGTAATCTCAGCACTTTGGGAGGCCGAGGTGGCTGGATCACTTGAGGTCAGGAGTTCGAGACCAGCCTGACCAACACGGTGAAACCCCATCTCTACTAAAAATACAAAAATTATCCAGGTGTGGTGGTGGACGCCTGTAATCCCAACTACTCTGGAGGCTGAGACAGGAGAATCACTTGAACCTGGGAGGCGGAGTTTGCAGTGAGCAGAGATCGGGCCATTGCAGTGCACTTCAGCCTGGGTGACAAGAGTGACACTCTGTCTAAAAGAGAACACACATTGAGTCAGGCATGATAGCTCGCGCCTGTAATCCCAGCACTTTGGGAGGCCGAGGCAGATGGACCATCAGAGGTCAGCAGTTCGAGACCAGCCTGGCCAACATGGGGAAAGCCCATCTGTACTAAAAATATAAAAATTAGCCAGGCGTGGTTGTGGGCACCTGTAATCCCAGCTTCTTGGGAGGCTGTAGCATGAGAATCGCTTGAGCCCGGGAGGCAGAGGTTGCAGTGAGCCAAGACTGCACCGCTGCACTTCAGCCTGGGCAATAGAGTGAGACTCCATCTCAAAAAAAAAGAAAGAAAAGAAAAGAAAAACAACACATTTATCAGTGAAGTTTCCCATCTTTTATGAGCATTGTTCATGGAGCCCCAAAACAGTTGCAATTTTTTGTGGAGAAGAGGTCTCGCTCTGTTGCCCAGGCTGGTCTCGAACTCCTGTCCTCAAGTAATCTATCTGCCCTCATTGGCCTCCCAAAGTGCTGGGACTACAGGTGTGAGCCATCGTGCCTGGCCTTGTCTAGTAATTTTGGATCGTGTCTTGGACGTTGTGGGGCTGAGGTGGTGGAGAGTCAGAATGCCTTTTTTTTTTCTTTTGAGACGGAGTTTCGCTCTTGTTGCCCAGGCTGGAGTGCAGTGGCGTGATCTCGGCTCACCACAACCTCTGCCTCCCGGGTTCAAGCGATTCTCCTGCTCAGCCTCCCAAGTAGCTGGGATTGCAGGCATGCGCCACCACGCCCGGCTAGTTTTGTATTTTTAGTAGAGATGGGGTTTCTCCATGTTGGTCAGGCTGGTCTCAAACTCCCGACCTCAGGTGATCTGCCCGCCTCGGCCTTCCAAAATGCTGGGATTACAGGTGTGAGCCACTGCGCCCAACTCTTTTTTTCTTTTTAAACACGGTGTTGCCCAGGCTGGAGTGCAGTGACACGCTCTCAGCTCACTGCAACCTCTCTCTGCCTTTGCCCAGGCTGGTCCTGACCTCAGCTGATCCGCTCACCTTGGCCTCCCAAAGTGTTGGGATTACAGGCCTGCGCCACCACGCCCGGCCCCTTTTATCATTTTAGAATGTTCTTCTTTGTTGCTAGTAACAATTTTTGTCTTAAAAAGTCTATTTGGTTTGTTGTTAGTATAGCCACTCCAGCTCTCTTGGTTCCTGTTTGCATGGTACACCTTTTTCATGCTTTGCCTTTCAATGTCTTAGTCTTTAGTTTTTTGTCTAATTTTTGGTTCTCCTTTGCTGCCTTTTAAACAGATTTATTTGAATATGTTTAAGAATTCCATTTTAATTTTCCTGTTAGCTTTCTCAGTATCATTTTGTCATTTTTAAAAATAGAAAATAGAGATAACAATATACATTCCTAACTTTTTACATCCACTTATCGTGTGTTTTATTTTACATCCACATATCGTGTGTTTTTTTCACATAAAATACAGAAATCTTGCAACTTTATCAGTCCTTATCATACCTCATATTTTATATTATATGTAATACTTCTTCACATGGTATCAACCCCTGAAGACAATGTTACAAACTTAGTGTTTTTTTTTTTTTTTAGGCAGAGTCTTACTCTGTCACCCAGGCTGAAGTGGAGTGGTGTGATCTCAGCTCACTGCAACCTCTGCCTCCCGGGTTCAAGCGATTCTCCTGCCTCAGCCTCCCAAGTAGCTGGGATTACAGGCACCTGCCACCTCGCCTGGCTAATTTTTTTATTTTTAGTAGAGATGGGATTTCACCATCTTGGCCAGGCTGGTCTTGAACTCCTGAGCTCATGATCCACCTGCCTCAACCTTCCAAAGTGCTGGGATTACAGGCATGAGCCACCGCACCCGGCCACAAGCTTAGTTTTAAAGATTTAAATGGCTTATAAGGAAATTAAGAGGAAAAGTGAACAAAGTCTTTTGTATTTATTCAGATATTTATTATTTCTGTTGCTTTTCATTCTTGTCTGAGGATTCCAGTTTTCCTGCAGTTTCAGCCCAAAGAACTTCATTTAGCAGTTTTGCCTTGTAGAGCTGCTGGTGAGGAATTTTCTTGGTGTTCCTTTTTTGTTGTTGTTGTTGAGACAGGCTCACTCTGTCACCCAGGCTGGAGTGCAATGGCACGATCTTGACTTAACTGCAACCTCCACCTTCTGGGTTCAAGTGATTCTCCTGCCTCAGCCTCCCGAGTGGTTGGGATTACAGGCGTGAGCCATCACGCCCGGCCTCTTAGTGTTCTTTTACCTGAAAATGTTCCTATTTCACCATGAATGATGTTTTTACTGGATATAGAATTTTGGGTTGACAGTTTTTTTTCCTTTTCTTTGAGCACTTAGAAGATATTCTACTCTCTTCTGGTCTCTGGTTTCTGATGAGAAGTTTGCCATTAATCAAGTGATTGTTTTGGAATTCATAGGTTACATTTTTCTTGTTATTCCTGGGGGTTCGTGTTTATCTTTGTCAGCCATTTGACTGTGGCATGCCTCGTGACAAAGTTGTTTGTGTTTATTTTGCTTGGTGTTCATCTGATACCCTACATCTGCAAGTTTCTGTTTGTCATCAAATTTGGGAAGATTTCAGCTATTGAGGAAAAACAAATCTTCAAGCATTTTTTCTTATTCTTTCTTTTCCTGTTTAACATACATTTGACCATTTGTTATCTGACAGGTCTCTGAGGCTGGTTCCCCCACACCCAAACTCACAAACTCACTTTTCTCTTTTTTTTTTTATTGAGATGGAGTCTCGCTCTGTTGCCCAGGCTGGAGTGCAGTGGCGCGATCTCTGCTTACTTTGCAAGCTCCGCCTCCTGGGTTTACGCCATTCTCCTGCCTCAGCCTCCCGAGTAGCTGAGACTACAGGCGCCCGCCACCGCACCCAGCTAATTTTTTGTATTTTTAGTAGAGGCGGGGTTTCACCATGTTAGCCAGGATGGTCTCGATCTCCTGACCTTGTGATCCGCCCATCTTGGCCTTCCAAAGTGCTGGGATTACAGGCGTGAGCCACCGCGCCCGGCCTTACTTTTCTCTTAATCATATCCATTCAGCTCTTAGATCCCTTCTATGGATTTTTTATTTCTGAAATTGTACTTCTTAGTTTTATAATTTCTTTGTGTTGTTTGAGACAGGGTCTTGCTCTGTCACCCAGGCTGGAATGTAGGAGCACAATCATGGCTCACTGAAGCCTCAACCTCCTGGGCTCAGGTGATCCTCCCACCTCTGCCTCCTGAGTAGCTGGGACCACAGGTGTGTGCCACCATGACTGGCTAATTATTGTATTTTTTGTAGAGACAGAGTCTCACTATGTTGCCCATGCTGGTCTTGAACTCATGACCTCCTGACCTCAAGGGATCCTCCCACCTCAGTCTCCCACAGTTCCGGGATTACAGGTGTGAACTGCTGTGCCTAGCCAGTTCTGTACTTAAAGTTGGTTCATTTGGTTCTTTTCTGTTGTTTCTGTTAGTCCTTCCTATTTCTCTGGTGAGATTTTCATGCATTGAAAACAAGTTTTATTTTACCTCTTTGAGGATTTCAGAAGCCTTGGCTGTTCATTCCAACATGTGGTTCATCTCAGGGTCAGGTTCAGTTGCTTTTGTTTTCTCTCTGGAATGTGATGCATTTTCTTGGTTCTTCATTTGTCTAGTAATTTTTTTTTTTGAGACAGAGTCTCGCTCTGTTGCCCAGGCTGGAGTGCAGTGGTGTGATCTCTGCTCACTGCAAACTCTGCCTCCTGGGTTCAAGTGATTCTTGTGCCTCAACCTCCCAAGTAGCTGGAATTACAGATGCATGCCACCACGCCCAGATAATTTTTGTATTTTTTGTAGAGACGGGGTTTTGCCATGTTGGCCAGGCTGGTCTCAAACTTCTCACCTCAAGTGATCTGCCCACTTTGACCTCCCCAAAGTGCTGGGATTACAGGTGTGAGCCACCGTGTCTGGCCTTGTCTCGTAATTTTGGATTGTATCTTAGACATTGTGGGGCTGAGGTGGTGGAGAGTCAGGATGCTTTTCTTTTCTTTTTTTTTTTTTTTCCAGTGAGTATTATCTCCTTTATTTTAGCAGATATTTCCTTGGTAGGGCTTGAAGTCCAGTTTCTTGGGTGGTGTCTCTGGCCTCTGTTCAGATCACTTTTTGCTGAGCCCTGGGCTGCTTGGAGTCTATTCTGTGTGTAGGTAGTTTCAGGGCCATTCAGAGACATGGGGGAGAGAGAGAGCGCATGGGGACCCCTCTCTGGCTCCCTTTCTAATTTTTTTTTTTTTTTTTTTTTTTGAGATGGAGTCTCACTCTGTCACCCAGACTGGAGTGCAATGGCACGATCTCAGCTCACTGCAACCTCTGCCTCCTGGGTTCAGGCGATTCTCCTGCCTCAGCCTCTTGAGTAGCTGGGACTACAGTGTGCGCCACCATGCCTGGCTAATTTTTGTATTTTTATTGGAGGTGGGGTTTCCTCCTATTGGCCAGGCTGGTCTCAAACTCCTGACCTTGTGATCCACCTGCCTTGGCCTCCCAAAGTGCTGAGATTACAGGTGTGAGCCACCGCGCCCGGCCTCTGGCTCCCAATTTTTTTTTTTTTTTGAGTCAGATTCTCACTCTGTCGCCCAAGCTGGAATGCAGTGGTATAATCTCTGCTTACTGCAACCTCTGCCTCCAGGTTCAAGTGATTCTCCTGCCTCACCCTCCCAAGTAGCTGGGACTATAGGCACACTCCACCGTGCCCGGCTAATTTTTGTAGTTTTAGTAGAGACAGGGTTTCACCATGTTGGCCAGGCTAGTATTGAACTCCTGACCTCAGGTGATCTGCCCGCCTTGACCTCCCAAAGTGCTGGGGTTACAGGCGTGAGCCCCCGCACCCGGCCTCTGGCTCCCTTTCTACTCTCTTCTGTGTTGCCAGTTTCTAGACTTCTCTTTCCTGGTGCTGAGGTCAGTGGGACTCTATTTCTTTTCCATGTGGGCCCCACCTTCCCTGCTGTGTGTACCAAGAAGACCGTGTCTAGTGCCAGGGTAGAAGGTGCAGGGGGATGTGCCTCCTGTGACTTCACTCTCTGCATTCCACATGAGCCTTGTCTCTGTCCACTGTCCCTCCCTGAACGATACACAATGGGCCTGTGAGGGATTATGGAAGCCAGGTGTTCCAGTGGATCTCTGGGGGGACTGTTACCGGGTGGTGCCTCATTCTGTCACACCCAGAGCAGAGCACTCAGGCTTGTGGCCTGCACCCACATCAGCCTCAAAAGCCCCTTGCTGCCTCCCTGCACCGTGGGAAGTTGGAAAGTCTGTTGGCAAAATATTAACGATCACGCCTGCAATCCCAGCACTTTGGGAGGCAAAGGCGGGTGGATCACAAGGTTAGGAGTTCGAGACCAGCCTGCTTAACACGGTGAAACCCCGTCTCTA
>NW_012105431.1:599811-601161 GCF_000951045.1 Mandrillus leucophaeus
AAAAAAAAAAAAAATTAACGAATAGGATCATTACACTTTGCCGGTGACTTTCCCACTGGGCAGCCCCCGCCGGCCCCTGTTGCTGTGACTTCCTCTACCGGCACAGTGCAGGGCAAGCCTCTCACAGCTGTCCCTGGGGTCGGTAGGCCTGGGATTGGGCCTTGGCTTTTCGGCTTCTGTGCTGGAGGATTTAAGGCAGACCACTGGCTCTCCCTGAGGTTGTTAACACAAGGGACTGTCACACAGATTGCATCCCTGAGTGAAGGCACCTTGGAGCCCCTGTCCTGGGGAGCAGTGCCGCCCACGCCTCACTCACACGCTTTTCCTGGATACCAGCTCTGACCTGGGGCTTTAGCTGGAGATCTCAGAGAACTCAGGGATCTGCTTCCCAGGGGCAGGGCAGGCTGGGATAAGCTGGGACCTGGGCATGGACAGAAATGCTAAGGTGTGGCATTGCCTGTGACAACAGAGGTGTGGCCAGAGGACTTCCCGGGGTGTGGGGTGGGTCTCCTTCTGAAGGACTTAGCGCTGTTCCAAGGAGAGGTCGGGGGAGCTGGTGCTGTGTGCAGAGGGGATGGCGGAGAGCAGAGCTTGCAGCTGGGAATGAGTGGGGATGGTAGGTGCTGAACAAGTGCTGGGCGACCTGTGCTCAAGAGGCTGTGCGTTCAAGGAGCCCAGGGGCTGGGACCCAGGATCCAGGACAGAGGGAAGCAGGGCCTTGGCTGTGCAATGGGTGGGGCCTGGGGTGGAAGGAGGGCTGTTGGGGTGGCCCTGTCCTGTAGAGAGGGCAGTGGGAGTGGACGATTCCTGGGACCACCCAGCTCTGACAGGCAGCACCAAGAACAGGGGAGAGAAGGCGAGTGGAACTTGGGGCTTCTCTGCGGGTTTCCCCGCCTGCCTGCCTTAGAGGGCTGCTGCCCTGCAGGTGTGGGGCCGGCCCGCCCCGCCCAGCTGCCCTGGCTTTTGGGATTTCCACAAGTCACATGGGGCCTCGGAGGAGCTCAAGGGGCCCAGGATCTTTTCATGGGGCGAGGGGTTGGGAGCAGCGTCCGGGCAGCGGAGGTGGGTGAGGACAGGCATAGTAGGGACAGGCGTGGGCCTTGTGAGTCCTCCTTTTCTGGGCCTCAGTTTCCTCTCCTGGAAACGGGGGAAGCGCTGCCATCGGCGGGGAGGTCCTGCGGGGGAGGAATGGTGCCCATGGGGTTGGGTCCCCACGAGCTTGTGACCAGCACGCTCTCCTCCCGCGTTCAGGAACAGAGTTCGAGTACACCGACTCGGAGAGCGAGGTCAAGGTGCGCAAGCGGTCGCCTGCGGGGCTCCTGCGGCCCAAGAAGGGACTGGGGGAACCGG
>NW_012105431.1:606626-609912 GCF_000951045.1 Mandrillus leucophaeus
GGGTTTCACTGTGTTAGCCAGGATGGTCTCGATCTCCTGACCTTGTGATCCGCCTGCCTCGGCCTCCCAAAGTGCTGGGATTACAGGCGTGAGCCTCCACGCCCAGCTTACCACCCATTTCTTAGAGAGGTCCTTACTGTCTCTTCTTCTGTCTCAGAAGATGACTTTAAAAAGTGACTAAAATACTTGGAGGAGGCTGAGGCAGGAGAATGGCGTGAACCCGGGAGGCAGGGCTTGCAGTGAGCCGAGATCGCGCCACTGTAGTCCAGCCTGGGCGGCAGAGTGAGACTCCGTCTCAAAAAAAAAAAAAAAAAAAAAAAAAACCTGGGACCCCAAAGGAAGACAATGATATTGACCCAGTTATCAAAATACTGAAAAGACCCTTCTGTGATATGGTACCTATATGTTCCTTTAGGGATGTATTTAATTAATAAGCACATCTGGCAGTGGGTCTAGTAAATACCATACTTAAAATTTTATTATTTTATGTTTTAAAGACAGAGTCTCACTCTGTCACCCAGGCCAGAGGGGAGTGCTGTGATCATGGTTCACTGTGACCTTGAACTCCTGGGCTCAAGCAGTCCTCCCACCTCAGACTCCTGAGTAGCTGGGACTACAGGTGCACACCACCATGCCCAGCTAATTTTTAAATTTTAAGTATAGACAAGGTCTTGCTGCGTTGCCCAGGCTGATTTCAAACTGTTCTCCTGCCTCAGCCTCTCAGAGTGCTGGGATTCCAGGCGTGAGCCACCGCGCCCGGCTAGTGCAGTACTTCTGAAGCAATGAGTATGAAGGATGGTTTAAGGTCCCTGCAGTTAACTGTTGTGTGCTGCAAGACTCCGTGGTTTCCATAGGTGGCAAAGTCACCAGTACTGCAGGTACTTTTGTGGTTTGTAGCCTCTACTCTCACCTGAAGGAAAACCCCTTTTTTTTTTTTTTTTTTTTGAGACGGAATCTCGCTCTGTCGCCCAGGCTGGAGTGCAGTGGCCGGATCTCAGCTCACTGCAAGCTCCACCTCCCAGGTTCACGCCATTCTCCTGCCTCAGCCTCCTGAGTAGCTGGGACTACAGGCGCCCGCCACCACACCCGGCTAATTTTTTGTATTTTTTGGTAGAAACGGGGTTTCACCGTGTTAGCCAGGATGATCTCGATCTCCTGACCTCGTGATCTGCCCGTCTGGGCCTCCCAAAGTGCTGGGATTACAGGCTTGAGCCACCGCACCCGGCTGAAAACCCCATTTTTTAAAAAGATTAAAATATGAAAATACAGGTGGGATTTTCTTTCCCACCCATTTACAGATTTCCTAAATTCTCTCTATGAACACCACAGAGTAAGAAAACTTGCTTTTCGACAACTTTATGATAATTGGACCTGTTACCCTTTTTGCACTGGCCACTGGGAAGCTAATGGCCAGTTGCTTCCTCCTCTTATTTGGATGCATTCAGACTTAACAGCTAGGTTTTGACGGTGTTCTGACTCGGGCCTCTCCACCCTGAGCCCTGGATGTAGGACGAACCCTCAAATAACAATGACATTCTAGAGAAAATCACAAAAAGGATGAGAGTCACATTGATTTCCTGACAGAGGGGTAGTAGCGAGGAAGGGACCAATGTAAGCACCATCCATAGGCACCTTGGATTTGTGCTCTTGTCTCCTCGTGGCAGAGGCCATCTCAGGTTTTTGAAGGCCTTGCAGGACAGGTGTCAACAATTAGTAACAATAATAATAATAATAATGATCCAGCCAGGCGCGGTGGCTCATGCCTGTGGTCCTAGCACTTTGGGAGGCCAAGGCCGGTGGATCACTTGAGGTCAGAAGTTTGAGACCAGCCTGGCAAACATGACAAAATCCTGTCTCTACTAAAAATACAAAAGTTAGCCGGGCATGGTGGCAGGCACCTGTAATCCCAGCTACTCGGGAGGCTGAGGCAGGAGAATCTCTTGAGCCCAGGAGGCGGAGGTTGCAGTGAGCTGAGATCGCGCCACTGCCCTCCAGCCTGGGCAACAGAGTGAGACTCTGTCTCCAAAAATAAAATAACAATGCTACCAAGTAGCACATAGTAGGCCCAGACATGTTCTAACCCCTTCACCGCGCACACTTAACGTGCAGGACCATGTGAAGTGGGTTCCTCCTATGAACCATACTCTATCGGTGGCTTACATACTGACAGGCACCAGACTGGCTGTGGTGGCTCACACCTGCAATCCCAGCACTTTGAGGTGGGAGGAGCCCTTAAGGCCAGGAGTTTTGAGACTATCCTGGGCAACATAGCAAGACCCTGCCTCTACCCAAAAAAAAAAAAAAAAAAAAAATACAATTAGCTGAGAGTGGTGGTGGCAAGTTACTGTAGTCCTACCTACTCTGGAAGCTGAGGCAGAGAGATTGCTTGAGCCCAGGAGGTAAAGGCTGCAGTGAGCTGTGATCGTACTGCCTCACTCCAGCCTGGGCAACAGAGCCCAAGACTCTGTCTCAAAATAAAGAAAAACGCTGGATGCAGTGGCTCACGCCTATAATCCCAGCACTTTGGGAGGCCGAGGTGGGCAGATCACCTGAGGTCAGGAGTTCAAGACCAGCCTGGTCAACATGGTGAAACTCCATTTCTACTAAAAATAAAAAAAAAATTAGCCGGGCGTGGTGGCGGGCGCCTGTAGTCCCAGCTACTCGGGAGGCTGAAGCAGGAGAATCTCTTTAACCTGGGAGGCAGAGGTTGCAGTGAGCCGAGTTTGCGCCACTGCACTTCAGCCTGGGCGACAGAGTGAGACTCCGTCTCAAAAAAAACAAAAACAAAAACAAAAAGAACAGCTATCTGTCCAAGGTTCCAGCAGCGAATGATCAACAGAGCAGGGCTTCGAACACTGGGGACATAGCTTCAGTTCTGGCTTCTTAACCGCTGCCTCTTTGGGCATTTCCCAGGCGTTCCTTCTGTTGGAGCCAAGGGTTTCCAATTCCTGGCATCTGAACAGCTGAATACCCAGCTATTATATCCAGCTATAATACCAGAGGCTCACCCAGTGTCTGCCTTTTGATAGTGTAGCAGGAACCTGGAACAGAACGGATTCCTTGTTGACAAACAGAGGCTCAAACACCCAAGGAAAATCACCCCACATCCCAGCATCCCAAGAACAGACACTGTTAATGTTTTTTGTTTGTTTTTTGAGACAGGGTCTCCCTCTGTTGCCCATGCTGGAATACAGTGGTGCAGTCATGGCTCACTGCAGCCTCCACCTCCCAGGCTCAGGTGATCTTCCCACCTCAGCCTCTGGAGTAGCTAAGACTATACACGTGT
>NW_012105431.1:617247-617882 GCF_000951045.1 Mandrillus leucophaeus
AAAAAAAAAAAAAAAAATTTTTGTGGAGACAGGATCTCACTATGTTGCCCAGGCTGGTCTTGAACTCCTGGTCTCAAGCAGTTCACTCACCTCAACCTCCCAAAGGGTTGAAATTATAGGTGTGAGCCACCACACCCGGCCCAACATTTTTTTGAAATATACTTTCATACAGTATTACCCCCTTAGCTGTGGAGGATATGTTCTAAGCAGCCCTGTGAATGCCTAAGACCACCATGGATAATACTAAACCCTCTATTATAAGCAATCAGGTACTGTGGCTGTAACTTACAGCTTGAGGTGCAACAGCAAAACTAGCACAGGTGTTTTTCCTTCTTTACAGTTTCACAGATAGAAGATTCTTTTTGTTTGTTTGTTTGTTTTTTGAGACACAGTCTTGCTCTTTCCTCCAGGCTGGAGTGCAGTGGTGCGATCTCAGCTCACTGCAGCCTCCGCCTCCTGGGTTCAAGCAAGCAGCTCTCTTGCCTCAGCCTCCCGAGTAGCTGAGATTACAGATGCCCACCACCATGCCCAGCTAATTTTTGTATTTTAGTAGAAACATGGTTTCACCATGTTGGTCAGGCTGATCTCGAACTCCTGACCTCAAATGATCTGCCCACCTCAGCCTCCCAAAGTGC
>NW_012105431.1:618303-629433 GCF_000951045.1 Mandrillus leucophaeus
TGTTAGCCAGGATGGTCTCGATCTCCTGACCTTGTGATCCGCCCGTCTCGGCCTCCCAAAGTGCTGGGATTACAGGCTTGAGCCACCGTGCCCAGCCTTTTTTTTTAAAAAAAGACAGAATCTGTCCCACTGCACAGACTGGAGTACAGTGGTGAGATCTTGGTTCACTGAAACCTCTGCCTCCCAGGTTCAAGCGATTCTCTTGCCTCAGCCTCCCGAGTAGCTGGGATTACAGGCGTTCACCACCATGCCCGGCTAACTTTTGTGTTTTCAATAGAGACAAGGTTTCGCCATATTGGCCAGTCTCATCTCGAACTCCTGACCTCAGGTGATCCGCCCACCTCAGCCTCCCAAAGTGCTGGGATTACAGGCACGAGCCACCACGCCCGGCCTTCTATCTATATTTTTATTGTATTTATTTATAAGAGACAGAATATTGCTCTGTTGCCCAGTCTGGAGTGCAATGGCAATTGTAGCTCACTGCAGCCTCGAATTTCCAAGTTTAAGCAGTTCTCCTGCCTCAGTCTCCTCTGAGTAGGTGGGACCACAGGTGCACGCCACTACACCTTGCTAATTTTTTTGTTTTAATAAGAGATGGTGGTCTCTGCCAGGCGTGATGGCTCATACCTGTAATCCCAGCATTTTGGGAGACCAAGGCGGGTAGATCACGAGGTCAGGAGTTCGAGACCAGCCTGGCCAATATGGTGCAACCCTGCCTCTACTAAAAAAAATACAAAAAAATTAGCTGGGCATGGTGGTGGGTGCCTGTAGTCGCTACTTGGGAGGCTGAGGCAGAAGAATTGCTTGAACCTGGGAGGCGGAGGTTTCAGTGAGCCGAGATTGTGCCACTGCACTCCAGCCTGGGTGACAGAGCGAGACTCTGTCTCAAAAAAAAAAAAAAAAAAAAAAAAAGGGACAGTGGTCTCACTGTGTTGCTCAGGCTGGTTCAAACTCTTGGGCTCAAGTGATCCTCCTGCCTCGACCACCTAAAGTGCTGGGATTACAGGTGTATACCACCACGTCTGACTAATTAAAAAAATACATATTTTTGTGCAGATGGGGTGGGGTCTCCTTATGTTGCCCAGGCTGGTCTCGACCCCCTGGGCTCAAGCAGTCCTCCTGCCTTAGCCTCCCACTGTGCTGGGATTACAGGCATAAGCCACCACGCCTGGCCATCGGTATTTTTGTTTGTTTTTTGAGACAGAGTCTCACTCTTGTGACTGGAGTGCAGTGGCGCGACCTCAGCTCACTGCAACCTCTGCCTCTTGGGTTCAAGAGATTCTCTTGCTTCAGCTTCCTAAGTAGCTGGGATTACAGGCACATGCCCTCGCGCCTGGCTAATTCTTGTATTTTTAGTAGAGATGGGATTTCACCATGTTGGCTGGGCTGGCCTTGAACTCCTGGTCTCAAGTGATCCGCCTGCCTTGGCCTCCCAAAGTGCTGGGATTACAGGCGTGAGCCACCGCGCCTGGCTGTCAGTATTTTTGAATGGTTGAATGCCATCCCACTGCCTGCCTGTCTCCCACCACTGACCCTGCTGGCGGTTGGTGGTTTGGGTGATGATGGTGTTTTGCTGTCATAATTACCAAAGCAGTGAGCGTCTCTGTTTTGTGTACAGAGCTTCTATCATGTCGGAAGTTACTTTCTTATTTATTTTATTTTTTTTTGCAAAAAAGTAGGGGAAGGCTCCCAGCCATGGGTGTTCTGATCAAAGGGAAAGAAAGAGTTACTGGTTTTATCTGATTATAACAGTAATTTGGAAGATAAAGAAAAGAAAAATCTACTCAGGCTTTTTTTTCTTTTTCCTGCTGTCATTTCCTTTTGTTCCCTTGTGGGTACAGCTGCAGGGACATGTACCAGGAGCTGCAGCTATCTGCTTAATGACAGATCCCAGAGATATGGGGACAGCGCCACTAATATTCCTTCAACGCCTAAGATGCCTCTGATTCCAAAAGGATGACTTGCATTAAAGAGTTCAGCAGAAACAAGAAAATAAGACACACACACACACACACACACACACACACATATGTATATATTCCCCCCCAAAACGGGGATTAAACTGTATACTCTTTTTCCCTAGAACACGCCATTTTTTCTTTCTTTTAATGCTCTTTGCTTTGACTTTCATTTTGGATATGGACGCTGTGACTTCTGTTGTTGTCTTGGTAACATTTGACCATTATTATCTTGATTTATTACTTTTCTACCTCTCCTGGCCTTGGTTATTTGTTTTTTTTTTTGTTGTCCTGTTTGTTTGTTTTTTGACAAAGAGTCTTGCTCCGTCATCCAGACTGGAGTGCAGTGGCCCAATCTCGGCTGACTGCAACCTCCACCTCCCAGTTCAAGCTATTCTCCTGCCTCAGCCTCCCGAGTAGCTGGGACTACAGGCGCCCGCCACCACGCCCGGCTAATTTTTTTGTATTTTTAATAGAGACGGGGTTTCACCGTGTTAGCAAGGATGGTCTCGATCTTCTGACCTCGTGATCCTCCCACCTCAACCTCCTAAAGTGCTGGGATTACAAGCATGAGTCACCACGCCTAGCCTTGTTTTTTTTTCTTAACTTTATTTTATTTTTGAGATGGAGTTTTGCTTTATTGCCCAGGCTGGAGTGCAATGGCACGATCTCGGCTCACTGCAACCTCCGCCTACCGGACGCAAGTGATGCTTCTGCCTCAGCCACCCAAGTAGCTGAGATCACAGGCACCCCCCACCATGCCCAGCTAATGGCCATTTGTTTTAGACATGTCCTTTTTAGAAAGTGTAGACTTTTTAGCTGGGCATGGCGGTGCATGTCTGTAGTCCCAGCGACTTGGGAGGCTGAAGCAGGAGGATCACTTGAACCCAGGAAGTTGAGGCTACAGTGAACTGTCATTGCACCACGGCTCTCCAGCCTGGGCAACAGAGCGAGACCCTGTCTCAAAAACAACAACAAAACAGAGAGTGAAAAAACAGAGGCAGCCTACAGGTCCTTCTCACCGCAGGAGTGGTTAAAGTAAATGAATTACAGTTTCTCCATACCTTGGCTCAATAGGCTGCTGTTAAAATGAAGCTCCTTTTATGTGTATCAGTCGTGTTACGGGGGAAACGTTGCAAGGCAGGACTATTGGTAAATTCCTACCTGTGTGTGGGTGTTTTTTTTTGTGTTTTTTTTTTAAATACTGTGTGTGCATGGTTGTGTCTGCATAGCCTTCACAATTACAGGGTTGTGTGTGTTTGTGGAAAGTTCTAGGAGGACACACCATGCTGTTACTAGTAGCTGACTCTGTGGAGTTGGTAGGAGAGTCACTGGAGAGGAACTCACAACATATATACACTTCGGTGTTGTCTTTCTGGGTAGAGGGGGCAACAAGTAATACTAGTAATAAGATAATACACATTATAAACAGCCTGTAATCCAGCACTTTGGAAGGCCAAGGCGGGAGGATTGCTTGAGGCCAGAAGTTTGAGACCAGCCTGGGCAACATAGCAAGACCCTGTCTCTAAAAAAAATAAAAATAAAAATTTAGCTGGGTGTGGTGGTGTGCACCTGTAGTCCAGCTACTCAGGAGACTGAGGTGGGAGGATTGCCTGAGCCCAGGAGGTCGAGGCTGTATTTAGTGGTGATGACGCCACTGTCCTCTGGCCTGGGCAACAAAGCGAGACCCTGTCTCCAAAAAAAAAAAAAAAAACCCAAACCAAAAACTCTTGCAGGGGGAGAGAGAAGGGACGTTTTGTTCCTCCCGGGAGGGCACACTTGGGATGGTACAAAACTTGGGGGAGTGAGTGAGTGAAGGGGACAGGGTTGCTGCCTGCACTTTCCCTGCCCTCTGATGGCTCCTCTCTGCTGCTTCCTCCTCCAGAAGAAGAAAGGGAAAGAGGCCGGGCCAGGAGCTGGGGTGCCACCGCCCCGAGCTCCCGCCTTGCCCTCTGAGGCTAGGGCTCCTCACGCCAGCTCCCTGACCGCTGCCAAGAGGAGCAAGGCCAAGGCCAAAGGGAAGGAGGTGAAGAAGGAGGTGAGGCTCGCGGTGCCCTGGTGGGGCACCGTGGGGGGGCTCAGCCATGCTCCTGTGGTCAGGGTAGGGGGCTCCACCTGCTGCTCTGTATTTACCCTCCCTGTAGCTGTGGCTCAGAGAGGTTGCAGGTGATGGGGGTGACCTGGCCGTCCCCGTGCTCCAGGGATAAGGAGATACTGGAGACTCTGCTCCTGTCTTCAGGAAATGCCTGCTCTAGCGGGGATGGGGGACACTGGAACAGAGACCAGGAGACCTGGGTGACAGGCCCCCAGCCCAGCACCAGGTCCTCACAGGGCCCTCAGGTTTGGGTGAATTTCTTAGCCTGAGTGGCAGATGATGGCGTGCCCACTCCCCACACCTGCTAGCCCCTGCCCGAGTGGTTTTTCCTGAAGCCCATTGGGTGTGGCTGGAGATGCTGCTGAAGTTTCTTTAAGGAGGGAACAGAGGCACTCACTGTAGTGATGAACAGAGGTGTGGTAGTGAGTGCTGAGCACTGAGTGTTGATACTGAGCACAGAGTACTGAGTATTGAGCACCAAGTACTGAGCACTGGCCAGCTGGGTTTCAGGCCTATTTCACCCTCCGCCTGGCCTCTGGGGTGGCCCCAGCTGGGATCCCCGCCATGCACGTGACAGATTCCCCCTGTGGCCTGATTGTGGCTCCAGGTTTCCAGAGGGGTCCCTAGCTCGGCAGGACCCCCGTGCCAGGTCCTAAGTCATTTGTCGGCCGTGCTCTGTCCCCAGAACCGCGGCAAGGGGGGCGCCGTGAGCAAGCTGATGGAGAGCATGGCGGCCGAGGAGGACTTTGAACCCAACCAGGACTCGAGCTTCTCGGAGGATGAGCACCTACCACGTGGCGGGGCCGTGGAGCGGCCGCTGACCCCGGGTGAGTGGCCGTGATGCTGCATGTGCCAGGCGGGGCTGCTGGAGCCTCCTTTGGGGAAGGCAGATCTGAGCAAGGCATGAGACGGAAGGGCTGGGCTAACTGGGGGCAGGGAACCGTAGGAGCAGAGGTCCTGAGGCCGTTACCCCGGTTGATGAGAAGGCTGGACTGGCTGCAGCTCAGTCCACTGGAGATGGGGCAAGAGAGCTGCCTTGGGGCCAGGGAGGAAGCAGGTCCTGTGGGGCTTGGGAAGGAGTTCCGTGTTGGCCCCAAGGAAAGTGAGCAGCTCTGTGAGGTTAGATGTGGAGATGTGATATGCTCCGATTGACTTTAAAATGAGCTGTCTGGGCTGGACAGGGTGGCCCATGCCTGCAATCCCAGCACTTTAGGAGACCGAAATGGGCAGATCACTTGAGGTCAGGAGTTCCAGACCAGCCAGGCCAACCTGGTGAAACCCTGATTCTACTAAAAAGACAAAAATTAGCTGGGTGTGGTAGCAGGCGCCTGTAATCCCAGCTATTAGGGAGGCTGGGGTGGGAGAATCGCTTGAACCTGGGAGGTGGAGGTTGCGGTGAGCCAAGATCATGCCACTGCACTCCAGCCTGGGCAACAAGAGCGAAATTGTCTTACCAAAAAAAAAAAAAAAAAAAGCTGTCTGGTGCTGCACAGAGAATGAGTGGGGTGGGGGCCCCAGGGAAATCAGGGAGTCTAGTTAGGAGGCTGTGCTGTCCAGGTGAGAGTGGGTTGTGGCCTGGGGCTGCCACAGGGGCAGCAGTGGGGGAGGCGGGGCAGGGCGTGCACATTAGGAGGGAGACTGGATGGGAGGCAGTGTTGGGGGTGCAGGCAGATGAGAGGGGAAGGGAAGGGTGAGGACAGGTTTGGGGGGAGCTGGGCAGAGGCCCTGTCCCTGAGACCCGGGTCAGAGAGGGTCATGTGCTGGGCTTTGAGAACTCCAGTCTGGGGTGCCTGGGAGGCACCCTGGGAAGTCACGCCCAGGCTGGGACCCAGGGGTCTATAGCCCAGAGGCGAGATTGTGGGTATATGGGGGAGTGAGTGAGAGAAGGAGTTGTCTACCCCAAGGCTGCACTGGTGAGCAGCCGCTGTGTGACAACCAGCCGCCGCCGTGTGCGTCTCGGGGCGTGCAGGGCTGCTGGGTGGCTGTGCAGACCCCCACTGGCCTTGCTCCTGCAGTGACGAGCTGGCCAGGGGTCAGCTGCTCCACGTCTGTGGTCCTCTCTGTGTATGTCGTTTATCCTGCCAGACCCGTGGCTTAAGAGAAGTTGAGCGTACGAGCTCTCTTGCCTAGGCTCAGCATTGGGCCCTGGCCACTTCTGAGAGTCACGTGGCCAAGCCCAACGTCAAGGCGTGGGGAGTCCAGTCTGCCTGTGACAAGGCCACGTGAGGGCTCTGTGCAGGCACAGGCAGGGATACGGCAGTCCCAACCATCCCCCTTCCAGCGAGCCATCTGGGTCTTTTTATATTCATAATGGGAATGTTGGGGACCGGGTGAAAGGTCCCACTGAGAAGGAAAGGCAGGCCCAGGTCAGGGGCGCTCCAGAGAAAGGGAGGCGCCCACAGGGAGAGGGAGCAGAGGGCTGGGGCAGTGAGAGTTGACCGCCATTGGGAAGTTTGCCCCTGGGCATTCATTTCCACCAGAAAGAAAAAGTGGACGGAAAGTCTCAGAGGTACGTGGGGTGTGGTCACCTGCACCTGTAATCCCAGTGCTTTGGGAGGCTGAGGTGGGAGGATCACTTAAGACCAGGAGTTTGAGATCAGTTGGGCAACATAGCGAGACCCTGTCTCTACAAAAAATAAAATAATTAGCCAGGCATGGTGGTGTGCACCTGTAGTCCCAGCTACTCAGGAGGCTGAGGTGGGAGGATGGCTTGAACCCAGGAGCTCGAGGCTGCAGTGAGCTATGATCTTGACACTGCACTCTAGGCTGGATGACAGAGCAAGCAAGACCTTGTCTCTGAAAAGATGATGATGATGATGATGATGATGATGATGATGATGATTGTTGAGATGAAGTCTCACTCTCTGTCATCCAGGCTGGAGTACAGTGACGTGATCTCGGCTCACTGCAGCCTCCGCCTCCCAGGTTCAAGCAATTCTCTTGCCTCAGCCTCCCAAGCAGCAGGGACTACAGGTGTGCGCTGCCAAGCCTGGCTAATATTTGTGTTTTTAGTAGAGACAGGGTTTCACCATGTTGGCTAGGATGGTCTTGATCTCCTGACCTCGTGATCTACCTGCCTCAGCCTCCCAAAGTGCTGGGATTACAGGTGTGAGCCACCGTGCCTGTCCTGAAAAAAATTATTTAAAAAAAGAAAGAGGCCGGGCACAGTGGCTCACACCTGTAATCTCAGCACTTGGGAGGCTTGAGGTGGGTGGATCACCCAAGGTCAGGGGCTCGGGACCAGCCTGGCTAACATGGCAGAACCCTGTCTCTACTAAAAATGCAAAAATTAGCCAGGTGTGGTGGCAGGCGGTTGTAATTCCAACTACTTGGGAGGCTGAGGCAGGAGAATCACTTGAACCCGGGAGGCAGAGGTTGCAGTGAGCCGAGATTGTGCCATTGCACTCCAGCCTGGGCAACAATATTGAAACTCCATCTCAAATAAATAAATAAAATAAAATAAAATAAAATAAAAAGAAAGTCTTAGAAGTTTGGCTGAGGGCAGCAGTAAGGGGGGTGGACGTCATGATGGAGGATGGTGGCTGTGAGTGTCCAGTGATGGCTGGAACCCAGAGCTTCATGCCAGTCCCAGAGGCTGCCTTGGGGTGGGAAGAGACAGCACGTGCAGGCTTTCATCCCTGGGTTCACACCTGCCTGGGGTCTTTGCAGACATCTGGGGCCAGGCAGGGAAGGGGGCTGAGAGGAGAGGGGCTGCCCACGGCACCCTGTGTGTGCCCACCGGTACACACAGGTCTGCACAGGTACACACATGGGCAGACAAAAGATGTGCGCACATCTCAGCCCCACAGGCCCACCCGGCACCAGGGCCTCCATTTCAAGGGGATGACTTAGGGGTGACGGGAGGAGGGAGAGGTGTCGCAGACGCCCCTGGTTCCAGTCTTGCCTCACGGTCCGACCCCTGCAGCCCCTCGGTCCTGCATCATCGACAAGGACGAGCTGAAGGACGGCCTGCGTGTGCTCATCCCCATGGACGACAAGCTGCTATATGCCGGCCACGTGCAGACCGTGCACTCGCCAGACATGTGAGTGGGGTGGGAGGTCCGGCACAGAGCCCCACGTCCCTTACCTGCCCCATGTCTCAGCCTCTGTGCCTGGCCGCTTCTCCTTTCTAGGCTGTGGCTTCCCCTGATGGCAGAGGGCAGGGGCATGAGTGGGCTCAGAGCTGACAGGGAGGCCCTGGGCACTTTGAGGGAATACTGGGTGAACCCTCCCAGGGGCTGGGCACGGCAGCTCCATAGCAGGAGCTGTAGCGGGAAGGGGTGAGAGGGAGCGTGCTGGCCTCTCTCAGGATCTGGACTGCACCAGCCTGGCGTGCTCTGCAACCCCTAGTTCTACAGATGAGGAAAATGAGCCCAGAAAGGAGGAGAATTGCCAAATTCAGCAAGCCAGCAAACCTCTGAGTCCTGGTGTCACCTCCCAGTGGTCTGGGAGGCAGAGCTGGTGCTGGCGGAGTTGAGGCCCTCTGGGAGGTCTCGGCCTCTGCCACCTCATGCCTCCTTTGCTCCCGCAGATACCGCGTGGTGGTGGAGGGTGAGCGCGGAAACCGGCCTCACATCTACTGTCTGGAGCAGCTGCTGCAGGAGGCGGTGAGAGGGGGAGGGCGGGGCCTCGGGATGCTCGGGGTGGGCTGGGTGTCCAAGGCCATGGCCACAACTGTGTCCACACCTTGCACTCATCCCATGCCCTCCTAGATCATCGATGTGAGGCCAGCCTCCACTCGCTTCTTGCCACAAGGGACCAGGATTGCAGCTTACTGGAGCCAGCAGTACCGCTGCCTCTATCCAGGCACCGTGGTCCGAGGTGAGATGCTTCCTCCCCAGCTCTCCCCTGCCGCCTAACACCTCAGTATGGACTTATTTGGCTACTAAAACCTAACTCTAACTGGCTTAAGAAGAAAGACTTGTGGGCTCACATAACTGAAAACTATATGGCCTTCAGGCATGGTTGGATCCAGGCGCCATTTAAACGATGTCATCAGGACTCCAGCTCAGAGTATCTGTCAGCAGTGCTGTCCTCTGTGCTGGCTTCACACTAGCTCCTTGGAGATTGTATTTTACCATCTTAAGAAATCTTACCATTGGACGATTTCTCAGTCCCAGTTTTCCCACACAAGTTCTAGTGTGAACTGACTTGGGCCACATAGTTTTCATTGATCCTACCGCTGTGAGTCTGATCGACTGTGCCTGGGTCAGATTCTCATCCCTGGGGCTAAGGAGTGAGGTCACCTCCCTCTTATTCATGGGCTGCGAAAGATGGGAGGGTGACTTCCCCTGCAAAGTGGACATGTTGTTAGAGTAAGAGAGAATGAGGCTGGGTGCGGTGGCTCACACCTGTAATCCCAGCACTTTGGGAGGCCAAGGTAGGTGGATCACTTGAGGTCAGGAGTTCAAGACCAGCTTGGCCAACGTGGTAAAACCCCATCTCTACTAAAAATAAAAAAATTAGCTGGGTGTGGTGGCAGGCGCCTGTAATCCCAGCTACTTGGGAGGCTAAGGCAGGAGAATTGCTCAAACCTGGGAGGTGGAGGTTGCAGTGAGCCAAGATTGCACCACTGCACTCCAGCCTGGGTGACAGAGCGAGACTACGTCTCAAAAAAAGAAAAAAGTATGGAGTCTGGATGGAGAAAAACAACAAGTACCCTAGGAAATGTAGGTGTGGATATCAGACAGGCAAGAAAGACAGTCAAATGGTCCAACCCTTAGCTCTTGCAAAAGCAGTGTATCCTAGAGAGAGGGGGTATGGATGTGGATTAGACATTCTCCGCCCCCGCAAAAAAAAAAAAAAGCCCACCCACATGCCAAATACAGTTCACTGCTTGGCCTAACATCCATTCATACCCAGAAAATGGAAACCAATGCCAGCTCAGCAGAACAACAGATGACTGGTCCAGCCTGAGTAGAGGATCTCAGGCCAGGAAGATTTATTTTTTTCCACCGTATTAGTCACTCATTTATCATCCAAATTCTGAAAGTGCTGTTAATAAGGTAGAAGTTGGCTTTAGATTCAGATTTCCTGGCACACGCTGTGCCCCTGTACTGGGAGGTGCTGGCTGTGTTCTAGGCCTGCCTCATGGGTATCATTCTGGATTCTTGGGCCTTCCCTGTCCCTCATCCTGGGAACTGCTTTTGTTGCATTGCATGTTTTTCTCTTTTTTTGGTTCAGTTCCTTGTTTTAAGCAGTGGATCTTTCAGTAGCTTTCTGAGGAAGAGTATGTGGGAGTTAAATTTCTCACATCCTTGTGTGTTGGTACTCTCTTCATTCTACCCTTATTTTTTTAGAGATAGTTGAGCTGGATACCCTTATTGTTTAGAGATACTTGAGCTGGATATAAATTCGCAACTGGAAATAGTTCCCTCTCACCATTTCAAAGACATTTTTCTATTTTTATCTTGCTTCCCATGTTGTTGAAGACATTCAACGTTGTGATTCCCAAATCACTGTAGAAGGCTTGTTTTTTTTAATCTCTGGAAACTTTTAGGACCTTCTCATTATCCCTAGATCTGCAATTCCGTGTGTGTGTGTGTGTGTGTGTTCTCATCATGCTGGGTATCTGCAGAGGGAGGCTTTGATTTTGAAGCAAATTTCCTTGAGTCCTGGAAGCTCTACTTGTGAGCACAACTTGGATAACTGCCCTTGTGAATTTCATGTTTTTTCTGGAACTTGGGCTAGTCCCATGGTCCCTGGCGTGCGTGTCTTTTTTCCTGTTATTATTTTCTTACTTTGTTCAACTTATGGAGATATTTTCTCTACTTTTATCTTCTAACCCCATCTGCTTTCTTGAATTTTTTTGTTTTTTTGAGACGGAGTCTCGCTCTCTTGCCCAGGCTGGAGTACAGTGGCCGGATCTCAGCTCACTGCAACCTCCGCCTCCCGGGTTTACGCCATTCTCCTGCCTCAGCCTCCTGAGTAGCTGGGACCACAGGCGCCCACCACCTCGCCCGGCTAGTTTTTTGTATATTTTAGTAGAGACGGGGTTTCACCGTGTTAGCCAGGATGGTCTCGATCTCCTGACCTCGTGATCCGCCCGTCTCGGCCTCCCAAAGTGCTGGGATTACA
>NW_012105431.1:630518-646918 GCF_000951045.1 Mandrillus leucophaeus
TGAGACAGTGTCTTGCTCTATTACCCAGGCTGGAGTGTGGTGGAGTGATCTCAGCTCACTACAACCTCCACCTCCTGGGTTGGAGTGATTCTCCTGCCTCAGCCTCCCGGGTAGCTGGGATTACTGGCATGCATCACCATGCCTAGCTAATTTTTTGTGTTTTTAGTAGAGACAGGATTTCACCATGTTGGCCCGACTGGCCTCGAACTCCTGACGTCAGGTGATCTGCCTGTCTCGGCCTCCCAAAGTGCTGGGATTACAGGCGTGAGCCACTGCACCTGGCCTCATTTTAGCTTTCTGCAGCTCCCTCTCCCTTCCCGGTCTCCGTTCCTTCTGTTTGCTGGTGCTGTGCCCTTCCTCTGGTTAGAACTCCTTAGGCTTCTGCGGACCTTGAATGAAGGAAACATTATCAAGCCGGTGGGAGCTCTGTGCACTCACGAGTCTTTGTCATCGCGAGTGGACAGGAATGTTTTGTTAAGGGACTGCTCAGATTCTGCAAGACTCACATCCTTGGGGATATAGTCCCAGCACCTGGCGTTTGGGAAGAGGGCTGGGCTGTCACCCTTTGGGGGGCCTGTCCAACCTCCTCCCTGCACTCAGTGTCCTTCAGTCTGGAGCCTCTCTCTGGGGTAAACCCCCCAGCTCCTGCCAGCTGGGCCTCCCTCAGCCCATTCAGTGTTGAGGTCTCCCTCAGCCCTGCCTCCGGAGGTGCTTGGGGCCTCTCGGGTCCGAGCCTTGGCAGGATTCTCTTGGGAACACCACCACCTCCTCGTGGGTATCACCTCCTCCTAAGAGATTAAAGCCCGCTCCTGCACGTTCATGCCAGCATCTGTCCCAAAATGCCACCATTTCCCGCTGCTGCCCTCCCCTTTCCCATTCTTAGTGTCCTTCAGGGTTGACACCCGCTTCCCTCCTTTGCTGTGGTTGCAGGAGGGTCTTGGGTGTGAGCGGGCACAGGTGCATGTGCTCCGCTGCCTTTTGTCACCCAAAGTCAGCTAGAAATGGGAGACCCAGGCCAGGTGCAGTGGCTCACGCCTTTGGGAGCCACTTTGGGAGGCCGAGGTGGGTGGATCACCTGAGGTCGGGAGTTCGAGACCAGCCTGATCAACATGGAGAAACCCTGTCTCTACTAAAAATACAAAATTAGCTGGGCATGGTGGTGCATGCCTGTAATCCCAGCTCCTTGGGAGGCCAAAGCAAGAGAATCACTTGAACCCGGAAAGCGGAGGTTGCGGTGAGCCGAGATCGCACCATTGCACTCTAGCCTGGGCAACAAGAGCAAAACTCCGTCTCAAAAAAAAAAAAAAAAAAAAAAGGGAGAGCCAGTTCTCCTGCCCAGATGGCCTGGCTCTAACACCCACATTCTGAGCCACTGTAAACCCTCACCCATGTCCCCACTGCTGTACCATACAGACCAGGGCTGCACAGGGGCCGGTTTCTGCTGTCCCCACCCTTGTGCCTCACTAGGGAGCTGGAGGTCCAAGGGCCTCCCCTGAGCCTCTCCTCCCACAGGGTTACTGGACCTGGAGGACGATGGGGACTTGATCACTGTGGAGTTTGACGACGGAGACACTGGCAGGATCCCCCTCTCACACATCCGCCTCCTGCCCCCCGACTATAAGATCCAATGTAAGTGACAAGCTTGTGACACCCGGGCTCCTGCCAGGGGCCGCCCATCCAGGCTCTTGCCCTCCAAGCCCAGCTCTGGGCTCTGTCTGAAGTCGTTTGGAGCCATAGGTGATGGAAGTAGCAGAAACCATGGATGGGCTCCTGTGAGATCCCAGGGCTCCCAGGTCCTGGGTCCATGAGGACAGCCCAAGCCCAGTGGCCCAGGCCATGGGAAGCTGATCAAAAATTATTAATGGCTGGGCGCAGTGGCTCACACCTGTAATCCCAGCACTTTGGGAGGCCAAGGTGGCCAGATCACAAGGTCAAGAGATCGAGACTATGCCGGCCAACATGGGGAAACCCTGTCTCTATTAAAAATACAAAAATTAGCCAGGCGTGTTGAGACACGCCTGTAGTCCCAGCTACTCGGGAGGCTGAGGCAGGAGGATCCCTTGAACCCGAGAGGCAGAGGTTGCAGTGAACCGAGATCCTGCCACTGCACTCCAGCCTGGCGACAGAGCAAGACTCCGTCTCAAAACAACAACAACAACAAAAAAAAAACCAAAGTCAGCATCTTTATCCACCTGTCCCAGTTCCACAAAGTGCTTTGTTTTACTTCATTCATTCAGGGGCCTCTGGCTGCTCCCTGCAGACGGGATTTCCCCCGCTGGACCTCACAGCCTATCGTGGGAGCCCACCCGGGGTCAGCCACCCGGCATTGGTTGCTTCCGCCCCCATCCCTTATCCCCAGGACAGACCAGGGTCTTGGAAGCTCCAAGCTGGGGACCCCAGGCCTGATGAGCCACTCTGTCCTCTGCCCTGCAGGTGCTGAGCCGTCCCCAGCCCTCCTGGTGCCGAGTGCCAAGCGCCGTAGCCGGAAGACCAGCAAAGACACTGGGGAAGGCAAAGACGGTGGTACGACTGGGTCGGAGGAGCCAGGAGCCAAGGCCCGTGGGCGTGGGCGGAAACCCAGCGCCAAGGCCAAGGGTGGTACGTTGAACCGGGCCCCAGGGCAGGGGCAGTGGGTAGAGCTCCTTTGTGCATCCAAACTCGGGGCTTGGGAACCTGCCCAAGTGCCTACCTGCTGTCTGTAAGAACTCTGAGCTGGGTGCGGTGCCTCACGCCTGTAATCCCAGCACTTTGGGAGGCCGAGGTGGGCAGATCGCCTGAGGTCAGGAGTTCGAGACCAGTCTGGGCAACATGGTGAAACCCCGCCTCTACTAAAAATACAAAAATTAACCGGGCATGGAGGTGAGTGCCTGTAATCCCAGCTACGTGGGAGGCTGAGGCAGGGGAATTGCTTGAACCCGGGAGGTGGAGGTTGCAGTGAGCGAAGATCGCGCCATTATACTCCAGCCTGGGTGACGAGTGAAACTCCGTCTCAAAAAAAAAAAAAAAGACCTCTGTACCTCTGCACCTGTACCGCAGGATTGTTCTGACCAGGTGACAGATGAGGAAACTGAGGCTGAGGGAGGCAGGTTGGTTTGTCAGAGGCAGAGCTGAGCGTAGCCGGCCTGTGTTTCTTTCCAGAATCCAGAGAAAATGCTTTGTGCAGGCTGAAAGCAGAGGCTATTGGAGGACCCACTTTGGGGCCAACACAACTTAAGGTTGTTATAGGGGAACCGCCGAAGGAGGCCTAAGAAGGCCGCAGCCAGGTTCCGCTCAAGAAGTAGCAGAGCCAGGATTGAAACCAGGCCGTTCTGCTGGGCTCGGTGGTCCACGCCTGTTCTCAGCACTCTAGGAGGCCCAGGCACAGGGATCGCTTGAGCCCAGGAGTTTAAGACCAGCCTGGGCAGCAGAGCAAAACTGTATCTCTACAAAAAAAATAATAATAATACAAAAATTCCCCAGGCATAGTGGCGCATGCTTGTGGCCTCAGGTTACTTGGGAGACTGAGGCTGGAGGCTCACGTGAGCCCAGGGAGGTTAGGGCTGCAGTGAGCCCTGATCACGCCACTGCACTCCAGCTTGGGTGACTGAGACCCCATCTCAATAAAACAAAAACAAAACCCACAGAAGCAGGCCTTCCTGATGAAAGCCACAGCTCGTCTCTGCCAGGAAGCCCCCGCCCCAGCCTCTCATCTGTTTTGTTTTGCAGACAGAGCCGCTACCCTGGAGGAGGGGAGCCCAACAGATGAGGTCCCCAGTACCCCCTTAGCCCTGGAGCCGAGCAGCACCCCAGGTTCCAAGAAGAGTCCCCCAGAGCCTGTGGACAAGCGAGCCAAGACCCCCAAGGCGCGCCCAGCACCGCCACAGCCCAGCCCCGCACCACCCGCCTTCACCAGCTGCCCAGCACCCGAGCCCTTTGGGGAGCTCCCAGCCCCTGCCTCCACCCTGGCCGCAGCACCCCTCATCACCATGCCCGCCACACGCCCCAAGCCCAAGAAGGCGCGGGCAGCCGAGGAATCAGGTGCCAAGGGCCCTCGGAGGCCGGGGGAGGAGACTGAGCTGCTTGTCAAACTGGACCACGAGGGTGTCACGTCACCCAAAAGCAAGAAGGCTAAAGAGGCTCTGCTGCTCCGGGAGGACCCAGGGGCCGGGGGCTGGCAGGAGCCCAAGAGCCTCCTGAGCCTGGGCAGCTACCCCCAGGCGGCCGGCAGCAGCGAGCCCAAGGCACCCTGGCCCAAGGCCACGGAGGGGGACCTCGCCCAGGAGCCCGGGCCGGGGCTCACGTTCGAGGACTCTGGGAACCCCAAGAGCCCGGACAAGGCCCAGGCCGAGCAGGATGGGGCGGAAGAGTCCGAAAGCAGCAGCAGCAGTAGTGGCAGCAGTAGCAGCAGCAGCAGCGGCTCGGAGACGGAAGGGGAGGAGGAAGGCGACAAGAATGGGGACGGGGGCTGCGGCGCCGGGGGCCGTAACTGCAGCGCTGCCAGCTCCAGGGCAGCCTCACCGGCCTCCTCCTCCTCCTCCTCTTCCTCGTCCTCTTCTTCTTCCTCCTCCTCATCCTCCTCTTCCTCCTCCTCCTCCTCTTCCTCATCCTCCTCCTCCTCTTCCTCTTCATCTTCCTCCTCTTCCTCCTCCTCCTCCTCTTCCTCCTCCTCATCCTCGTCCTCCTCCTCCTCCTCTTCCTCTTCCTCCACCACAGACGAGGACTCTTCCTGCAGCTCAGACGATGAGGCAGCCCCCGCCCCCACGGCTGGCCCTTCTGCACAGCCGGCGCTCCCCACCAAGGCCACCAAGCAGGCCGGCAAGGCGCGGCCCTCGGCCCACTCCCCAGGCAAGAAGGCGTCTGCGCCCCAGCCCCAGGCGCCTCCTCCGCAGCCCACACAGCCTCTGCAGCCCAAGGCTCAGGCCGGGGCCAAGAGCAGACCGAAGAAGAGAGAGGGCGTCCACCTCCCCACCACCAAGGAGCTGGCCAAGAGGCAGCGCCTGCCGTCCGTGGAGAACCGGCCCAAGATCGCCGCCTTCCTGCCAGCCCGGCAGCTCTGGAAGTGGTTCGGCAAGCCCACCCAGGTAACCAAGCTCGCACTCAGGCGGGGCGCAGGGGCTGGGGGCCTTGTCTCTCTCTGCTGAACCCACGGCTTCACGCCATGTCTCCGCGTGTGGTAACCTCCCAGAACCCCAGGGTGGAGGACTGGCGTCCCACTTGATGGATGGGTACACTGAGTCTCAAAGTGTGCTCAGGTACCTGGGTCTGTCGGACTCCGATGCCTGAGTCCTTCAGAGCAGAGCAGTCCTGCCCTCTGGTCCCGGGACGCAGAGCCACCCTCATGTGGAGACCAAATGAAGGAAACCGCAAAGATCAGCACAGACCCACAGGCGTCAGCGCCACGTGGAAGGAAGGGGTTTTCCAGGCCTCTGGGTTTTTTTTTTTCCTTTTTTGAAACCGAGTCGCTCTCTGTTGCCCAGGCTGGAGTGCGGTGGTGCGATCTAGGCTTACTGCACCCTCCACCTCCAGGGTTCAAACAATTCTCCCGCATCAGCCTCCCAAGTAGCTGGGATTACAGGCACCCGCCACCATGCCTGGCTAGTTTTCATATTTTTAGTAGAGATGGGGTTTCACCTTGTGGGGCAGGCTGGTCTCAAACGCCTGGCTTCAAATGATCTGCCTGCCTCGGCTTCCCAAAGTGCTGGGATTACAGGTGTGAGCCACCACGCCTGGCTTTTTCTTTTCTTTTCTTTCTTTTTCTTTTCTTTTAGAGACAGGATCTTGCTCTGTCACCCAGGATGGAGTGCAGTGGCGCTATCACAGCTCACTGCAGCTTTGAACTCATGGGCCCAAGCAGTTTCCCCGCCTCAGCCTCCTGAGTAGCGGGGACTCCAGACGTGTGCCACCATGCTGCCCAGCTGGTTTTTAAATTTTTTTGTAGAGACAGAGTCTCACTATGTTGTCTGGGCTGGTCTTGAACCCCTGGGCTCAAGTGATCCTCCTGCCTCAGCCTCCCAGAGTGCTGGGATTCCAGGTGCTAGGCCTGACAGCCTGTTGTGTGTGGCGTTTGCAGTGTTCCCAGCCATGCCCCGGGCTCCCAGCCACCAGTGTGGCAGTCCCAGCAGAAGGTGCCTCCTTCCCGGGTTTGCCAGCAAAAGTCCAGGGTTGAATCTCCTTGGCCTGGCCGGGATCTCGTGTCCACCCCTGAGTGAATTAATATGGCCTGGAAGACAGACAGTCCTGGCTGGCCAGGTCGGGGTCCTGTGTCCGCTGCCTGCAGCAGTGGGTTAGTTGTTCAGAAGGAGCCCTTCCAGCCTGCTGGCTATACACTCGCACACACACATGCACACAGTGCACTCCCAAACACAGCCACATGGACACACACATACATATGCATGCACATCTACACACGAATGCACGTACAGCCACACACAAAGGCAAGTACACGCACGCAGACATACACGTGAATGCACGCATGTACATGAACCATGTAAACATGAACATGTACACAAATACACTACACACTACACCCACACACATGCACACAAGTACACTACACCCAAATGCACGCTTGCACACGTACACAAATGTAGGCGCATACATGCGTGCACATGCATCCATGCACACGAACACCTGCACAAATGCACAGATGAAC
Organism: Mandrillus leucophaeus; assembly: GCF_000951045.1. NCBI lineage: Eukaryota > Metazoa > Chordata > Mammalia > Primates > Cercopithecidae > Mandrillus > Mandrillus leucophaeus. The sequence goes on from NW_012105431.1 coordinate 637,150, forward strand.
ATGTGCACACACAGGCACATACACAGGGCAGGACCCAGTGTGAGAAATGAGAGTGGTTCAGACAGGCTGGCAGTGAGCCCTCAGTGTACCGTAGGTGTGGGGCAGGAGCACCTGTTCCAGTAGGAGTCAGTGGTGTCTCAGGCAGCATTTCCAAAGCTGCTGTAGAACGGAGTTTCCAGTCTGTCTTGCCCACGTGCAGTGGTTGAAGTCTGTAATCCCAGCACTCTGGGAGGCCGAGGCGTGAGGATCACTTAAGCTTGGGAGTTCAAGGCTGCAGGGAGCTTTGATTGTGCCACTACACTCCAACCTGGGCAACAGAGTGATACCTTGTCTTGAAAAAAATAATAGTTTTAGCCGGGCGCGGTGGCTCACGCCTGTAATCCCAGCACTTTGGGAGGCCCAGGCAGGAGGATCACTTGAGGTCAGGAGTTCAAGACCAGCCTGCCAACATGGTGAAACCCCATCTCTACTAAAAATACAAAAATCAGCCAGGCGTGGTGGTGCACACCTGTCATCCCAGCTACTTGGGAGGCTGAGGCAGGAGAACTGCTTGAATCCGGGAGGCGGAGGCTACAGTGAGCCAAGATCGTGCCACTGCACTCCAGCCTGGGCAATAGAGTGAGACTTCGTCTCAAAAATAATAATAGTGGCCGGGCGCGGTGGCTCATGCCTGTAATCCCTGCACTTTGGGAGGCCGAGGTGGGCGGATCACAAGGTCAGGAGATCGAGACCATCCTGGCTAACACGGTGAAACCCCGTCTCTACTAAAATACAAAACATTAGCCGGGCGCGGTGGCAGGTGCCTGTAGTCCCAGCTACTCAGGAGGCTGAGGCAGGAGAATGGCGCAAACCCGGAAGGTGGAGCTTGCAGTGAGCCGAGATCGCGCCACTGCACTCCAGCCTGGGCAACAGAGTGCAGACTCTGCCTCAAAAAAAAATAATAATAATAATAATAGTAACAGGTTTTAAAAGATAAAAAAGGCCAGGCATGGTAGCTCACGCCTGTAATCCCAGCTCTTTGGGTGGCTTATGTGGGAGGATCACTTGAGGCCAAAAGTTCGAGACCATCCTGGGCAACACAGACCCCCATCTCTACAAAAATAAAAATATCAGCCATGCATGGTGGTGCATTCCTGTAGTCCCATCTACTCAGGAGGCCGAGGCAGGAGGATGGCTTTAGCCCAGGAGATTGAGGCTGCAGTCACTGCACTGGATTCCAGCCTGGGTGACAGAGCAAGACCCTTTTTCTGAAAAAAGTAATTTTAAAAAGAAAAATAAGGCCAGGTGCAGTGGCTGACACTGCAATCCTAGTGCTTTGGGAGGCAAAGGTGGGAGGATGGTTTGAGGCCAAAAGTCTGAGACCATCCTGGGCAACATAGTAAGACCTTGTTCTCTACAAAATTTAAAAAAAATCAGCCGGGCGTGATGTGCGCCTGTATTCTCAGCTACTCAGAGGCTGACGTGGGAGAGGATTTCTTGAGCCTAGGAGTTCGTGGCTGCAGGGAGTCATGATTGCGCCACTGCACTCCAGCCTGGGCAACAGAGTGAGACCCTGTCGCAAAAATAAAAAGTCTCGTAGTGGCAGAATCCTTGGATTAAGTGAAGCGCCTCTTGGAGACCCAGCATGTCAAAGAGATGGAAGAGGGGCTTCCCCAATTGGAGCGAGACAAGGGGCTTCCTCCTCTCCCCAGAGTTGGATAGGGGTTGACTTGGAGGCCGAGGGCCCGGAGTCCCAAGTGGCAGAGCCTGCTAGGCGGTGGGCTCGGCGGGGCTGGGCCAGGGCCGTGCCGTGACACACGTGTCCTTGCAGCGGCGTGGCATGAAGGGCAAGGCCCGCAAGCTCTTCTACAAGGCCATCGTGCGCGGCAAGGAGATGATCCGCATCGGGGACTGCGCCGTGTTCCTCTCCGCCGGCCGTCCCAACCTGCCCTACATTGGCCGCATCCAGAGCATGTGGGAGTCGTGGGGCAACAACATGGTGGTCCGAGTCAAGTGGTTCTACCACCCCGAGGAGACCAGCCCGGGCAAGCAGTTCCACCAGGGCCAGGTGAGCCTGCGGCACCCCCGGCTGGGCTCCCCAGTCCTAGGCAGTGGAGGGCAGACCTGAGGGCGAGCGAGGCATTCTGGGTGCTGGAGGATCAGTGGCCCTGCCCAGTGGGTCAGCCCTGTCCTGGGGCCTGGGGTCAGGTGCAGCGGCTCCCCCGGCTCACCCAAGCCCCTCCCCTGTCCCCCACACAGCACTGGGACCAGAAGTCCAGCCGCAGCCTCCCGGCGGCCCTGCGGGTCTCCAGCCAGAGGAAGGACTTCATGGAGGTAGGTGGTGGTGGGCAGGTTGGGGGTGGCTGCCTCCTTCCGGGCAGCTCAGACAGGGCCTGGCTCAGCATCCGCTGCTGTCCCCCATGGTCTCCCTCGGCCTCTGACCTCCTGTCCCTGCCGCTCTCAGTGCCTGGCTCCTGTTCTCTGTCTCTCCCAGTCTCTGCGTCTGTCTCCATCTCTGCGTCTCCTCTGCTCTCCCAGTGTCTGTCCCTGAGTCTCCGGCCATTCTTACCCTCTGACTCTCTCTGGGTCTCCCCCAATCTCTGTCTTTCGGTCTCTGGGTCTCTCTCAGTCTCTGTCTCTCTGGGTCTTTGGATCTCTTGGTCTGTCTGTCCTTGTCTTCTATCTCTAATTTGTTCTCCATCTCTCAGTCTCTGTCTCTCTTTTGTTGGTCTGTCTCTTCCTCAGCCTCTGTCTCCGACTTGGTCTCTGTCTCTGTCTCGGTCCCTGGGGCTCCCTCTGCTTCTGTCTCTGTCCCTGTGGCTCCCCGGGGCTCCCTCGGCCTCTGTGCCCCCCACCCGCCATCCTGATATCCTCGCGTGCCCACAGCGCGCGCTATACCAGTCCTCACACGTGGACGAGAATGACGTGCAGACGGTGTCACACAAGTGCCTGGTGGTGGGCCTGGAGCAGTATGAGCAGATGCTGAAGACCAAGAAGTACCAGGATAGCGAGGGCCTGTACTACCTCGCGGGCACCTATGAGCCCACCACGGGCATGATCTTCTCCACGGACGGCGTGCCCGTGCTCTGCTGAGCCCACCGGGCCCCACGGGCCACTGGCCACCTGTGCCCCAAGGGCGGCCAGGGACCCCTCTCCATCACTGCCACGGCGCGGGGACCACGTGCGTTGTGTGCATGCGAGCGCTCCTGCAGGCATGTGCATGGGGCCAGGTGTGCACGTTGACGCCCGGGTGAGCGTGTGTGTGCCCATGTGCATGCACGTGTGTGCACACATGTGCACAAGCCTCCAGCCCCACCTTCCAACCCCTCAGTGCCCCTAGGACAGGGGCCCCCTTAGCTATCAGGGTATGGCCCTGTCGTCCCCCTCAGGGCAGCATCGGCCGGGACCGGCCCTTCCTGCCCAGCACGTTGCAAGCACTTGGCCAGGCCGGCCCTCCAGGCTGCTGCTGCGTGGGGGCCCGGGGGCCCCCAGGCCCATGCAGACTGGGCATTCTGGTGGGGAGGAGGGCTTCTAAGGAACCAAACTGACGTTCACTCTGGGCTTCTCGGGCACCCTTAGCATGGAGCCCACCCCAAGGCCTCCCACTGTGCATGGGACGGGGTGGCCCGATGCCAGCCGGCCTCCTTGACCGTGCCAGGGGCCCTGCCCCCACCCTCTCAGGATGGCCTGGACTTGGGGAACAGAGCCGGGTGGGGTTGCAGCCCGGAGCATCAAAGGCACCAGGTGGATTGGGCCCAGCAAAGGCCCACCCTGGTCCAAACCCTCACACTACAGAAAACCCCAATGGTGCTGAAACCCTTGCCCGGCCACGCCCGGCCCCTCCCCACCCAGGAGGGAGGTGGCACTTCTTAACCTGTACAGTTTTATTGTACCAAGAGACTCGCCCCGCCCCTGTATCATAAGCCTTTAAATGGAGTCAACTTTTTAATTATATATATAAAGATAAATATATATAAATATATATAAATATAAACTTTTTAAAACTGTGAAAAATAGCTATGAAATTATAAAAAAAAAAAAAAAAAACGAACACATTCTGACGTGCAGAATATTATTTTTTATTTCCTGTTAGATTGTAGTGTCTAGCACCGGCTTCACCGGCCTCCCAGTCCCCAGCACACCCCCACCCACCCCGCCAAGTGTACTGTACTCACCCCCCAGGATAGAGAAAAGAGGGAGAGAAGAGGGAGAGAAGAGGGAGAGAGGCAGGAGCCGGCCCGAGCCCAGGGTCCCTGCTTGGGCCACAGAAAGCACTTAACCAGGCCCCAAGCCTTCCAGGGAAACCAAGGCCTCGACCAGACAATCTTGAGGGAAGGAAAAGCCAGACTTTGGGTTTGTTTTTTGGGGGAATTGTTTTTTTTTAAGTTTCTTTTGGAATTTTGTTTGTTGTTGGCAAATTCTGTGTGATCTTTTTTCATAAGAAAAAAAAGAAAAAGATTTAATTGGAAAAATACAATGGTTTGGAGTGGTTTATTTCAGGGGCTGGAGTAGGGGTGGTATCTGGGGGGATTCTGCCATATCAGGGCACTGAGAAGTAGGATTCAACTGGAAGTTGGGTACCACCCATGGAGGGGCAGTGACCTGATGGCCATCTAAATGAACTAATCAGCCGGTGGCTCACGCCTGAATCCCAGCACTTTAGGCGGCCGAGGTGGGAGGATCACTTCAGGCCAGGAGTTAGAGACCAGCCTGAGCAATGTGGTGAAACCCTGTCTCTACTAAAAATACAAAAATTAGCCAGGCGTGGTGGCACACACCTGTAATCCCAGCTACTCGGGAGGCTGACGTGGGAGAATCACTGGAACCCGGGAGGCAGAGGTTCCAGTGAGCTGAGATTGTACCACTGCACTCTGGCCTGGGGGTGACAGAGAGAGATGGTCTCAAAAAAAATTTTTTTGAGCAAATTTACATGAGAAAAAATTAAAAGTTAAGTTGGCTGGGTACGGTGGCTCACGCCTGTAAAATCCCAGCACTTTGGGAGGCTGAGGTAGGCAGATCACTTGAGGTCAGGAGTTCGAGACCAGCCTGGCCAATATGGTGAAACCCCATCTCTACTAAAAATACAAAAAAATTAGCCGGTGTGATGGTGCACGCCTGTAATCCCAGCTACTTGGGAGGCTGAGGCAGGAGAATTGCTTGAACCTGGGAGGCGGAGGTTACAGTGAGCTGAGATCGTGCCACTGCACTCCAGCCTGGGCAACAAGTCAAGACTCCATCTGAAAAAAACAATTCCAGGCACGGTGGCTCACGCCTGTAATCCCAGCACTTTGGGAGGCTGAAATGGGTGGATCACCTGAGGTCGGGAGTTCGAGACCAGTCTGACGAACATGGAGAAACCCCATCTCTACTAAAAACACAAAATTAGCCGGGTACGGTGGCACATGCTTGTAGTCCCAGCTACTCGGGATTCTGAGGCAGGAGAATCGCTTGAACCCGGGAGGCAGAGGTTGCAGTGAGCTGAAATCGAGCCACTGCACTCCAGCCTGGGCAACAAAAGCGAAACTCCCCTCTCCCCCCCCGCAAAAAAAGCAAAGCTGCACATTCCCAGCCATGCCTATCACAACTGAAGAAAATGATACTAATGGTAAGAGTGGCCCCACGCCCTCACCTAGATGGGGGTGGACAGCCTCTGCACTGGGGCCTAGGGAAGCTATAGGTGGGGGTCTGGCTGCCCAGCGACTGACCTGGTTCGTGTGGGTGGCCTGCAGAGGACATTTGGGGCTTTGCAAAGAGGGTAACCCAGAGAGGGCAGCCAGCTGGCCTCAGGCAAGGGAAGGGCCCGGCGTGGGCTATGGGAAACGCTGTGGTGTCAGCTGGTGTAGTCTTGGCCCAAGTGGCCACCCACCTGGACCCCAGGGAGGATGCCTGCCCTGTATCCTGGAGGCTGCAGACCCGGAGCACAGGTGGCCCTTCTGCCCTCCTTTAAGGGACCCACATCAAAACCTGGACCAGCCTCACTGCTTGGGGAAACTAAGGACAGAACAGGCTGGGTACAGTGGCTCACACCTATAATCCTGGCACTTTGGGAGACCGAGGCAGGACACTTGAGGCCCAGACTTTGTGACCAGTCTGGGCAACAGCAAGATCCCATCTCTACACCAAATAAAAGAATCTAGCCAGGCGTGGTGGCACGTGCCCGTATTCACAGCTATTTGGGAGGCTGAGGTGGGAGGATCACAGGAGCCCAAGAGGTGGAGGCTGCAGTGAGCTATGATGGCAGCACTGCACTCCAGCCTCGGTGACAGAGCGAGAGCCTGTCTCGTAAAGAAAAAACAAAAATGAGGCACGGGCCGGGTGCAGTGGCTCATGCCTGTAATCCCCCAACACTTTGGGAGGATGAGGCAGGTGGATCACTTGAGGTCAGGAGTTTGAGACCAGCATGGCCAACATGGTGAAACCCCGACTCCACAAGAAAAATTAGCCAGGTATGGTGGCAGGCGCCTGTAATCCCAGCTACTTGGGAGGCTGAGGCAGGAGAATTGCTTGAACCTGGGAGGCGGAGGTTGCAGTGAGCCAAGATCGTGCCACTGCACTCCAGCCTAGGCAACAGAGCAAGACTCAGGCTCAAAGAAAAAAAAAAAAGAAAGAAAATCAGGAATGGAACAGTGCAGGATTTCGTCCAAATTGCACAAATCAGTAAAAGGGCTGAGGCTCGAGGCCAGGAGGCTCTGACTTCTAGGACGCAGTGTAGTCCCTGAGGGGTAGGGGACAAATCACGCCCGCTTTGTTTCCCCTTCAAATGGGCTGCATGCAGCCATCCTCCCTGATCCTCACGGAGACTGGGGGGTCAAGGTGAGTGACAAACCACAAGTGCTCCCAGCTGTCACCCCACCACCCAGCCCTGCCCACAAACCAAGCCTACCTGGGTATGAGGACACCCTCCTGCTCCCTGATCCGCCCCGCCCACCTTGCAGATGGGAAGACTGAGGTCCGGCTTACACGGGGCGACCCGAGTTCCACCGGGATCCCAAGATGGCAGTCCCGGCCCCCGTCCATGCACAAACTCTGCTTGGAGGCGGCAGTGCAGCGGTCTGCTTTATCTTTTAATGGCCAGTGCGGTACAGTTAGTGGACAGACGGGTGACGGGACACAGCAGGGTTGAAACAGGGCAGTCACAGCCAGGGCCAGGGTTCTGTAACGGTGGGCCATCCTCCCCCTGGAAACGCTGTCTCTGGAAGGACACCCTTAGAATCCCCCGACCTCAGGGTGCCACCCACACGGGCCTGGTGTTCTGGGGGACCCAGGCTGGAGTGCCCCCAGCCCCTCCCTACTTGCTAGGGACCCTTGGGTCTGTCGGGTCCCTTGCTGGATGAGGGTCAAGACCTAGGTCAAGCTGACTTCAGCCAGGGTGTGGGGGCCCTACTTCGCAGCCCCCAGACTTACCTCCCCTCTTCTGTCATGGGCCAAGGCGGCAATGGGAGGGCTCCCTAGTCAGGCACAGCCCCCTGGCCTGTGGCATCGCGTGGGTGTGTGGGGAGGTCCTGATGTGCCTGGCTGGCACCACTGCTGTGGTTCCCGAGAGGCTGACGCAGACCGCAGGCGGGTCCCTTCGGACCCAGGGCTCCAACTCCTTCATGGCTAACGCGTTTTGTTTGGGAGAAGCAGTCTCTAAGAATGAGGACAGAAGGGGGAGGCCTGAGGGTGACAAGGTGGGGGGCTGCCTCTCTCCTCTCAGGGCTCCAGGGTTCATGAGGGGTCCTTGGTGGAGGCTGACCAGGTGGTGCCCCAATCAGTGGCAGCGGGTGATGAGGGCCGGGGTGCAGTCACCGGGCACGCACACTCTGGCGGGCGTCTGCTGTCCTGAGTGGGGATACGGTGCATGTGACCCCACAGAGTGCTGGCTGGGCTGGAGCTGGGGCCGCTGGACACAGATGGAAGGTAGAGGCAGGTATGAGACCAAACACAGAACACAGTGCTGGCCAGAGCCCCGGGTCACAGAAATGTGTCCCGGTCCTCGAAGGACTTTGCAGAACTTCAGGCCAGGATTGGGGATGGCTGGACCCAGAGGGGGTGGCGCTGCTGGCACAGGGAGAGGCTCAGGGCCCCGCAGGCACTGAGGTGGGGACGGGGGAGGGGCCTTCAGGCCTCGGGGCCCCTGGTCAGGCCCTCGGCATCCCTGGCAGTGGGCAGAGCTGGCTCAGAGGCCTGAGAGGATGGAGCCATTGGCGGTGGAGGGGTGCAGGCAGCTGCCGTGGGCGTCGCGGGTGAGGCTGTAGGTGCAGTAGGCCACGGCGGACCCCAGTGTCAGCCCCGACATGTAGGATACGGTCATGGTGTTCCCTGTGGACAACACTGGCCTGAGGGGAGCAGGGCCGGGGCGACCACCTGGTGGCCACGGCTGCTCGGGTGTGAGGTGCGGTGACACCCGCATGAACCGTGCCGCCCCTCCAGGACCCGCTGCCCCATCGCTCTGCATGGGAGCACCCTCTCCGGATCCTGTCCTTCCTCATTCCTTCTCCCCGGGGCCATCTGCTATGCACACCAGGCCTTGCCTGCTTCTCTGGGTCCCCCAAACCCCCATTTTTAAAATTTAAAGACAAGGTCTTGCTCTGTTGCCCCAACTAGAGTGGAGTGGTACAGTCACAGTTTTCTGCAGCCTTGACCTCCTGGGCTCAAGTGATCCCCCAACCTCAGCTTCCCAAATACCTGGGACCACAGGCACATACCACCACGCCTGGCTAATGTAAAAAAAAATTTCTGTAGAGACTCAGTCTCACTATACTGCCCAGGGTGGTCCCAAGCGATACTTCTACCTTGGCCTCCAAAACACTGGGATCACAGTCCTGAGCCAGTGCGGCCGGCCCCAACCCTCCCCATTTTAATCTCCAGTCTCAGCCAGGTATGGTGGCTCACGCCTGTAATCCCAGCACTGGGAGGCTGAGGTGGGCGGATCACCTGAGGTTAGGAGTTCGAGACCAACCTGGCCAACATGGTGAAATCTCACCTCTACTAAAAATACAAAAATTAGCCAGATGTGGTGGTGGGCATCCATAATCCCAGCTTCTCAAGAGACTGAGGCACGAGAACTGCTTGAACCTGCGAGACAGAGGTTGCAGTGAGCCGAGATCATGCCACTGCACTCCAGCCTGGGGAACAGAGCAAGACTCCATCTTAAAAAAAAAAAAAAAAAAAAAAAAAAAAAAAAAAAAAAAAATCTCCAGTCTCCGATCTCCAGCTTCCTCCCTATCAGGGACAATTTGGGATGTCCGATGGGCACCTGGAACGTATCAAATCCCAAACCCAACCCCAACCCCTCCCCGCAAGGCCCCTTCCCATCTCAGTCTGGGCCAGTGCCAGCCTTCTTGCCTTGAACAGTGGACCCCAAACCTGAAGCCCCCTTCCCTCTCTCACACCCTACCTCTCAACCTGTCAGCCGGTCCTGTGGGCTGCCGTCCAAACAAGACCTGGAATCCGGCACCTCCCAGTGCCACGTCGACCTCCTCCAGGTCTGGGCCCCGTCCTCAAGGGCCTGGACTGGTAAAGTAGCTCCTCACTCACCTCCATGCCCACAGCAGCTGGAGGGATGCTTTATCAACCATCAGACCCCATTCCTCTCCTCTCCAGCCCCTGGCCTCAGTGCCCGCAGGACCTTTGCACATGCCATTCCCTCTGCCTGGGCGCCTTTCCCTTGCATCCTCACATGGCTGTTTCCCTCGCTACTTCCTCCAGGTCTTTGCTCAAAAGTCACCTCCTGGCCGGGCGCGGTGGCTCAAGCCTGTAATCCCAGCACTTTGGGAGGCCGAGATGGGTGGATCATGAGGTCAGGAGA
>NW_012105431.1:650643-652754 GCF_000951045.1 Mandrillus leucophaeus
GAGTGGGATGGGGTTTGAGTGGAGGACAGGACAGGAGAGGAATCCAGGCCCAATCAGAAGAGCTGCACTGGGGCTGGCGCTGACATTCAGGTGGTGCCTACTGTGTGCAGACACCCCTCTCCCACTTTATCAAGGTCTCTCACTTCACATTTCTGTTTCAGAGAGAGGGTCTTGCTCTGCTGCCCAGGCTGGAGTGCAGTGGTGCAGTCACAGCTCACTGCAGCCTCAACTTCCTGGGCTCAGGCAATCCTCCCACCTCAGCCTCCCAAGTAGCGGGGACTACAGCCATGCGCCATCACCCAGGCCAGTTTTTTTGCTGTTTTCTTTTTTGTAGAGACAGGGTCTTGCTATGTTGCCCAGGCTGATCTCAAACTCTTGGGCTCAAGCGATCCTCCCACCTTAGCCTCCTCTATAGCTGGGATTGCAGGTGTTAGCCATCGGGCCTGGCTCTCACACTTCTGATGCTGCAAATTCCACCTCACCACTCCCATGAACCCTCTACCAGCTTCCGACCAAACCAACCAGAGCATCTTGTCCCCCATGACCCCTTTACTCCTCCTCCAAACACACGGAGCTCCTCCCAGCCTCTGAGCCACTGCACACACTTTTCCCTCCACCCCAACACCTTTCCTGTGGGTCAGGTCTTAGCCCAAAAGTCCCTCGGGGAACGTCCCTGGCCATGAGAGGGATGCACCCCTGCCCCGGCTTGTCCCTTTCCATCCTGGGTCCCTCTCTGGGTGTGGGTGCTCCCCTGGGGATGGTGTTTCTGGCTCACTTCAGTGTCCCTAGCCAAGGGCCCAGGTGACTCACTGGATCAAGGCCTGAATGACCATTCTGGTTCTGGACCCTCAGGAACGAGGAACAACGGCTCCCTCACCCCGCCTCTGCATGGTCTGGCACTCCTGACCTCACCCTGCAGGTGTCCCCAGGACTGTACAACTGCCAGCCCTGAGCCTGGGGGGCTGTGCAGCGCTGCTGCCACCAGAGGGCACCCCAGCCCCCCAAGGACAGCTGCCTGCCCCAGGGATGGTGGGACAGGGCACTTCCTGGCAAGAGCTGTCTGTGCTGGGGACCCCACAGGGGCAGTGTGACAGGGAAGCCCAGCAGAACCAGGGGCCACAGAACAAGCCCCTGGCCCTCCCTCTCTGCCTGTCTATCCTTACCTGGGAGACCACTCCCTTTCCTGGCTGGCTGGTGGTGACTTATATGGGAAACTCTGGGGGCCCCGCTATACTCCCTCAGGGAACCCAGGGTTATCCCTGAGCCCTGATTTCCCTCCTGGTGTCCTGTCTCTAGGGAGGAAGGGTGTGAGCTTCCTAGAGAGTTTGCTGCCAGGCTGAGCTTGCAGGAGGAATCTCCAACGTGGGTTGGCACAGCCAGGAGGGCTGAGACCCCCCCCAGAACCAACGTGGGCTGTCCCAGGGATGGAAACTTTAGTGTACATCATGTGGGGTGTCACTGCGGACAGGAGCCATGCACGCCGCACGCCTCACGCCATGGGATACAGCAGCTGGGCAGAGCCCCAGACCACAGATGCAGGCGGGGTGGGGCCTCAGGCCACGGGATGTGGGGGTGCCACTAAGAACCCACAGCTGAGTCCACAGAATAAAGGGAGCTGGCAGGAAGTGGTCTCCGCCACAGCGGGAGGCCGCAGCCTGGGGTGCAGGGGACGGGCTGGGCCGCGGGTACTTCCCAACCTCGCGGTGGGGACAGAGGAGGGAACAGAGGTTGGCACTTACGAAGTGGACGTCCCCGGCGGCGACATCGTGGTGCACGCGGTAGCCAGAGCCCTTGCCCAGGCCTGGCCTGCCCCGGCGGCTGTCACGCGGCCGTGTGGTATAGAAGAGCACGAAGCGGCTGCGCCGCACTAACAGGTGCAGCAGGAAGCACAGCAGCTCCAGTGCCACTGACACCAGGAAGAAGATGAGAGTGCTGGCGCGCTCGTCGGGCAGCAGCAGCTTCGTGAGGATGCGGCTCAGAGAGATCATCACGCCCGCCGTGCCTGGAGGGCGTACACAGTGGGCCCGGGCCTGATCCGCCGAGCTCCCTGCACCACTCCGCCCCGACCCATCCCCGCCCACACAGACCCCTCCCCACCGGCGCCCCCTTCC
>NW_012105431.1:654508-657828 GCF_000951045.1 Mandrillus leucophaeus
CACCTCCTCAGTGAGGTCTTCCCAGATTGCTCCATTTACACTGCTGGCTCTTGAGCCTGACTCTCCCCATCCCATCACTCCTGTTTCTCTGCTTTATTTTTCCCCATAGGACTTCCTGCCATTCAACCAGTCACACCAATCTAGGATTTTTTTTTTTTTTTTTTTTTTCCCCGAACAGGATCTTGCTCTGTCACCCAGGCTGGAGTGCAGTGGCATCATCACAGCTGCAATCTCAAACTCCTGGGCTCAAGTGATCCTCCCATCTCAGCCTCCCGAGTAGCTGGGACCATAGGCGCACGCTACCATACCCAGCTAATTTTTAACACTTTTGTAGAGAGGAGAGGCTCTCGCTGTGCTGCCCAGGCTGGTCTTTAACTCCTGGGCTCAAGTGATCCGCCCGCCTTGCCCTTCCCAAGTGTTGGGATTGTAGGTGTGAGCCACTGCGCCCAGCCTGGGCTGCCTCCACATCTGGACAGTCAGTCCCACAGCACGGGGAGTGCCGTTTTGTCGCCACTGTGTCCCCAGTGCCTTGAAAAGCACTTGGTCCACAGGAGGGGCTCACCAAGTAGTTGTGGGGTACACGAATGAATGAGTGAATGAATGAGTGAATGAATGAAGTGGTTGAGAATGTCTCCACACCTACGGCCTCCCAGACATTGACTGTTCTGAACCTTCAGAACCCAAATGCACCTTCTTGCGGTCTGCCCTGGGTTTCCTCGTGAGGGGGACGTTGCGCTGCTGGGAGGACCACCCCCCTCCATGCCCCGTGGGCCTCACCTGCCAGCTCCCGCTGCTTGGGGCTCACTTTGCCCGCCGCCAGGATCATGGGCACGCTGCCGAAGTAGCCGTTGCTGATGCCCATAAGCAGCGAGAAGATGCAGGGCCAGGCGGGGTGGCGCAGGGTGGGCATGCCGCTGGGGTAGACGCACAGGATGAAGAGAGGGATGAAGACTATGCGCAGGCAGGAGCAGGCCAGCAGGTGGGTGCCCCGCCAGTCCACGGGCAGAGCTGCCAGGATCTGCAGAGAGCCAGGCATGTGGGCGCCCTGTCCCGGCCACCCCCACTCCCCTCACAACCCCCCCAGCCTCCAGCCACGTCCCCATCCCCAAACACTCCTGGGTCTGTCCAGCTCGGCCTGCACCCCTGCCCTTCTCTGAATCACCCCTCTAAAATACCCCAAATCCCACTTAAAATTTTTTCTCTTAGAGTCAGGGTATCAGTCTATCCCCCAAGCTGGAGTGCAGTCGCACGATTGTGGCTCACTGCAGGCTCAAACTCCTGGGCTCAAGCAATGCTCCCACCTCAGCCTCCAGAGTAGCTGGGACTACAGGCACATGCCACCATGGCTGGCTAAGTGTTTTGCTTGCTTGCTTGTTTTCTGAGACAGAGTCTCATGCTGTCGCCCAGGCTGGAGTGCAGTGGCATGATATCGGCTCACTGTACCCTCCGCCTCCTGGGTTTAAGCGATTCTCCTGCCTCAGCTTCCCAAGTAGCTGGGATTACAGGCACACACCACCATGCCCAGTTAATTTTTGTATTTTCAGTAGACACGCGGTTTCACCATGTTGGCCAGGCTGGTCTGGAACTCCTGGCCTCAAGTAATCTACCCATCTCTGGCCTCCCAAAGTGCTGGGATTACAGGCATGAGCCACTGCACCTAGCCATTTCTTTGAGCCATTTCTGAGGGTCCCTGCCCTCTCTGGATCCCCTCTGGGGCATCCTCCTGTGCTCATCCCTGGAGGACCTGTGACTGTGAGGCGAGAGGGTGAGTGCCACACCTGTCCTCCGAGATGCAGCTGATACTCCGGAGTGCCCCAGTGGGATCAGGCCGAGGCCACCCTCCACAGAACACTGTCTGGCATGGTGCCACTGCATGGCTCTTGCCCTTTCCACCTGGGATCCACATGCATCCTTCACTCAGAACCCTTCCCGGATGGACCAAGGCCTCCCCATCACCTCCACCCCATGGCGTCCCCCGACACTGGGCAGGGCGGGCAGCCCACCTTGCCCACGAAGTCTGACAGGTTGAACACAGCCATGATGAGGATGGGCAGCCACTCGCCCAGGATGCAGTGGCGGATCTCAGACTCGAGGCCAGGGAACAGGCACAGCGTGATGAAGTAGGTCACAGCGATGGAGAGCATGTCGGCCCAGATCACCCGTGCCACCACGTAGCGGTGCAGCAACAGGGCTGGGGGCGGGCGGGGGTCAGAGGCAGTGCCCACAGGGACCCCTGCCTGCCTCCCACCCCCCCCGCCTGGGTACCAGCGCCAGGGCTGCAGAGGGACCCCCCGCACTCACCTCTGAAGGTGGGCCAGCTGCGCTGGACCCTTGGCTGCGGCACATCAAAGCGCATGTAGGCCCCGCCGCTGCCGGTCACCTCATGGGCTGGGCTGTCCTTTGGGGACCCGCTGGGGGCCGGGGCCGGGGCTGGGTGCTCCTGGAGGGAGGACAGAGTGGGATGGGGTTTGAGTGGAGGACAGGACAGGAGAGGAATCCAGGCCCAATCAGAAGAGCTGCACTGGGGCTGGCGCTGACATTCAGGTGGTGCCTACTGTGTGCAGACACCCCTCTCCCACTTTATCAAGGTCTCTCACTTCACATTTCTGTTTCAGAGAGAGGGTCTTGCTCTGCTGCCCAGGCTGGAGTGCAGTGGTGCAGTCACAGCTCACTGCAGCCTCAACTTCCTGGGCTCAGGCAATCCTCCCACCTCAGCCTCCCAAGTAGCGGGGACTACAGCCATGCGCCATCACCCAGGCCAGTTTTTTTGCTGTTTTCTTTTTTGTAGAGACAGGGTCTTGCTATGTTGCCCAGGCTGATCTCAAACTCTTGGGCTCAAGCGATCCTCCCACCTTAGCCTCCTCTATAGCTGGGATTGCAGGTGTTAGCCATCGGGCCTGGCTCTCACACTTCTGATGCTGCAAATTCCACCTCACCACTCCCATGAACCCTCTACCAGCTTCCGACCAAACCAACCAGAGCATCTTGTCCCCCATGACCCCTTTACTCCTCCTCCAAACACACGGAGCTCCTCCCAGCCTCTGAGCCACTGCACACACTTTTCCCTCCACCCCAACACCTTTCCTGTGGGTCAGGTCTTAGCCCAAAAGTCCCTCGGGGAACGTCCCTGGCCATGAGAGGGATGCACCCCTGCCCCGGCTTGTCCCTTTCCATCCTGGGTCCCTCTCTGGGTGTGGGTGCTCCCCTGGGGATGGTGTTTCTGGCTCACTTCAGTGTCCCTAGCCAAGGGCCCAGGTGACTCACTGGATCAAGGCCTGAATGACCATTCTGGTTCTGGACCCTCAGGAACGAGGAACAAC
>NW_012105431.1:659363-663229 GCF_000951045.1 Mandrillus leucophaeus
CACCCACAGGCCCCTCCCATAACCGCAGGCCCCACCCACTTCCACCGCCCCGCTACCACAACCAGACCAGCTCCACCAACCCCTTCAAGCAATTCCTACAGTAAGCGCCCCAGCTGCTTCCCGACCCCATTCAGCTCCGCCCCCACTCAGCCACGCCCAGCTGCATCCCACCCTCCACCCCCACTCAGCTTGGCCCCACACAGCCCCGCCCCACCTCCCTTCCCAGCCACGCCCCCTGCCACTTCATCTAAGTCCTGAGTCCCGTCTCTCTCCGGCCCCAACTCCGGTTGCCCCCAGCTCCGCCCCAGCCACAAGAGGAGCTGCTCACAGGAGCTGCCCCTCACAGCAGCCCCACCCCGACGCCGCTCACACACCCCCACCGTGGGGCATTTACCCAGTGCCTGCTGTGTGGCTGCACCCTCCTGCTCTGAGGACGCAGTAGGGCCACGATGACACACGGACGCAGGGTGGGAAGAGGATGGATGCAAACAAGATTGTGCGTGATTCACGCAGGGGGCAGAAAGAAACGGAAGAGAGGGCGCGCAGAGGTGGGGGGCAGTTAGAGGACCCCTGTCCCATTGGGGGCCTTTGACGCGGAGGTCTGCAGGACAGGGCCGGGAATGCATCCTGGGGACGGGTGTTCCTGGCCGGGGACTGCTGTGAGCTGAGTGCTCATGTTTGAGGCGCTGGAAGCCGCGATTAGGGTCACGAGGCTGGGAGGGAGGGCCTTGGGGTGGGCGGGCTGTGGGTTTTTTCTTAGTGTGGCCATGGGCCACTGCCCAGTGTGAGGCAGGGTGGGTCAGGGCCATGGTGGGCCACCCCGTGAGGGTGGGCAGGGCTCTGAGCGCGTCTTTTCTGCGGGGCCCTTGGCTCCATAAACCACCTGACATCAGTGTGCCGGCACAATTCTGCACCCATTCTGGCTCAGCCCCACCACAAAATCTACCGGCCAAGATGGGAGTCTGGGCGCTCCGGAGCGTCTGGTCTACCTCAGCACCAGGCAGAGGGTTGCAGAACGCCCCCAAGGGGAGAAACGAACCAGGCCCACGTGGGTCTTGATCTGGGCTTCCGCTTCCTGCCTGGGCGGCACTGACCCCGGGCGGTCCAGGCACAGAAGGAAGCTTGGGGACCCTGGGAGGAAGGGGCTTGCACGCACACAGTGTCGCTGCCAGGGGCCAGTGCTGCCCCTCTGCAGGGGCTGGAGGCCAGGGGACAGAACTAGGACTTGGAGAAGGGCCGGGTGTCATATAAGGTTCAGGCATGAGCAAGGGAGTGCCATTTGCTGAGAAGGGGCGGGTGTGAGTGGCAGGGTGGGGGGAGGAGACGTGAGTTTGAGAAGCCCGTGAGACACCCACGTGGGGTGCTGACCAGGGGGTGGCTTGTGTGTCCGTGGCTACAAGGAGAGCATGGTGCTGTAGGCATGGCGTGATGTCCATGACATCACGGCCATGGATGGGGCCCACTCCCTAACACACGAGCACACACAGACTTACAAAACGCACACCCAGCCACATGCTCAGAGACACACAAGCTTCCCCCATCACAAAGGATCACACACCCCAGAAACACAGCACACACATGTGTAGGCCCACATGTCCCTCCCATGTGGGAGTCTACCCCTTTTCTACCCCCAGCCAGGCCAGGAAAGATGGTGATCACTGTCCCTAGCTCAGTGTGCCCAGGGATTGTAAGCCTCCCTCCCAGACCGGGGCGCATCATGGGGAGCCCCCGGGAAGAAGCTTCCAGAGCCCAGGGCAGCTCAGCACCCCCTCCCCCGGGGATCTGCAGATACTCACTCTCCCCGGTCATCACCCCTTGTGTGTACCGCTTGGGTAGCATCCCCGTGTATCCGTAGAAGCTGGATTGCTGCACTTGAGAGAGAGAGAGAAAGAGGAAAAATCCGGACACACCATTATCACCTGTCAACTTGGGTGAAATGCACTAGCTTGAGAGAACTCAAGGGTGCATAAACAGCCGTTAACACCACTAATGGCAGAGAGATTTGACACGCAGCAGTAGGAACACCAACCAGTGTACCCTTGGGGTCAGCCAGGGTCATTGACAAGCTCTGGCGGATGAAACATCTGCAGAAATGACACGTCACTTCTGGGCAAGGCAGTGAAAAGCCTGCATGGACTTTCAACCTTTCTTTTTCCCATGGGCAGGGACAGGAGAGGCCATGTGTTATGGACTGGGGAGAGAACTGTCTGCCTGAGGCCCTGAGAGACCGTGTGGAACATAACACCCTTCACCCTCTAGACAGGACAGGCAGCAAGAGTGAGAAGTCAGGCTTGTTCTATGGAGCCACTGAGATTTCTGGGTTAATTTGCTATACAGCAATAACCCCTCTCATCCTAAATAATACAGCCAGAAATCGATCAGGATCTAGGGAAAATAGAAGTGTACAGGCCCCTACCTTGGAGTCTAGCAAATCCATGACTGGAAGTAGCCTTGGGGGCAGTCTTTGTCTAACTAAAATCTTCTGGTCAAGGCTGGGCACTGTGGCTCACGCCTGTAATCCCAGTGCTTTGGGAGGCTAAGAAGGGAGGATCGCTTGAGTCTAGGAGTTCAAGACCAATGTGGGCTACAAAGTGAGATCTTGTTTTTTTGATTTTTTTTTTTTTTTTTTTCAGATAGAGCCTCGCTCTGTCGCCCAGATTGGAGTACAGTGGCACTATCTCGGTTCACTGCAACCTCTGCCTCCTGGGTTCACGTGATTCTCCTGCCTCAGCCTCCCGAGTAGCTAGGACTACAGGCGCCCGCCACCACACCCGACTAATTTTTTGTATTTTTAGTAGAGACAGGGTTTCGCTATGTTGGCCAGACTGGTCTTGAACTCCTGACCTTGTGATCTGCTCGCCTCAGCCTCCCAAAATCCTGGGATTACAGGCAAGAGCCACCATGCCTGGTGACAAAAATTTTTTAAAAATTAGCTGGGTGTGGTGGCCTGTGCCTGTAATCCCAGCTACGTGGCGGGGGCCTGGGCTCTCCCTTGAGCCCAGGAGGGTCGAGGCTGCAGTGAACCATGATCCCACCACTGCACTCCAGCCTGGACAACAGAGTGAGACCCTGCCTCTAAAAAAAATAAAATCAAGTCACAGCATTTTTTTGTTTTTTAACAAAACAGAACAGTAGCATTGGGAGTATTATTTCATGAAGGCTTGATGTCATTTATAAATACACACATGTGTTTACAGGGCCATAATACAAAATGTATTTCTTTCTTCCTGAAAGTCACGGTCAAAAAGAGTTTGAAAGTCTACCAAGCTGGCTAGGCACAGTGGCTCACGCCTGTAATCCTAGCAGTTTGGGAGGCTGAGGTGGGCAGATCACAAGGTCAGGAGTTCAAGACCAGCCTGGCCAATATGGTGAAACCCCATCTCTACTAAAAATACAAAAAGTAGCCAGGTGTGGTGGCGGGCGCCTGTAGTCCCGGCTACTCAGGAGGCTGAGGCAGAAGAATCCCTTGAACCCAGGAGGTGGAGGTTGCAGTGAGCTGAGATTGCGCCACTGCACTCCTGCCTGGGTGACAGAGAAAGACTCCATTTCTAAAAAAGAAAGAAAAAAAAGAAAGTCTACAAAGCCTGGCCTGGACCCTTGCAAAATGTCACTGCCATGAAACACAGGGGTGGGTGAGGGACTGTCCTGGATTAAAGGAAAGTTATGAATCTAGAGAGTATGTTGGGTCAGAAAAAAAAAAAAAGCTGTAAAGAACATTATCGGGGCCAGGCACGGTGGCTCACGCCTGTAATCCTAGCACTTTGGGAGACTGAGGCGGGCGGATCACGAGGTCAGGAGATGGAGACCATCCTGGCTAACATGGTGAAACGCCGTCTCTACTAAAAATACAAAAAATTAGCTGGGCG
>NW_012105431.1:663830-668826 GCF_000951045.1 Mandrillus leucophaeus
AAAAAAGAAAAGAAATGCCTTGACTGGTAGAAAATACACTCTGAAGTATTAGTAATTAGGCAAGAAAGGTGATGACATCTACAACTCACTCTCAAATGGTACAAGGGGAAAGACGTATTTTATATTTATATATACTTAGGGAGAAATTTAAGTACAGAGAGAGAGGGGTGGAGGGAGAGGGGGAGAGAGTGCTCGTGTAGGACTTCACTGTATCATTCTTGCAAGCTTTCCTGTAGGTTTGAAATTTTTGCAAAATAAAAAGTAGCTTTCAAAAGTTTGTAAGGCCAGGCACGATGGCGCGTGCCTGTAATACCAGCACTTTGGAAGACCGAGGTGGGAGGACTGCTTGGGGCTAAGAGTTCAAGACTAGCCTGGGCAATATAGAGAGACCCCTGTCTCTACAAATAATTTTGTAAAATCAGCCAGGCTTGGTGGCATGTGCCTGTGGTCCTAGCTACTCAGGAGGCTGAGGTGGGAGGCTGGCTCACCAGCTTGAGTCCAGGAGGTTGAGGCTGTAGTGATCTATGATCATGCCACTGCACTCCAGCCTGGGTGACAGAGTCAGACCCTACTGAAAGCCATTGCCCAAGAGAAACAGTGACATGGTGACAAAGGCAGAACAGTCCTTGAAGCCCTGTTTATACCAGGGAAACCAGGAGCTGCCTCAGAGTCTCTGTGACTACATGCTGTGCATACACTGCATACACAGGCTCCTGTGGGTGTGAGCCAGTGTGCCTGGGTGTGCAGGTGTGCACGCTGGCATGCAGGTGGACACACACCTGGCACCCAGCCAGCCCGGCTCCCATCATGTCACATGCCACCAGCAGGAGACCAGGGCTGGGGTGGGACAGGGTCAGAAGTGGGCACTCAGGGCCTCACCCCTGGGCCCCGGTTCCTACCTGTGCAGCCGAAGGCCACGGTGCCCACAGCGGCCAGGTTGATGGCGTAGGCCTGGTCCCGAGAGAAGAGCTGCAGCCACACATCGCAGATGCTGATAAAAAGGAGAGGGCCCAAGGCTAAGAGGTAGCCTGTTGGGGGAGAGGCCAGTGAGGGGAGCGGTGGAGCCAACTGGGTGGGGGTCCCCCTCCTCCTCGCCCCTCCTGCATAGTCAGTCGGAGGTTTTCTCTGCCCTTCTTCAAGGAGGGCCAGGGATGCTTTACAAGTCTAACAGGGGCACCCGGAGGGCTTCCTGGAGGAGGCGCCATTTGAGCCAGGCCTTGAAGCTGGATGACACCATGCGGAGGAATGGGAAAGGAAGAACACACTGGGTATGGGGAAGAGCTTGGGCGGGGCCCAGAGACATGTGGTGGGGTACAGAGGCCCCACCACGGCCAGACCCCAGGGCAGCCCTAGGAAGTGTGCCCATTTTACAGATGAGGCGAGTGAGGCTCAGGGAAACTGGGCGAGTGGATGACCGGCCAGGCACATGGGAGCCACAACAGGTAGGCATCCCGTGGTGGGGCCCGGCGCACCTGCGGTGATCCTGGTGTGCAGGGTCAGTCTCTCCACCAGGACGTTGTTCAGGAGCACGGCTGCCAGCGCCACCAAGATGTAGGTGAGGCTCATGTCAAACACGATGGAGGTCCCTGTGGAGGGCCAGACACAGCAGGTGCTGAGGGAGGCCCCACCCACTGCACTGACCCCTGCCAGATGCAACCTCCCAGAAGGGTCTCGCTGCCCAGAGGGGTGAGTGGCTGCCCTGAGGTCACTCAGCAGCTCACAGTGGAGCCGAGATCCGAATAAAATGGGTCCCTGGGTAGGACCCTCCCACCCGGGGGTTTCTGGGAAGCCCCAGGCCATGATGGAGTATGCTGAGTGGCCGGGCGTGACCGTGGAAGGACCCACCTGGGTACTTGTGATGCAGGTAGTCCACGTCCGTGATGAAGCTGTTGTACGGCAGCAGGAAGCCCACGCCAGCCAGCAGCATTGCAAAGTAGATGGCGTGGTAGCGGTCATCAGGCACCGGCTCCTCCAGTGCTAAAGCCAGAGACACCAGGTGAGACGGGGCACCCTCCATGCATGGCTGCGGCCTCCGCACAGGACGATGGCCATCACCTCGGCCTCCATCACCAAGGCCACTGTCCATCGCTGTGACCCCTGCTCCCCTCTGCTCCAGATACCTCTGTCATCTGACCATTATCAAAAGCCACCAAATACTGTGGCTACAGCTACCACACCCACGCCATCACAGCCACTGAAGCCACCAGCTTGATGGACAGGAAACCAGCTCACGCCTGTAATTCTAGCACTTTGGGAGGCCGAGGCGGGCAGATCTCCTGAACTCAGGAGTTCGAGACCAGCCTGGCCAACATGGTGAAACCCCATCTCTACTAAAATAGAAAAAATTAGCTGGGCATGGTGGTGCAAGCCTATAGTCCCAGCTACTCAGGAGCCTGAGGCAGGAGAATAGTTTGAGCCCAGGAGGTGGAGGTTGCAGTGAGCCAAGGCTGCGCCACTGCACTCCAGCCTGGGCAACAGCACGAGACTCTGTTTTCAAAAAACAAAACAAAACAAAAATTATAGGATATGGAAGGGGAAGAGTGAGCACCCTCTGCCTGTCCTGCTGGGGAAGGGGTCAGCACGTTCAGGGTTGTACAGGGTTCTTGCATCATGCTCAGTGGCAGTATGACCTTGTCACCGCCTTTGTTTGGAGAGAAGACATGGTTTAGGGAGATGTCTATGGGAGCCACATTGGCGAGGGGGGGACCGTGATGGTCTGTTTATGGTCACCTTGACAGGCTGAAGGACAGTCCCCAGGTTCAAACACTAGCCCTGCTGCTGCTGTGACGGCGTTTTGCAATTCAAGTTCCTTCTCCATCAACTTTCAGTTCATCAAAAGGAAAATGACCCTGGGTGGGTCTGACCTAATCAGGTGAGGCCTTGAGGTCTTCCTGGAGCTCAGAGACTCCAAGAAGCTCTTGTCCGTGGATTCCAGACTGTCCATGACCTTCCTGACTGCCTGCCTGCCTGGCTTAACTAGCTCCCACTTTAGTTAGCCAATTTTTCTTTTTTGTTCAGAGTCTCACCGTCGCTCAGGCTGGAGTGCAGTGGCACGATCTTGGCTCACTACAACCACTGCCTCCTGGGCTCAAGTGATTCTCCTGCCTCAGCCTCTGAAGTAGCTGGGATTACAGGTGTGTGCCACCACACCTGGCTAATTTTTGTAGGTTTTTGTAGAGATGAGGTTTTTGCCAGGTTGTTCAGGCTGGTCTCAAACTCCTGGGCTCAAGCGATCCTCTGGCCTCAGCTTCCCAAAGTGCTGGTATTATAGGCGTGAGCCACCGTGCCCAGCCTTAACCCAGGTTTCTGAGCCTAAAGTACTAGCATAAACAACAGCTCCCTGCAAAAGAACTATAGCTTACAGGGTGCCTCCTGAGTGCCAGGGACAGGCCCAAGCAAGATTCTGTTGATTCTGGTGCAGCCACATTGACACAATACCATCCCCCTTTTCCAGAGGAAGAGACCGAGGGCCAGAGAAGAACAGTGACTTGACCGGAGCTCCTGGTGGGTGAAGGATAGGAGGCAGTCTTGAACCTGAGCCTGTCAGACTCCAAGCCTGTGGGCTGTCCACTCTGCAAGTCTGATCTCAAAGTCAGTTGGCCCAATTCCTCAATGTAGTGAAACTGAGGTTCAGAGAGGTTCAGGCCCTTGCCTAAGATCACACAGCTGGGCTGAAAACCAGAGCTTTGAACCTCACATCCAGTCCTTCTCAGGCACTTTCCTGGCTCCTTTGCAGTGAGGTATAGCTTGCTTTGGCCAACGAGTGCGACCAAAGTGACATGTGTCACTCCAGATAGAAGTTTTATGGATCAGCGCATGAGCCATGGATCCCTTCACCCATCCAGTGAGCACGAAAGCCCATGTTAAGACAGAGCCTCCTGGCTGGGCGCGGTGGCTCAAGCCTGTAATCCCAGCACTTTGGGAGGCCGAGACGGGCGGATCACGAGGTCAGGAGATCGAGACCATCCTGGCTAACCTGGTGAAACCCCGTCTCTACTAAAAAATACAAAAATAACACTAGCCGGGCGAAGTGGCGGGCGCCTGTAGTCCCAGCTACTGGGGAGGCTGAGGCAGGAGAATGGCGTAAACCCGGGAGGCGGAGCTTACAGTGAGCTGAGATCCGGCCACTGCACTCCAGCCTGGGCAACAGAGCGAGACTGTCTCAAAAAAAAAAAAAGAGCCTCCTCTGCTGGGGGCTGTTGGCAGGGCCCTAAGCACAGACATGCAGCATCAGGGCGGAGACATTGAGACGGTGGGCGTGTTTGTTATACAGCAGATCTAATCCACACTGACAGGCACTGCCTCCAGTCCATGACCACCCATGGCTCCCCAATACCCCAAGGCTTCACTGGGGGTCACACAGTTCAGTCTGCTTCGGGGCAGGACACGCGCCTTGCCCGCACCCCTACTTACTGGAGTCCGTGAAAGCCGGGATGCCCCTGGCCCTAAGGCCCTGGTCCTGAGCCGCCTCTGCCGCCTCCTCCAGCTGGTGACTGTCGAAGGTGAAGCTCATCACTATGCCCGGGTCTGGTGTGCCTGCCACGCTGGGCTCCTCAAGGCGCTGGCTCCCAACAGAACCCATGGCAGCCTGTGCTTTGGAGAAAGCAGAGAGAGCAGGGGAGGGAAGAAGAGTGAGATGATACCCCAGCCCCGAAGCCATGAGGCCGGGACTGTATCCCCTGGGGGACTGTCCTTTCTATCCATCCAGAGGACGTTAATTTTAAGCAGATAAGCAATGTCACCTGGTGTCTTCTTTTTTTCCTAGACAGGGTCTCACTCTGTCACCCAGGTTGGAGTATGGTGGCGCAACCATCACTCATTTCAGCCTCCACCTCCTGGGCTCAAGGTATCCTCCTGATTCAGCCTCCCAAGTAGCTGGGACCACAGGTTCGAACCACCATGCCTGGCTAATTTTTTTAAAAATTTATTTTAGGCCAGGTGCGGTGGCTCAAGCCTGTAATCCCAGCACTTTGGGAGGCCGAGACGGGCGGATCAC
>NW_012105431.1:669101-672809 GCF_000951045.1 Mandrillus leucophaeus
TCTCAAAAAAAAAAAAAAAAAAAAAAATTTATTTTGTAGAGATGGGGTCTCACTACATTGCCCAGGCTGGTCTCCAACTCCAACTCCTGCCTTGGCCTCCCAAAGTGCGGGGGTTACAGGCGTGAGCCACTGAGCCACTGCACCCAGCCCTCACCGGGTATGTCTCAAGATGCTCATCCTCATTGCTATCTAGGGAGAAGGGGTCGGAGGGCAGGAGGGCTCAGAGACTGCTGCCCTGGGGAACAACCAAGGTGGCCTGCATGGTGGCAGCGGGCACGGTAAGAAATAGATGGAGTGGAGGAATACTTTGGTGGTGTGATACCAGAACTTGGGGGGCAGTCGGAAACAACAGATGACATGAGTGAGCCTCGTGCGTGCCTGCACTGGGCTGCAGTGTCCTCTGGGAGAAAGGCGCCTTTACCACTCATTTTTCAGCTGAGGAAAGTGAGAGTCCCCTTGGTCTCACAGGTAGAAAGTGGGGGAACCCAGACCCCAACCCAGGTCTGTGTGACACGCTAAGCCACCGTGACCCTTGGTCCTGGGGTCAACCACCTTCATGGCGGAAAGTTCTTTCTGTGGTCTTGCCTCAGTGCTTCTTGCTTCTATTTGGATCTGCCAGCCCTGACCTTCAGAAGGAAAGGAAGGAACTAAGTCATCTGTCATGGAGATGCTTGCACTGTGTGGGCAGCCCTGTGTGTGCCTGGGGCAGGCTAGCTTTTTCCCCTAAAATGATTTTTTTTTCTTTTCTTTTCTTTTCTTTTTTTTGAGATGGAGTCTCACTCTGTTGCCAGGCTGGAGTGCAGTGGCGCGATCTCAGCTCACTGCAACCTCCGTCTCCCAGGTTCCAGTGATTCTCCTGCCTCAGCCTCCTGAGTAGCCGGGACTACAGGCGCCCGCCACCATGCCTGGCTAATTTTTGTATTTTTAGTAGAGATGGGGTTTCACCATGTTGGCCAGGATGGTCTCAACCTCTTGACTTTGTGATCCGCCCACCTCAGCCTCCCAAAGTGCTGGGATTACAAGCCTGAGCCACCGCGCCTGGCCAATGATTTCTTTTTCTAATAACATGTATTTATTTATCTGAATGCAGAAAGGATTTGTGTTCATCGCAGAGTTTGAGGCTAATAGAGAGGACAGCACAGCACTGAGTGCTGAATGTAGTGCCTCAGTTTCCCCAGTATGTGGGAGAGCCGTGGAAAGGCTGGAAGAAGCCCACCCTGAGGGATCCCACAAACCCAGAGGAAACTTGATTTGTTTGTTTTTTTGAGACACAGTCTCTTTGTTGCTAAGGCTGGAGTGCAGCGGCACGATCACCACTCACTCCAGCCTCTGCCTCCCAGGCTCAAGTGATCCTCCCACCTTAGCCTCTTAAGTAGCTGGAACAGGTGTGCACCATCAGGCCCGGCTAATTTTTTTTCTTTTTTGTAGAGATGGAGTCTCATTATGTTGCCCATAGTGGTCTTGAACTCCTGGGCTCAAGTGATCCTCCCACCTTGGCCTCCCAAAGTGCTGGGATTATAGACATGAGCCACTGCACTCAGCCCACCCTGATTTTATCTGGGGTTGACCCATGTTACCTCTGCCTGCTCTTGTCCCATCTCCTGGGTCTCATTTCCTCCAGCTCCCCTGACTCAGTTTACTCCCTTCCCAGCCTCCAGGCAGGTTTCGATGATCAGGTTACCAAGCACCTCCCTGTGACTCCACGTCCCCCTCTTCTAGCTCACTACAGAGTTTTAACTGGAGCCTGAATGGGGGCCTGGGGCCTCACTGGGGCTTTGAAGCCAGAGACGTCCCATTTCCAGGTTTTGGGGGACTGGGGAGATTCAGCCCCTGACAGCTGGGGACCAACCCAGGTGATGAGTGCCCACTACCAGGGGAGAGGCGGTCCCGGACTTCTAGGGGCTGAGAAGGCTGGCGTATCTCCCCTTCTAGGCTCAAGGCTCTCCTGACTGCCCCTTGTCAGCCCTGGCCCTCCTGCCACATCTGGAGCTGGGGGTGGTGGGGGCGAGCAAGGCTTAGAGCAGAGCTGGGCTGGGCTTGAACTGGGGTGGCCCTGGGAGGGCTCTGCACACCTGTCCTCCCCTGTGAAGTGGACACAAGCCTGACCTCGAGAGTCATTGGGAGGTGCCAGAGTCAGCAAAGGCTTAGAGACCCCGGGGCCCTTCTTTGGCCTGCAGGGCCAGGGAAGGGGATGGTGTCAGGGTGACAGTCTTCAACAATCAAATGCTCCTCCTGTCACCTGCTCAGGATACCAGCCCAGCCCAGGACATCCGAACCCAGAAAGGCCTGGTCTGTGTTCAGTAAGGGCCTCTGAGACGCTCCCCGGGACGTGCAGTGCCCCGAACAATCCTGGCCAGAAAGCCGACGTTTCTGCCTTGCCCAGAGGCCACGCCACCCAGGAAGGCGGACGTGCTTGGCATCCAGCCAGGAGGCGGCTGCTGTCCCCTCTGGCTCAGTCAGCAAAGTGGGCAGCTGCCACCCACACTGCCCGGCTTGGCCAGCCACTGTCCCCATGGTGGAGGGTGTGGGGAACCTGCTGCAGTCGCTCGCCCCCACCTCTCCTGGGCCACAGGCTTCCAACTGTGTCCTTCCCAGCCCCCAAAATCCAAGCCTACTGCCCCCCGGGGAAGGCAGCCCAGGGACTCCTGCCCTGTCCCCCGTTAATTAAAATTTAACCACATGCACATTGGCCTAACCACCCCAGCGTTTAAGGGGCTTGGCTCTGCTCCTCCACTCTGAGCTGCCGTGACCCCTCGATGCCTGCCCCGGGGGGCCGTTGAGAAGACATAGGTCACTTCTTTGGCCTTAAGGTCATCCCTCAGGTCTCAGTTTCCCCACCTCACAACTCAGTAGAGGATGGAGAGGCTGAGAGTACGTCACAAACAGGGACTGGGTGGGTGGCTGGTGGGGTAGGCTCGGCTACACACAGTAGGCATTCAACAGTTGCACAAGCTGCCACTTAAAGAACACTGCTATGGGCAAGGCAGGGCTCCCACCCCCTCCCTCATTAATTTTTTTTTTTAATTTCTATTTTTGTAGAGGTAGGGTCTTGTTCTGTTGCCCAAGCTAGTCTTGAACTCCTGGCCTCAGGTGATCCCTCAGTCCCAGCCTCCTAGAACTGAGATTACAGGAATGAGCCACTGCGTCTGGCCAAGGCCTCTCACCATTTTGCAGGGAGGGCGACTGAGGCACATAGAGGTCAAGTCGGGGGTGGGGGGGGGGTCATGCAGCTCAGACTGGAGCCTGGCCCAGTGACCCCCTCCAGCTCCTCCCATTTCCACGGGGCCTGAAGTGCACAGCAGTCCCGAACGTGGCCCCGGGCAGCTGGAGGCGCTGGGGGTCTGGACCCCAAAGCCAGTCTGGCCTCACTCTGGGGCCGCGCTCCTCCGGCCCGCCAGGGAGAACCAGGGGAACCGAATTCCACTTGGAAAGCCGGCCTGGGCTCGCACTCCTGGCTCAACTACCAGTCCTGGTTAGTTGATGCCTGGTACACCCCTGGTCCCCGTTAACCGGGGCTAACGATGTCTCTGTTGCCCTTTCCGCAGCCCAGCGGTCTAAGCTGCTCCAACTCCTCTGGGGGTGGGTTTCAAGCCCCTCCGGCCACCCCCTTCTTGCAGCACCCCCAGGGACCGATGCATGCAGGGGCCACAGGCTGGCCCCTGGACCCACCGCCCTCCCCGGCCTGGGTCCCCGCGCCTTTCTGCCGCT
>NW_012105431.1:673530-675931 GCF_000951045.1 Mandrillus leucophaeus
CCCTTCTCTCCTCCCTCCCCCTCCTCCCATTCCTCCTCTCTTCCCTTCCCATTCCCTCCTCCTCCCTCCCCTTCTCCCTCCTCCCCACTCCTCTCTTCCCCTCTCCCTCCTCCTCCCTCCCCCTCCTCCCCATTCCTCCTCTTACCCTCCCTCTCCCTCCCACCCCTTCTCCCTCCTCTCCATCCTCCCCACTCCTCCTCTCATCCCCTTCCCTTTCTTTCCTCCCTCCCCTCCTCCATCCCACTCCTCCCCATTTCTCTTCCCTCCCCCTCCCTCTCCCTCCTCCCACCCCTCCCCTTCAAAGTCCTCCATTACCCTCCTCCTGCCCTCCTCTCTTCTCCCCTCCTCTCTCCACCCTCCTCCCTTTCTCCTCCCCACTCCTCTTCCTCCCTTCCTCTCTTCTCCTCCCTCTCCCTCCCTCCTCCACCTTCCCCATTCTCCTACCCAGTCCTCCCTCTCTCTTCCCTCCCTCCTCCATTCTATCATCCCCACTCCTCCTCTTTTCTCCCCCCTCCTCTCTCCCTCTCCTTCCCCTTCCTCTTCCTTCTCTCCTCTCCTCCATCTTCCCCCTCCTCCTCTCTGCTCCCATCTCCTTTCTTCCTTTCTCTCTCCCCCCACCCTTCCATCCAGCTGGGCTGTGCAGGGGCCAGGCCCAGCCTGAGGCTGAAATCAGGATCCCCAACACACTAGGGTGCAGCATGGTGGCCCTGGTAGACCCGGGTGACCTGTGCTGACCCAGCCCACCACCCTCGCTGCCCACCCCTCAGCCTTGGTGCCCAGGCTGCTCCCCCTAAACAGGTCCACTCACCTGGGAGGCTAGCAATGCCGCTGGCGGGTGGGTAGGTTCAGTCACAAGGCCACTGGGTGACCAGATTGAAAGTTTTGAAGGATGAGTAGGAGTTCACGTGCTGGAGAAGGTGCGGAGAGCAAGTCCAGCTAGGAGTGGGGGCTGTGGCCAACCCTCAGTCATGTCCTGCCGTCACTTGATCCTACCTCCGCCAGCTCCCTTTCTCCTCCCAGCTTGGGATCAGAACTGGCTAGATTGCTTCCCATGACTCCCTTCACCTGGGAACCTCTGTGTTTCTCCCAGGTGAATGGAATCATGACCCCGCCCTATTCTCCCTGTACTCACCTGTAGCCTGGCTCTAGGGCAGACTGAGCAGAGCCCAGGGGGCCCAGGCATAGGACATCAGCTAGCCCTGGGGGGCTGGGAGTGTTACTGGCTGGGAGAAGGGTCCAGCCTCAAGGTGAAATCAGGAACCAGGTGGGAATCACACCTGTGGGGGCCTGTCTGTGGGGATCAGGAGAGGCCCTCCAGGTCTGAGCCACCAGGTGGGATGCATCCAGGGGCCTGCCCAGGCCCCCATCAGGCTCCTACCTGAGGCCCTTCCTTCACTTTCCACCAGATCAGCTTCTTCTCCCTGTTAAGCCCCATCTCCAACGTGAGCACCTCCAGGGAGCCCCCAGGGTTTCTTCTGCCACACAGCCAATGGAGTCAGCACCTTTGCTCCAGGCCTTGCCCATCCCTTCTAAAGGACTGGGAGCCCCCTGAGAGTAGAGACCTGCTTTCGTTCTCTGGATCCTCAGTGCTCAGTGAGGCATACAGAGGCTGGCATACGGCAGGAGCCAAATATTTGCTTGAAGGGCAGACTGCACTGGGAGCTGAGTAAGGAAGTGTTGAGTGAAATGACTCCATTCACCTGGGAGCCTCCGTGTTCTCCCAGGTGAATGGAATCACCTGGTGGGAGGCGGCTACACACTCTTATGGCGGGACACCCCTCTCCTTCCTGTGCTGCTGTCTGGGCAGAGGTGGGGGGTGCCGCTGCAGGGGGGGCCCAGTTCGTTCCTCCAACTAGTTACAGTTCACGATGGCAGGGCGCGGCGGCTCACACCTGTAATCCCAGCATGTTGGGAGGCCAAGGTGGGCGGATCACCTGAGGTCAGGAGCTCGAAACCAGCCTGGCCAACATGGTGAAACCCCCGTCTCTACTAAAAATACAAAAATTAGCTGGGCGTGGTGGGCGCCTGTAATTCCAGCTACTCAGGGGGCTGAGGTGGGATAATCGATTGAACCTGGGAGGCGGAGGTTGCAGTGAGCCGAGATGGCACCACTGCACTCCAGCCTGGGTGACAAGAGTGAAACTCCATCTCGAAAAAATAAAATAAAATAAAATAAAAATAAAGTTCATGAGCTCCAGTGCTTCCCGTAAGCCTAGAGCTTTCAGCGGGGTTCCTTGCCTTGTCCTGGGTGTGGGGAGGTTTCCAGATAATAATTATTTGGTAGGCCAGGTGCAGTGGCTTACGCCTAAAACCCCAGCACTTTGGGAGGCCAAGGCGAGAGGATGGCTTGACCCCAGGAGTTTGAGGCCAGTATGGGCAACATAGCAAGACTCCATCTCTA
>NW_012105431.1:675981-676942 GCF_000951045.1 Mandrillus leucophaeus
AAAAAAAAGCGAAAATAAGCTGGGCACGGTGGTGTGTGCCTGTAATCCCAGCTACTCGGGAGGCTGAGGCGGGAGGATTGTGTTAGCCTGGGAGGTGGAGGCTGCAGTCAGCTGTGATCATGCCACTGCACCTGAGCCTGGACAATAGAGCAAAGCCCTGTCTCTAAAAATAAATAAATATATAATAAAAACATTATTAGGTGCATGTGAGACATTTTCTAGATGCAGGGGACGCTTCCAGGGTCCCTGCTCCCATCCAGTTGCACTTAAATGGTGGGTGCTGGCAATAAACCAGTACAGTAATTTCAGAAGCATCAAATGCTTGGAAGACTAGATGGGGATGGAGCAGGCACCAGCATGTGACCAGGGCACAGGGGTGGGCTTTGATATCCAGGTGGTCTGAGAAGGCGATATCTGAATTGAGAGATTTGAATGATGGAACTGTTAGTGGGAAGGGTGTTCCCAGCACAGGGAACAGCCAGTGCAAAGTACTGAGTCTGGAAACAGCTCATTTAATTTAAGAACAGAAGGAACTGTTCTTGCTGTTGTGGGAACAGAGGCAGTGGGGAGAAGGGAGGTGAGGTTGGAGAAGGCAAACAGCCAAGGGAGGTCTCATTGGCCATGGTGAGGGCAACGCTTTTTTTTTTTTTTTTTTTTTTTTTCTGAGACAGAGTCTTGCTCTGTCGCCCAGGCTGGAGTGCAGTTGTGCGACCTTGGCTCACTGCAAGCTCCTCCTCCCTGGTTCACGCCATTCTCCTGTCTCAGCCTCCGGAGTAGCTTGGACCACCATGCCCCGGCTAATTTTTTTTGGTATGTTTAGTAGAGACAGGGTTTCACCATGTTAGCCAGGATGGTGTCCATCTCCTGACCTCGCAATCCGCCCACCTTGGCCTCCCAAAGTGCTGTGATTACAGGCGTGAGCCACCGCGCCTGGCCCAGTACATTTTTTTTTTTTTTTTTT
>NW_012105431.1:680148-680932 GCF_000951045.1 Mandrillus leucophaeus
ACCCGGGAGGCAGAGGTTGCTGTGAGCTGAGATCATACCTCTTCACTCCAGCCTGGGTGACAGAGCAAGATTCTGTCTCAAAAAAAAAAAAAAAAGAAAAAATAAAGTTGGTGGAAGGAGAGAAACATAAAGAGAGCCCAGTGGGGCATCCCCCCACCCAGCTCTTGCCGCCTGCCACTGCTCTAGCCGGGCTGTTCCAGGCCGGGCAGCTGTGCCATCTGCTTCTGGCAGAGATCAAACTTAATTTCTTCCCAGCTTATTAACTTAAAGCCCATTAGAATCTTTCCCGTCAATCCGTACACGCAGTGGAGATCAGACAGAGATGGGGCGAAGGGCCCTGCTCAGGACACGGTTCCCTGGGAAGGCAGAGGGAGAGGGCGCTGGCTGGCTGGGCTTTAGGGGGACAAGGGCCTCCCCCCTCCTCAGTCTCCCTGGGTGCAGGGAGTGGCTTTCATAGAAGTCAGCTCATCTCATTTGCACAGGAACCTGGGTACCCAGTGAAGCACCTTTTGCAGACCAGGGAGCCAGCTGGTGAGTGGCGAGGCGGGGGTCCCACTGAGGAATGGTGGGTCTGATAGCATGGCAGCAGCCATCATCATGGTGGCACATTACTGCATTTCTGCTATCAGCAACTCTAAGACAGGGGCAGGACTGGGCGAGTCCGGCCTGGCCTGGAAAGCCCGGCTACAGCAGTGGCAGGCGGCAAGGTCTGGGTGGGGGGATGCCCCACTGGGCTCTCTTTCTGTTTCTCTCCTTCCACCAACATTTTTTTTTTTTTTTTTTT
>NW_012105431.1:682202-683921 GCF_000951045.1 Mandrillus leucophaeus
AGACCATCCTGGCTAACACGGTGAAACCCTGTCTCTACTAAAAATACAAAAAATTAGCCAGGCGTGGTGGCGGGCGCCTGTGGTCCCAGCTACTCGGGAGGCTGAGGCAAGAGAATGGCGTGAACCTGGGAGGCGGAGCTTGCAGTGAGCCGAGATTGTGCAACTGCACTCCAGCCTGGGCGACAGAGCGAGACTCCGTCTCAAAAACAAAAACAAAAACAAAAACAAAAACAAATTTTGACCTCTAGTTAACGATATGCGTGTTTAAGAGTCAAGTGCCCTAATGTCTGCCACTGACTTTGAAATGCATGGAAAGTTGGAATTGGCAGGTGGATGGGGAGCTAGATAGACAGACAGGTAGGGATCAGAAAAAGCAGAGAGCAGAATGTGGGCAGTGAGCACGTGAGTGTTCACTGTATGATTTTTTCCACTTTTTAAAAAATAGTGATGAGGTCTCACTGTGTTGCCCAGGCTGGTCTCAAACTCCTGGCCTCAAGTGATCCTTACACCTCAGCCTCTGCCTCCCAAAGTACTGGGATTACAGGGTGAGCTGCCACCTCCTGGCCGCCTTCTTCTTCTTCTTCTTTTTTTTTTTTCAGATGGAGTCTCACTCTGTCACCCAGGCTGGAGTGCAGTGGTGCAATATCGGTTCACTGCAACCTCCGCCTCCTGGGTTCAAGCGATTCTCCTGCCTCAGCCTCCTGAGTAGCTGTGATTACAGGGTGCCCACCACCACACCCAGCTAATTTTTGTGTTTTTAGTAGAGACGGAGTTTTGCCATGTTGGCCAAGCTGGTCTCAAACTCCTGACCTCAGGTGATCCACCCACCTCAGCCTCCCAAAGTGCTGGGATTACAGGTGTGAGCCACCACGCCCAGCCCTTTTTTTTGAAAAAAATAGAAATGGGATTCTCGCTATGTAATCCAGGCTAGTTTTAAGCTCCTGGCCGCAAGCGATCCTCCCACCTCAGCTTCCCGAAATGCTGGGATTGTAGGTGTGAGCCACTATGCTCAGTTTCCACTGTTTTTTTATGTTTAAAAATTTCATAGTAAGGTGAGGCAGGAGGACTGCTTGAGGCCAGGAGTTCGAGACCAGCCTGGGCAACATACTGAGACCTTGTTCTCTAAAAAATTTTTAAAAATTAGCTGGGCATGGTGGTCCACTCCTGTAGTCCCAGCTACTCAGGCAGCTGAGATGAGAGGATTGCTTGAGCCCAGGAGGTGGAGGCTGCAGTGAGCTGTGATCCTATCACTGTACACTAGCCTGGGAGACAGAGCGAGACCCCATCTCTTTAAAATAAAACACAATAAAATGTTGGGGGGAGGAGAAGCCGGGCACGGTGGCTCAGCCTGTAATCCCAGCACTTTGGGAGGCCAAGGCAGGTGGATCACCTGAGGTCAGGAGTTCGAGACCAGTCTAGCCAACATGGTGAAACCCCGACTCTACTAAAAATACAAAAATTAGCAGGGTATGGTGGCGGGTGCCTGTAATCCCAGCTACTTGGGAGGAGGAGGAAAGAGAGTCACTTGAACCCGGGAGGCAGAGGTTGCTGTGAGCTGAGATCATACCTCTTCACTCCAGCCTGGGTGACAGAGCAAGATTCTGTCTCAAAAAAAAAAAAAAAAAGAAAAAATAAAGTTGGTGGAAGGAGAGAAACATAAAGAGAGCCCAGTGGGGCATCCCCCCACCCAGCTCTTGCCGCCTGCCACTGCTCTAGCCG
>NW_012105431.1:684803-688898 GCF_000951045.1 Mandrillus leucophaeus
AGACAGAATCTTGCTCTGTCACCCAGGCTGGAGTGAAGAGGTATGATCTCAGCTCACAGCAACCTCTGCCTCCCGGGTTCAAGTGACTCTCTTTCCTCATCCTCCCAAGTAGCTGGGATTACAGGCACTCGCCACCACACCCTGCTAATTTTTGTATGGTGGGCCCAGGGACCAAGGCTTGCAAGCCTGACCATGGGCAGAAATGCCCCTTGCAAACTCCCTGAGCCCCAGGATCAGAGTTCCTGGGCCGTTCCGCGTTAGCCCCATGTCTGCCTTTGCCAGGACAGGACACTGCCTGCTTCCCCTGCATTCAGGTACCATGGAATCAAACTTGCAAGAGAAAATGAGACCCATGGCCAGGCGTGGTGGCTCATGCCTGTAATTTCAGCACTTTGGGAGGCTGAGGTGGGTGGATCCACTGAGGTCAGGAGATCGAGACCAGCCTGGCCAACATGGCGAAACCCCATCTCTACTAAAAATACAAAAACTAGCCAGGCATGGTGATGCGAGCCTGTAATCCCAGATACTCGGGAGGCTGAGGCAGGAGAATCGCTTGTACACAGGAGGCGGAGGTTGCAGTGAGCCGAGATCGTGCCACCGCACTTCAGCCGGGGTGAGGGAGCAAGAAAGAAAGAAAGAAAAAAGAAAACGAGACCCAACCATCTGGGCCAAACAAGCAAATTCAATCAACAAATGAAGCCCCATGATCCTCTTTGGAGAGGGCAAGGCAGCCTGTGTGCACTGAATGGCAGGGCTCTGCAGGAACAGGGAGGGGTTGGCGCTCACCGCACCAGCTACGTGCCAGGCTCTGGGCCCAGAGTGTCCTCTGCTCAGAACCTCACAGTGACTACAGGAGGGGAGACATCCCACACAGTCGGGAAGCCTAGGCTCAGAGAGGTAGAAGAGCTCACCCAAGTCACACAGTGTGGCCAGGCAGATTCTGGTTCCTCCCCAGGCACCAGTCCCTCCCTAGGTCCTGGTCCCGTCGGCCCTGACCAGTTAAGCTGCCTCACTGGACGCCTCCACTCTCATTCCAGATCCCTCGTCCTGAAGACCAGAGAGGCGCGCCCCAGGCCAGGCTTCTGGGACTGGGGCCCCAAGCCACAGGTGGCCTCCTGGAGCTTCATCCCCCAGGATGCCCTAGGCCAGAGAGGTGCGGTAAAGTCTTCCTGGGACTGCAGGCAGCAGCTGGAGGCAGGCCTAGGACAGGAGGAGCCTCCTGGCCCGGCTCCAGGAGCTGTCAGCTGGAAGGAGCACTTCATTACAGGCTGGGCTGCTGTGAACGAGGTTGCGGGGGAGGGAGACCCAAGGGACCCGAAGTCCGCTTACAGTCCCCCTTCCAGCCGGCTCCAAACCCCTCCATGCAGCTGGGCATCCCAGGCCCTGCTCGAGCCCATGAGGTGCCTCCGCACCCAACCCATCCCTGGAAGCACCAGCCATACCCAGTCATGCCCATGCATCTGTAAAGTGTAAGGACTAGTGTTGCCTCCTCCAGGAAGCCTTCCCTGATTGCTGCATGGTAGGAGTGACTCTGAGCACTCTGAGCACACATCATCTTACGGAATCCTCCCTGTGACCTCTGCGGGAGGCTCAAGGGAATGAAACCCAGAGAGGTGAAGGGAGCTGTCCAAGGCCACCCAGTGCAGAAGGCTTGAATCAGCTCCTCTCTGGGCCTGGCGACAGGGCTGGGTACTGAGGAGGACCTGGTAAGTGTTGTTGGAAGAATTCTGTCATAAGGGCTGGGTGAAGGGACTACTGTTGGGGACAGAGGGGCAGGGATGCTGCCCAGGGTGCAGCCCCCACCCTGTTGACCCCAGATGAAGGCAGGAAGGATGGCTAGATTCCTACAGATTCATCCAGTCCCTGAGCGCCTACATAATAGCTCCTGTTTTACGCCTTTGGCATT
Organism: Mandrillus leucophaeus; assembly: GCF_000951045.1. Lineage (NCBI taxonomy): Eukaryota > Metazoa > Chordata > Mammalia > Primates > Cercopithecidae > Mandrillus > Mandrillus leucophaeus. Next base: position 686,710 of record NW_012105431.1, read on the forward strand.
AACATGCCCATTTTACAGATGAGAAAACTGATGCCAGAGGGCCTGAGGCCAGTGCGAGTTTCCCAGCTGGGCTCCAAGGGAGCACAGAGCCAAGACCTGAACCCAGACCTGCCGGGGCCCCGAGCCACTGTCCTTCCCACGATCCCCTCCCACGATCCCCTGGTCAGCCAAGGATCCTAGCCTTACCTGGGCCTTACCTGGCTGTTAACCTGGGACTTTCCTGGGCTCCTTCTAAGGCCTCTCCCCGTGGCATCAGCGTCTGCCCGGCAGACACGCTACTCGGAGGAACCTTTGTACTCTCTATTTACAAGAGGAGGCTGTGAGCAAATTAGCAGGGTAACCAGGGAAAATGTTTGGCATCCGTGGGTGAGAGTTGGAGCCATCTGTTCCCAAGTGCTGAGAAAACACTGGAGCACTCCCTGGAGCCGTGGTGCCCGGCAGAGCTCCAGGAAGTGGCACCAAGCACCTGCAGGCTGTGCATCCTAGGGCAGGGCGCTCACCCTCTCTGGGCCTCAGTGTCTGGATCCGTAAAACCTGCGGGTCTGTCCAGTCTCGTGACTCCAGGCTGCTCCCTGTCTCCTTTGCCCTCCCGCCTCTCTGCTCCTGGGCTCCTCACAACCTTTCTGTGCCCCCCACCCTGAAACCAAGCCCTTCCCGGGAAGGAAGGCTGGCGGCCTCCACCGTGACGACAGCGCAGGCCTGCCCAGCACCGGCCTTGGGGGTTTATTTACCATTGGACTCATTTGTTTCCAAGCTGAAAATAGCTTTATTGTTCCCTCTAAAGACAAAGATAATGTTTCACCAATCCAGAAATGTATGCTGTAGAAAAGTAAACTGAGAGAGAGCGCCTCCCCGCCTACGCCAGGCACCTGTCCCTGAGAGCAGTGGCCCAGGCCCTGCCAAGCAGCTGGTCACATAGTGGGCCGTGCACAGGGTGGGATCCTTGACTGACTTATTTCAGAGACAGAGAGATAGAAAGGGGGTGCAGGGGCTGGGTGCATTGGCTCGTGCCCGTAATCCCACACTTTGGGAGGCCGAGGTGGGCGGATCACCTGAGGTCAGGAGTTAGACAGCAACCTGGCCAACATGGTGAAACCTGGCCTCTACTAAAAATACAAAAATTAGTCGGGCAGGTGCCTGTAATCCCAGCTACTCGGGAGGCTGAGGCAGGAGAATCGCTCGAACCTGGGAGGCGGAGGTTGGGGTGAGCCGAGATCGCACCACTGTACTCCGACCTGGGTGACACAGCCAGACTCTGTCTCAAGAAAAACAAAAACAAAAACAAAAGCAAGCGGTAGATGCGGGGGAGGGAGAGAGAGGGAGGGAGAGAGAGGGGGAGAGACAGAGGGAGATGGGAGAAAGGAGAGAGAAGTGCAGGGGGAGAAAGAGACAGAGACAGGGAAAAAGAGAATGACTCCTCCCCACCTAGGACCCCTCAGCTCCTCATCAGGGTCCCTGGGGGCCTCAGGGGTGGCTCCTTGGGGACAGGTGCCCTTTCCCCCACCTTGCTCTTCTCCCCTAGTCAGGACAGAAGAAAGGTTTCCAGTCTGAGTCTTACCCTCTGCTAACCACGTGTCCTAAGACAAGCGCCTTCCTCTTACCCAGCCTCCGTGGCCTCAGCTGTAACGTGGTGTAACCATGGCACAGGATTACTGTGAGTTACATGGACCACGTGTGACAGTCCCTGAGCCTGGGCTGGCGCTGAATTGGTGCCCAGCGGCCATTTGCCGTGGTCAATAGGATCAATAAAACGCCTGGGATATCTGGCCGCTTGGTAGAAACTGACCCACGCGGGGCCTGTGCCGGCAGCACTGGGCCTCTTGGTGAGGCTGGGGCGTATCACCTTGACCGTGAGTGGACGTGGATGTGGGCTCCTTCGCCGGAGGGAACAGCTCTGTGCTGCCCTGGAACTGCTCCCAGCAGCTCGAGAGAGCCGATTAGCACATTTTCAGGAAATATTGCGAGAAGGTTGTTAAACTCAGACACTGCTTATTTTATTTTACTTTATTTTATTATTTATTTATTTATTTATTTATTTATTTTTTGAGACGGAGTCTCGCTTTGTCGCCCAGACTGGAGTGCAGTGGTGCGATCTCAGCTCACTGCAAGCTCCGCATCCCGGGTTCCCGCCATTCTCCTGCCTCAGCCTCCCCAGTAGCTGGGACTACAGGCGCCCGCCACCTCGCCCG
>NW_012105431.1:695978-698552 GCF_000951045.1 Mandrillus leucophaeus
TGGAAATACAGGTGTGAGCCACTGTGCCTGGCCTTAATTTTTCCTTTTTAGCCAAAGGTTGTGAGTGGTCTGATGGCTTCTGATCCAGTCCCATCTCAGTTTTCTTGGGCTTTTAAGGACATTTAATAATTGATGGGGCGGCTGCCTTCTGAGCCATCGGGAGTGGAGGGTGCTTTGGATTCTAGTGCTTTGACGTGCAGGAGGAAGGGAGCATCTCTGGGACCTTATCGTTCGGCACCCTGCACTGTATGGCCTTGGGTAAGTCATGCCTCCTCTTGGGGCCTTGGCCATCAAATCTATGAGATGGGCCATGTTGCCCAGGCTGGTCTCGAACTCCTGACCTCAAGTGATCCTCCCACCTCACCCTTCCAAAGTGCTGGGATTACAGGTGTCAGCCACTACCCACACAGCCACCCACTTTTATCTCCCAGGAGGGCCCAACTCTTCTCCCTTAGTTCCAATGTGAAAAATCCCAGGGGAGAATCTGATTGGCCCAGCTTGGGTCACATGGTTGCCCAGGGCCAGGAGGGTGGGGCAGCCACCTGACTGGGGTCGGGGAGGAGGGGCTCTTCCTGATAAGGGGTGTCTGTCCAGAACAGAGAGGGTCCCAGCTTTTGAGTGATGGAGGTTTGGTTGCACTACAGCCTCTAGAGTCTTCTTCAGAGGGAGGAGAGAGCATGAAGCTTGGGAGAAAAGGCTTCCCGGAGTTAAGTGGGAAACAGAGCTCCTCGTCTATTCTTGTCCCTTTGATCCTCAGTGGTATTGTCAATTCCATGACAACGGGAGATGCAGGCTTTTAAGTCACAAGTGATTTTCGCAAGCAACAAACTTTATATTTTTATCACTCTGAATCCTCCCAAATGACTGCTTTCTCAAGGGCTGTGTGTGGGGCCTGCCAGAGTCTCCTTGAGGACCCACAGTGCCTCCAGAGGTGGGTGACACCCCACTGGTCTTGGGGCGCTCTTGGAATCTGCCCGTTGACGTCATTTCTGCTGCCAGGCACTGCCTCTGTCTGGCTCCTGCCTCCTGCCCCCTCCGCTTCTGTCTCCTCTGCCTCTTGAAGGACATTTGCAAGCAAATTGAGCTTTGTAGTGGAGAGCATCAGCCTCAATTTCACTTGAAACCATCATCTTCAGCTTGAGAGGCTACACAGTCACATGAACACACACACACACAAACACCCCCAAAACGCTGTCACACACAGAAATGCATATGTGCTTGGACACACATATAGGCACACACAGACATACGCATGCATGCAAGACACACACGCTGATGCACACTCAGCCACAGCCACACAGACACATTCAGACACACAGGAGGCGTGCACAGAGTCAGATAGGGACAGACAGACGAGCAAAGCAGGATACAAAGGAGCCGCACAGATGGACAGACCCAGACACACATATACAAGGACACGCACACACACACTCAATCTCACGTAGATGTATACACTTGTCAGTGCTGGACTGGTCAGTATTTAACACAACCAGCGTTCTGACTTGTAGCAGTTGCTAATTTCCTCGGTGTCAATATTCCCACCGGTTTCCAGGTATCATTATGAGGTCAGAGTTGGGGAGAGGGCACACGGTTGAGCTGGGAGGAGTCGGCTCTGACACCCGTAGCCACTGCCAGGCTCACACAGACACTCACAACAATAGACACACGCACACGTGCTCTGCTGAAAACTCTCTCCCCGCTGGTGTCCCAGCAGTCCTGGATTTAACCCCTGGGTATGCTGTGTGTCTTTGATCACATTTCTCAACCTCTCTGAGCCTGCCATTTCTTGTAAAATGGCAAAAGCCCAGCCAGGGCTGACGGAAGGATGGGTGGTCATTTGGGAGTGCCCCCACATGGAGCCTGGCACCCGGTGGTGGCTTGGCCTTGCACAGAAGAGAGAGTGCTCTGTGACCATCTGCTTGGTCCTGGGGTCTGGGCGCTGGGCTGACACAGATACCTGTTCAGCTGCCTGTTCACCAGAGCCCCAGGACTACAGCTGGTGTGTGCCCACCAGCCCGTCGGCAGCCCTTTGGCACTCTGCTGCTCTGGAACAAGATGTGGGGTATGTCCCCTGGTACAATTTAGGGCCCCCACCCTCTGCAACCTGGTCCCCCAGGCTTCCCAGATTTGTGTCCTGGGCTGGTCTCTCTGCCTGGAGGGTCCTGCCTCTGGCCCCTCACCTTCTGACCATCAGAGTTCATGCTGTGGCTGCGCGTGGTGAGGTCCATCTGTAGTTCAGCTACTTGAGAGGCCGACGTGAGAGGATCTCTTGGGTCCAGGAGTTCGAGGCTACAGTGAGCTGTGATCGTGCCACTGCACCCTAGCCTGGGCGACAGAGCAAGACCTTGTCTCTACAGAAAATTTTAAACAGCATTAGCCAGGTGTGGTGGTGGTGCACCTGTGGTCCCAGCTACTTGGGAGGCTGAGGTGGGAGGATCACTTGAGCCTGGGAAGTCTAGGCTGCAGTGAGCTATGATGGCCCCACTGCACTCCAGCCTGGGTGACAGAGTGAGACCTCCAACTCTTTAAAAAAAAAAAAAAAAAAGAATTGGCCAGGCGCGACGGCTCAAGCCT
>NW_012105431.1:699227-700547 GCF_000951045.1 Mandrillus leucophaeus
AAAAAAAAAAAAAAAAAAAAAATTACCAGATAGATTCCACAAACTGTCTCCAAAGGAGAGGAGACAAGAGGTGTGCTTCCAGATTTCCAGAACCTTCCCTGCATCTCAACAAACCTAGTTCCCCTCAGCTCTGGAACGGGCTCAGGGCCTTGCCTGGACCCTAAGTTTACTCTGCATATGGCTGTGATCTGAACTGGGGTGAGGCCGGGGGACGACCCTGCCCCCTAGTCTGGGCCAGAGCTCCCATTTCCCAGGCTCATGCTTGGCTGTGGGTGGGCCCTGAGGGACCCTTTGCTGGCTGGGTCACAGATACAAGGTCCTGGTTTGCGAACAGCCTGTTGACTTGCTCATGCAGTACGGGGGCCCTGTGGAGGGGACACACTGTCCCCCAGGCCACCTCTGTCTGGCCTGGGAGGAGTCTGGGCAGGTCCCCGCCCCAGGGCCAAGTCCACCCTGTGGCCTCTTTGCCGTCTCTTCCCTCAAAGGGTTTCCTGCTGCTGGACTGGAAATGATTTCTTCTGATATTTCAGAGGCAGAAGGCATTTCTCACCTTCCCAAGAGCCAGGAGGATGGAGGTTAGAAAGAGTGGGGTCGTTTCCGACCCAGGGAGGCCAAGTGGGAACCCTGTGACCGATCCATTTGTCCTGGTTCCTGGGAGGATGTCACCCAGGCAGGGCTCAGGGGAGGAGGTGGAGATTTGGGGGTGGAGGGGCTCCCACAGCCTGGGCCTGAACCCCCTGCTGGGCTCCTCCACCTCCCAGCTCTGCCTCTGGAGGGAGAGGCTAATCTTCCTCCAAACACTTCAGGCTTCAGGAAATCACAGGCTCTCAGAGTGCAGGGCCCCTCTCGGCAGAGCGAGTGCGATTTTTCCCGGGAAGTGGCTCTTATAAGATGCTCTAAGGGGTCCCTGACCTGAAGAGAAGATTCAACAGCCCTGCCTCGGAGGAGGAAAATGAACATTCACTGTGCATACAAAAATAGCTTACATGCTCGGAGCCTGCGTTTGAGGGGTGCAGGCTCAGCGCACAGGGGTCTGGGTCCAAGCCTCCACCTCGCTGGCACTCTCAATGAACTTGGGAGCAGGCACGTCCCCTCCTCGGCAGGTTCATTCCCCGTCAAGGAGGGAGAAACGGGCCATCTTCATGGGCCTCGGCAAGGCAGGAAGGGCTGAGTGCAGTGAGGGCTGAATGCTCGCTCCTCCTGGACACTGTGGCCCTGGCAGCTGCGGGGAAGATTCAAGGCATGTGTGGCTGGGCGGAGTTGTTTCAGCTCTGCCCTGAGCAGGGAGCTGTGGTGGTGGGCAGTTGGGTCCTGAGGGGT
>NW_012105431.1:702459-703854 GCF_000951045.1 Mandrillus leucophaeus
AAAAAAAAAAAAAAAAAAAAAGAGGCATGTTTGTGGCTAGACATGGTGGCTTACGCCTGTAATCCCTGTATCTGAGGTCAGGATTTCAAGACCAGCCTGCCCAACATGGTGAGACTCCCGTCTCTACTAAAAATACCAAAATTAGCTAGGCGTGGTGGCACACACCTGTAATCCCAGCGACTTGGGAGGCTGAGGCAGGAGAATCGCTTGAACCCAGGAAATGGAGGTTGTTGTGAGCTGAGATTGCACCATTGCACTCCAGCCTGGGTGAGAGAGTGAGACTCCATCTCAGAACAAAACAAACCAAACAAATAAAAAAAAGGCATGTTTGTGTTGGAGACATTCTGCCGCAGGAGCTAGGGTGGAGGCCCCGGGGCACCCTGCAGCCAGGACTCCTTTCACTCAGCTTATGTGAGCAGCCACTGTGTGCCTGGATCTGTGCTGGGCCCAGGGATGGTGAGATGAGGCAACCGACGCCACCTCTCCTCGGGGGGTTCCCAGGGTACTGGGGAAGGCAGGTGGAAGAGCCAGCAGGCCTCAGATGAGCAGGCTCTGGGGGCCGACGGCCTGCACCTGCATCCAGGATCTCCTGTTATTGTGAGTTAGTACCTCTCTCCATGCCTCAGTTTCCTCATTTGCAATGGGCACGATAATAGCTTCCTCCTCAAAGGGCCATCGTGAGGCAGAAATGATTCCCATGAAGCACCTCCAGTGGGGCCTGGCCCGTGGTCGGATCTCAGTCGCTGTGAGATGTCAGTGTTAGGAACAGGGCACTGAGCAGGCCTGGAGCTGGGCCAGGGACCTCTCGGGAGGGCTGCAGAGAGTGGCCACCAGGCAAGCGCTGGGCGTGGCGGATTGAAGCAGGGCCTCTCTGTGACAGGGCCTGCCAGGTTCCTGGAGAAACTGCCTTGAGTTGGTGATGAGATAGGAAAGCCTGTTAAAACAAAACATTTAACTTATTTATCTCTCATTTTATTATTATTATTATTATTATTATTTTTTTTTTTGAGATGGAGCCTCGCTCTGTCGCCCAGGCTAGAGTGCAGTGGCGCGATTTCCACTCACTGCAAGCTCCGCTCCCCGGGTTCACGCCATTCTCCTGCCTCAGCCTCCCGTGTAGCTCGGACTATAGGCGCCCGCCACCGCGCTCGGCTAATTTTTTGTATTTTTAGTAGAGACGGGATTTCACAGCGTTAGCCAGGATGGTCTCGATCTCCTGACCTCATGATCCGCCCGTCTCGGCCTCCCAAAGTGCTGGGATTACAGGCTTGAGCCACCGTGCCCGGCTTATTTTACTTTATTATTTTATTTTTTTTGAGACAGAGTCTCCCTCTGTTGCCCAGGCTGGAGTGCAGTAGCATCCTCTCGGCTCACTGCAACCTCCACCTCCCAGGT
>NW_012105431.1:703904-705566 GCF_000951045.1 Mandrillus leucophaeus
CCTCTAGTCCCAACTACTCAGGTGGAGGCTAAGGTGGGAAGATTGCTTGAGCCTAGGAGTTTGAATCCAACATAGCAAGACCCTGTCTCTAAAAAAAAAAAAAAAAAAAAAAATTAAAAAAAGAAAGGTATGAGACAGAATGTATTTGCCTAGCAGTTTTTCCGCTTGATTTATAACTCTTAACTATGATGTGTGAGCCTTTCATCATTTGGCCCTCATCCCAGGCCTTGTATATTTAGGGGTGGGCCTGACCTCAAGTTCCAGCCTCTGTATCTTCTTCTTTTTAGAGACAAGCTCTTGCTCTGTTGCCCTGGCTGGACTGCAGTGGTGCGATCATAGCTCACTGCAACCTCAGACTCGTGGGTTCAAGTGATTCTCCCGCCTCAGCCTCCCTGAGTAGCTGGGACTACAGGAACATGCCACCATGCCTGCAGTCCCAGCTACACAGTTAAAAAATTTTTTTGTAGAGACAGAGTCTCACTATGTTGCCCAGCCCAGTCTCAAACTCCCAAGCTCAAGTGATCCTCCTGCCTCAGCCTTCCAAAGTGCTGGGATTACAGGTAAGAAACACTGCACCCAGCCTCAGACTCTATATCTTTGTTTGTGCTGTTTTGTTTTCTGAAAACACCAGTTCCCTTGGAAGCCTTCCTGGGCTGTCTGAACACGGCTGTGGTTGTTATAATTATGGGCTGTGAGCCTGATGAGGTGGGGATGGGTTCGAAGGTCAAGGCTCCTTGAGGGGCTGGTCCCAGCCCACTAAGAGCACGGGTTGGTGAGAGGCGGCTGGTTTGTCCCTGAAGGAGATTATCTTGGCTGAATTCTCCTAATCCTCTTGCAGGATTAAGGAAACTCAATGCACGTCCCATTGATAATGCCCTTTAAGGATTTAATAAGCTTTGGGCTTTCCAGGAGAAAGCCTTGGATGAGGAATTTGAAGAATTTGCCTCAGCTCCAGACTTTGCTTCTCACTCACTGGCTGACCTTGATCTGTGGCTCCGTTTCTCTACCTGCAAAGAAAAGGGGTGAGTGGTGGCCTGTGGTCCCTGCGCTGTTGTGTGTCTCAGGGGAGGGCTGCGATCGCTATAGTGTGTATTGGTTTGGAAAGCTTCCACCCCGCCCGCCCTGGGGGGAGGTAGGGCTGTGATTCACCAAGCATCACCGAGGCCGGTCATGGGACAGTATCCACTGGAACACAGAGGTTGGTCAGGGAAGGGCATATGGCTCGAGCCTGGCCCATCAGAGTCTTCCTTGGAACTTTTATGAGGTCTTCCTGGATGGGTTTATTTTATGGCACCTCAACTTGGGGAGATAAGATCAAGCTGCCGTGGACACCTGTCCACCATGTGCCCAGCACCTATGTGCAGAATGAAGTTCATGAAGACAAACAGAACAGCAGATGCAGCCAGAGCCCTGGCAGCATTACTTGTGACCCTGGATCTAGCCTTACCTGACACCCACTCTGTGGGCCAGTAAATTCCCTTTTTAGCATAAAGCTGTTTGAGTGGTGTTTCTGCCACTTGGAACTAAAGGAGTGTGGATGTACCTGTTTCCAGGAAGAGGAGTCGATGGATTTCATCAAATTCTCCTTGATTCCCCCAAAGACTAAGAAGCTCTGCTATGGTTTAAATGTTTGCCTTCTCTGACACTCATGTTGAAATTTAT
>NW_012105431.1:705616-708360 GCF_000951045.1 Mandrillus leucophaeus
GCCCGGCTTATTTTACTTTATTATTTTATTTTTTTTGAGACAGAGTCTCCCTCTGTTGCCCAGGCTGGAGTGCAGTAGCATCCTCTCGGCTCACTGCAACCTCCACCTCCCAGGTTCAAACTATTATCCTGCCTCAGCCTCCCCAGTAGCTGGGATTATGGGCATGTGTCACCACGCCTGGCTGATTTTTGTAGTTTTTTAGTACAGACGGGGTTTCACTATGTTGGCCAGGCTGGTCTCAAACTCGTGACCTCAAGTGATCTGCCTGCCTGGGCCTCCCAAAGTGCTGGGCTTACAGGTGTGAGTCACCGCGCCCGGACTAACTCTTGTTTTAGATGCTGAGGGCACACGTGCGGCCTTGTTACATGGGTAACTTGTGTGTCATGGCGGTTTGGGGTACAGATTATTTTGTCACCCAGGTAATAAGCACAGAACCCAGCAGGTAGTTTTTTAGATCCTCACCCTCCTCCCCATCTCCACCCTCAAGTAGGCCCTCGTGACTATTGTTTCTTCTTTGTGCAAATACATATAACAGAGTCTCACTCTGTCGCTCAGGCTGGAGTGCAGTGGTGCAATCTTGGCTCACTGCACCCACGACCTCCCAGGCTCAGATGATCCTCCCGCCTCAGCCTCCCTGAGTAGCTGGGACCACAGGCATGCACCACCATGCCTGGCTAATTAAAAAAAAAGTGGTAGAGATGAGGTCTCACTCTGTTGCCCAGGCTTGTCTCGAACTCTTGGGCTCAAGCAATCCTCCCATCTTGAGCTTCCTAAGTGCTGGGATTACAGGCCCACCTTGGCCTCCAGAAGTGTTGGGATTACAGGGATGAACCACCTCGCCTGACCTGCAAAAAAAATTTTTTTTATATAAAAGGAGTTTCTCCCCATCACTGATGCAAACCTGCTGGAGAGCTCAAGATACACTGCACGGTTTTCCAAAGGAACGTGCTATATTTATGTGTGTCTATTTCTGGGCTTTCTATTCTGCTCCATTGATCCATCTCTCTGTTTGCTTGCCAATTCCACAGGGTCTTTATTTATTTATCTTTTAGAGACCAGGTCTCGCTCTGTTGCCCAGGCTGGAGTGCAATGGTGCGATCATAGCTCACTGCAGCCTTGACCTCCTGGGCTCAAGGGATCCTCCTAGCTCAGCTTCCTGAGTAGCTGGGACTACAAGTGTGTACCACAGTGCCTGGCTAATTTTTTATTTTTCATTTTTGTAGAGATGAAGCCTTGCTGTGTTTCCCAGGCTGGTCTAAAACTCCTGGCCTCAAGCCATCCTCCCATCTTAGGCTCCCAAAATACTGGGATTATAGGCGTGAGCCACTGCACTGGTTCCCCTACCTCTTTTTTTATTTTTATTTATTCATTTATTTATTTATGTATTTACTTTTTGAGACTGAGTCTTGCTCTGTCGCCCAGGCTGGAGTGCAGTGGCGCGATCTCAGCTCACCACAACCCCCACCTCCCGGGTTCAAGTGAGTCTCCTGCCTCAGCCTCCTCGGTAGCTGGGATTATAGGCGCCCGCCACCACGCCCAGCTAATTTTTGTATTTTTAGTAGAGACAGGGTTTACACTATGTTGGCCAGACTGGTCTCGAATTCCTGACCTCAGGTGATCCACCCACCTTAGCCTCCCAAAGTGCTGGGATTACATGTGTGAGCCACCGTGCCCAGCCCTGTTTTTATTTTTTATTTTTAAGAGATGGGCTCTCTCTGCATTACCCAGGCTTGAGTGCAGTGGCTATTTACAGGTACAATTGTAGTGCACTGCAGCCTTGGACTCCTGGGCCCATGCTATCCTCCCATCTCAGCCTTCCACATAGCCAGGACTACAGGCATCCCCTACTGTGCCTGGCTCATGCCTTGATTACTATAGTTTTATAGTAAATATTAAATCAGTCTTCCAACTTTCTTCTTCAATATTACGTTGGCTATTCTGGCTCTTTCGTCTCTCCATATAAACTTGAAAATTAGTTTGTCATTATCCACAAAATAATTTGCTGGGATTTTGATTGGGATTGTGTTGAATCTACAGATCAAGTATGGAAGAGCTGACATGTTGACAATATCAAGTTCTCCTATCCATGAACATGGAATATCTCTCCATGTATTTGGTTCTTCTTTGATTTCATTAGACTTTTATAATTTTCCTCATATCAATCCTGTATATATCTTGTTAGTTTCATAGGTATTTCAGAACTGAGGTACTAATATAGGTGGTACTGTGTTTTAAATTTCTTTTCTTTTTTTTTTTCTTTTTTTTTTTTGGAGACGGAGTCTTGCTCTGTTGCCGGGCTGGAGTGCAGTGGTGCCATCTCAGCTCACTGCAATCTCCGCCTCCTGGGTTCAAGTGATTCCCCTGCCTCAGCCTCCCAAGTAGCTGGGATTACAGGCATGTGCCACCATGCCAAGCTAATTTTTTGTATTTTAGTAGAGAAGTGTTTCATCATGTTGGCCAAAATGGTCTCGATCTATTGACCTCGTGGTCTGCCCGCCTCGGCCTCCCAAAGTGTTGGGATTACAAGCATGAGCCACCATGCCGGCCCGTGTTTTAAATTTAAGGCCAATTGTTCATTGCTGGTACTTAGGAGAACAATTGACCTTTGTAAATTAACTTTTTATCCTGCAGCCTTGCTATAATCGTTTATTAGTTCCAGGAAGTTTCTGTGTTGATTCTTTGTAATTTTCCATATAGGTAATCATGTCATCTTGGAACAATAATGAAGTCATTGGCTTTAGAAA
>NW_012105431.1:709435-711472 GCF_000951045.1 Mandrillus leucophaeus
GCCAGGATGGTCTCGATCTCCTGACCTCGTGATCCGCCCATCTCGGCCTCCCAAAGTGCTGGGATTACAGGCTTGAGCCACCGCGCCCGGCCTGTTGCCTTTCATTATTATTGCAAGAGTTTTACAAGTAGGTACACATTGTTTTTAGCCATTCCAAATGAGTCATTACCCATTGCTTTGGTTTCTTTTTAATAGTCAAGTCTTTTTTTTTTTTTTTTTTTTTGAGACAGTCTCACTCATTGCCCAGGCTGGAGTGCAGTGGCACGATCATGGCTCACTGCAGCCTCCACCTCCTGGGCTCAAGCGATCCTCCCACCTTAGCCTCCTGAGTAGCTGGGACTATAGGAGTGTGCCACTATATCTGGCTAACTTAAAAACATTTTTTATAGAGATGGGGTCTCATTATGCTGCCCAGGCTGGTCTCAAACTCCTGGACTCCAGCAATCCTCGCATCTTGGCCTCCCAAAGTGCTGGGATTATAGGCATGAGCCATCGTGCGTGGTCAATAATCACTCTTTGTACCGACAGGGTTATTCCAATGTCTTGGATTATTATTGCTATTTTTTCCTATAAAAAAGTGGTAAATATTTTTTCTTGTTTCTTTTATATCCCTATAAAATTTGTAATTATTCATTTGTTTAACAAATATTTCCTGAACCACTCCAGATACTGTAGCTGTTTTTCCATATAAATTGTATTCATTTCATTTAATTAATTACTCAGTGTTTCATATCTTTGCTGCATTGTGAGTGATTTCCTGTCAGTCTTGTGGTGCCTCCCCTCCACCACTGTTTTTTCTAACCTATCATTGCTGGCATGTAGAAAATGATTGATTCGGCCGGGTACGGTGGCTCACGCCTGTAATCCCAGCAGTTTGGGAGGCCGAGGCGGGCGGATTGCCTGAGGTCAGGAGTTTAAGACCAGCCTGGCCAACATGGTGAAACTCCTCTCTACCACAAAAATACAAAAATTAGCCAGCTGCGGTGGTGGGCGCCTGTAATCCCAGCTACTCAGGAGGCTGAGGCAGGAGAATCACTTGAACCAGGAGGTGTAGGTTGCAGTAAGCTGAGATCATGCCACTGCACTCCAGCCTAGGTGACAGAGTGATTCCGTCTGAAAAACAAAACAAAACAAAAAACAAAAAAAAAGAGATTCATGAATATTACTTTCATAATCAGACACCTAACTGAGCATTCTCTCTTTTTTTTTTGAGTTGGAGTGTCACTCTGTTGCCCCGGCTGGAGTGCAACGGTGCGATCTTGGCTCACTGCAAACTCCACCTCCCGGGTTCAAGCAATTCCTGTGCCTCAGCCTCCCGAGGAGCTGGGACTACAGGTGCCTGCCACCACACCCAGCTAATTTTTTTGTATTTTAGTAGAGACAGGGTTTCACCACATTGGTCAAGCTGGTCTTAAGGTCCTGAACTCAAGAAACTTGCTCGGCTCGGACTCCCAAAGTGCTGGGATTCCAGGCATGAGCCACTGCGCCCAGGCTGTTTTGGTTTTAATTGTGGGGAAATATACACAATATAAAAGTGACAGTTGTAGCTATTTTAAGTGAACAATTCAGTGGCATCGTGTGCACTCACGATGTTGTGCACACTATCTGGTTACATAACTTTTTCACCATTCCTAACAGAAGCTCTCCACCCATGAAGCAAACCCTCCACATTCCAACCTCCCCCAGGCCCTGGCAAGCACCTGAGCTCCCTGGATACGCCAGACATCCTGAGCCTTCTTCAGGAATCCCTCTTGACTGGGCAGCTCTTTAATGATTTGCTTTTTTTTTTTTTTTTGAGACGGAGTTTCGCTCTTGTTGCCCAGGGTGGAGTGCAATGGTATGATCTTGGCTCACTGCAACCTCCACCTCCCTGGTTCAAGCGATTCTCCTGCCTCAGCCTCGCGAGTAGCTGGGATTACAAGGGCCCGCCACCACTCCCGGCTAATTTTTGTATTTTTTACTAGAGATGGGGTTTCACCATGTTGGCCCGTCTGCTCTCAAACTCCTGGCCTCAGGTGATCCACTTGCCTCGGTGGC
>NW_012105431.1:711522-713373 GCF_000951045.1 Mandrillus leucophaeus
ATGAAGCAAACCCTCCACATTCCAACCTCCCCCAGGCCCTGGCAAGCACCTGAGCTCCCTGGATACGCCAGACATCCTGAGCCTTCTTCAGGAATCCCTCTTGACTGGGCAGCTCTTTAATGATTTGCTTTTTTTTTTTTTTTTGAGACGGAGTTTCGCTCTTGTTGCCCAGGGTGGAGTGCAATGGTATGATCTTGGCTCACTGCAACCTCCACCTCCCTGGTTCAAGCGATTCTCCTGCCTCAGCCTCGCGAGTAGCTGGGATTACAAGGGCCCGCCACCACTCCCGGCTAATTTTTGTATTTTTTACTAGAGATGGGGTTTCACCATGTTGGCCCGTCTGCTCTCAAACTCCTGGCCTCAGGTGATCCACTTGCCTCGGTGGCCCAAAGTGCTGGGATTACAGGCGTGAGCCGCCGTGTCCGGCCTGTGATTTGCATTTTGAGCCATCTCTTTTCTTGCATCTCAAACAAATTTAAGGTCAAGTCTCAACTGGCGTGGATATTATACTGCAGCCCCAAGCTAGGGCCTGGATCTGGGCTTCACGCCCCTGGTCGCAGGTGCCATCAGACAGCTGGCCTTCCTGCTCTCATACTTGAGAATTCGCCTCTCTTTCTTTTGAGCTCAGCCATGTGTTTATAGCTGGGGGATCTGTGTCCACCTGGTTCATTTCTGTTGCTAAAACCCTCCACGTTTTTTCTCACCCTCCCACATAACCTCTGACGGCAGCCTTTCCATTTACAGCGCAGAAATAATGGTGCCTACCTCCCCCAGACGTGAGCTGGGACCGTAGGCTGGTGCGTCGCTTCTGAAAAGTGAATACCGAGTGTATTCCAGGACCCGCTGAAACGCAAAGTCAGGCCACCACTTAAGAGGATTGGAGGGCCGAGCGTGAATTTAAAATGACTACTAGGTAATCACACCTTCTCTTAACTGGCCTGCTTCTTTGCTGGGTTTTATTTTAAGCGCTTCGGAGCATTTGTGTTGCTTTTGTGATCCTTCGTTCGTTCGTGGTTCTTTTGCAGCCAAGCCCTCCCCCGGCTTATGCAAATATGAGTCCCCCAGAAGGCAGCCCCCACACCAACTGCAAGGGACAGAGATAGTAAATTCCACAGCCAGGTTCTGGGTTTCGCCACCATCAGGAGAGATGAGGCCTGGAGTTCGGGGCTGGGGGCAGGGCACAAAGCCCCTCCTAAAATATCCCCACTGCCCACAGAGCCCCGTCTCCGTCAGCTCTTCTGCAACAGAAGACACATGCCTTTGGACTGTTGTTACCAAACCAGAGTCTGCCCGCCTCGCATGGCAAAGCCTAATTCTGACATCAGGGCTGCAGTGAAGAGAAAATGAGGCGTTTCACGCAGGAGACTCCCAGCAGGCAGAGTCGGCCAGCTCATGCTTAAAACCCAGACTCCCCGACGGCTTCCCAGTGGCTTATGGGTAAGGGTTTTTAAAGGTGGGGAGGGTCCGGGCACAGCAGCTGAGGCCTATAATCCCAGCACTTTGGGAGGCCAACACAGGTGGATCACTTGAGGCCAGGAGTTCGAGGCGAGCCTGAGCAACATGGTGAAACCCTCTCTTTACTGAAAATACAAAAAGTAGCTGGGTGTGGTGGTGCGTGCACCCCTGTAATCCCAGCTACTCGGGAGGCTGAGGCATGAGAATTGCTTGAGCCCAGGAGGTGGAGGTTGCAGTGAGCCAAGATCACGCCATTGCACTCCAGCCTGGAAGACAGAGCGAGACTCTGTCTCAAAAATAAATAAATATATAAGTAAATAAATAGAAGTATGATATCTCGAAGCAGCGGCCCACAGGTCATAGGTGGATTTGAAGGTTTTTTTTTTTTTTTTTTTT
>NW_012105431.1:715788-717235 GCF_000951045.1 Mandrillus leucophaeus
GGAAGGGGGGAAGGGAGGGAGGGAGGGGAAAGAAAGAGAAACAGGGTGAGTGCAGATGTAATTAGTTAAGGGCCTTGAGATGAGGTCGTATTGGATTTAGGATGGGCCCTAAACCTGATGACAGAGGAAAAGACAGAGACACAGAGAGGAGACAGCTGGGTAACTAGAGACCCAGCCCGGAGCGATGCAGCCTCAAAGCGAGGAACGTCTGGAGCCACCAGAGGCTGGAAAGGTCAGGAAGGATCCCCCACAGAGTCCTTGGAGGGAGCGTGGGTGGCCCTGGCAGACACCTCAGTCTCAGACTTGTGACCTCCGAAACAGTGAGAGAATCCAGTTCTGTGGTTGAAGCTGCCCAATCTGCGATACTTTGTCATGGCAGTCCCAGGACATTAACCCAGCTGGCACGTGGTGGCGCTGGGATTTGAACTGTGAAGGTTGATCATCTGAACTGGGTCATTCTTGTCATACTCAACTAACGCAGCATCGAGAGGCCAGGGGGGAAAAACTGACACAGAACACTGCTCCAAAAATGTCATTCTCTGCAAGCCCCAAGGCTGGCACTGCTGCTGTACTCTGAGACCAGTTTTCCGTACAGCTGCTGAGGTAACTCACTGCAACCGGAGGGCTAATTTTGCCCACCTCCATCACCTGTCAATCAGAGCTTCCCAGGTTCCCTTCCTGGGAACCTCACTAGCACCAAGGATCTTTCTCAAAGAGCAGTATGGGCTGGGTGTGGTGGTTCACACCTGTAATCCCAGCACTTTGGGAGAGTCCTAGCTCCTCAATACTGAAAAGAACCCCTAAGAATCAGTTACCTCTGCGATGCTGCATGCAAAATTCTCCCTGCTCTTCAAATAGCCCAGGCCCCTCACTGTGTCCTCGGGGCTTGCCCTCAGCCTGCAGGCTAAGGCCCAGAGCCTGTGGCCTGAAAGGGGCTGCCCTGAGGCAGGAGGATCGCTTGAGGCCAGGAGTTCAAGACCAGTCTGGGCAACATAGCGAGACCTCATCTCTACAAAAACAAATAAAATTAGGCCGAGCGCAATGGTTCACGCCTGTAATCCCAGCACTTTGGGAGGCCGAGGTGGGCGGATCATCTGAGGTCAGGAGTTCAAGACCAGCCTGGCTAACATGGTGACACCCCATTTCTACTAAAAAATACAAAAATTTAGCCGGGCATGGTGGCACGTGCCTGTAATCCCAGCTACTCAGGAGGGTGAGGCAGGAGAATTGCCTGAACCCGGGAGGCAGAGGTTGCAGTGAGCCGAGATCCTACCATTGCACTCCAGCCTGGCAACAAGATCAAACTCCATCACAAAAAAAGAAACACACACACACACACACACACACACACAAAACAAAGAAAATTAACTAGCGTGGGCCGGGCATGGTGACTCACACCTGTAATCCCAGCGCTTTGGGAGGCCGAGGTGGGTGGATCACCTGAGGT
>NW_012105431.1:717480-721937 GCF_000951045.1 Mandrillus leucophaeus
AGCTACTTGGGAGGCTGAGGCAGGAGAATCACTTGAACCCAGGAGGCAGAGGTTGTGGTGAGCCAAGATTGGGCCATTGCACTCCAGCCTCGGCAATGAGAGTGAAACTCCATCTCAAAAAAAAAAAAAAAAAAAAAGAAAAGAAAAGAAAAGAAAGAAAGAAAATTAGCTGGCACGGTGGTGCATGACTGTAGTCCCAGCTACTTGGGAGGTTGAGGTGGTAGGGATACTTGAGCCTGGGAAGTCCAGGCTGCAGTGAGCTATGATTGAGCCACTGCACTCCATCCTGGGCAACAGAGTGAGATCGTGTCTCAAAAACAAAAAAAAATTAATTCAAAGAGCAATATGTAACTTTTCCCCTGTCTCCCTCCCTCTCTCTTTTTTTCTCTACAAAACCTCCGACCTCCATTTTGTTCTTGCACATACCTAGTCAGAGTGGATGCCCTGAATTACAGTTCTGTCTTCTCAAATAAAACATCGTATTTTATTTATTTATTTGTTTGTTTATTTATTTTTTGAGATGGGGACTCGCTCTGTCACCTAGGCTGGAGTGCAGTGGCACGATCTCGGCTCACTGCAACCTCCACCTCTCGGGTTCAAGTGATTCTCCTGCCTCAGCCTCCTGAGTAGCTGGGATGACAGGCACGCGCCACCATGCCTGGCTAATTTTTGTATTTTTGGTAGAGACGGGGTTTCACCATGTTGACCAGTCTGGTGTCTAACTCCCGACCCCAAGTGATCTGCCCACCTCAGCCTCCCAAATTGCTGGGATTATAGGCGTGAGCCACCCCACCCCACCCAAATAAAACGTTTTAATTTCAGAGACTCGTCTCTGCATTTTTCTTCCTTTCTTTCTTTCTTTTTTTTTTTTTTTTGAAACGCAGTCTTCCTCTGTCGCCCAGCCTGGAGTGCAGTGGCGCGATCTTGGCTCACTGCAACCTCCACCTCCAGGGTTCAAGCGATTCTCCTGCCTCAGCCTCCTGTGTAGCTAGGGCTACAGGCATGCTCAAGTGGTCTGCCCACCTTGGCCTCCCAAAGTGCCCGGCCCTCCATTTTTATTGTGACTTCGAAGAACCCTGATTTACCAAATCAGAGTGGACACAGGTCTTGAGCTCCTCAATACTGAAAAGAACCCCTAAGAATCAGTTACCTCTGCGATGCTGCATGCAAAATTCTCCCTGCTCTTCAAATAGCCCAGGCCCCTCACTGTGTCCTCGGGGCTTGCCCTCAGCCTGCAGGCTAAGGCCCAGAGCCTGTGGCCTGAAAGGGGCTGCCCTGGGCAGGAGATGAGGAAGGAAAGCCCTGGCCGCTCCTTCTGGGCACGCTTCCTGGACGGTGACAAGGGCCCCGCGTGGCCAGAGGGGCAGGGGCTTAGGCTGAGTGTGTTTTCTCCTTGCAGTTCAGGGCGAGGTCTGGATTTGCCACAGCTGCGGCCTGCAGGGCTCGTGGCCAGCGGGCTCCCAGGAGGCCCTGCTGGGTGGTACTTAAGTGAATGATAAATGAGATGGACTGTCTGCATCGATCCAGCCTGGGCCTTACAGAATGGGAACTGTCGGATAGACACTGTGGCTGCCCGGGAGACAGGGTCTCCTGGGAGCAGCTGTTATCGTGGCTGCAGCTGCCTCGGCCCCCACCACCCAGGTGCGCCTTGGCCATGGTCACGGTGGGGAAGCACCTGGGCCCTGTAGCTCAAGGGCTCCAGGCCGCCCACCGGGATCTGCATGATCAGTTTCGCAGTGGCCCCTCCTCCTCTTCCCGGGGAAAGGCTGGAACTCAGCATCATCTGCTGACTCAGCGGATTCAGAGGGGGGCCCTGCTCCGCTGACACTAGGATAATCCTCTCCAAGCAGGACCGAGGCCAGAAAGTGTGTTCCTTCCCTACTCGCTCTCTCTTTTCAAAATGGCTTTCTTTAGGCCTGGCGCGGTGGCTCACGCCTATAATCCCAGCACTTTGGGAAGCTGAGGCTGGTGGATCACTTGAACTCAGGAGTTGGAGACTAGCCTGGCCAACATGGTGAAACCCTGTCTCTACTAAAAGTACAAAAATTAGCCGGATGTGGTGGCACACACCTGTAGTCCCAGCTACTTGGGAGACTGAGGCATAAGAATCACAGTTCCAGGAGGCAGAGGTTGCCAGGAGCTGGGATCGAAACATTGTACTTCAGCCTGGGTAACAGAGTGAGAACCTGTCTCAAAAAAAAAAAAAAAAAAGGCTTTATTCGTCGAGCACGGTAGCTCACACCTGTTATCCCAGAACTTTGGGAGGCTGAGGTGGGTGGATTCCTTGAGGTCAGGAGTTCGAGACCAGCCTGGCCAACATAGTGAAACTCTGTCGCTACTAAAATTATAAAAATACAAAAAAATTAGCCGGGCGTGGTGGTACGTACCTGTAGTACCAGGTACTCGGAAAGATGAGGCAAGAGAATCGCTTGAACCCAGGAGGCAGAGGTTGCAGTGAGCTGAGGTCATGCCACTGTACCCCAGCATGGGCGACAGACCCAAACTCTTATCTCCAAAAAAAAAAAAAATAGAGACAGAGTCTCATTGTGGTACAATCACAGCTCACTCCAGCCTCGAAATCTTTGGCTTAAGCAATCCTCCTGCCTCAGCTTCCCGAGCAGCTGAGACTACAGGCGTGCACCACCATTCCCAGCTAATTTTTATATTTTTTGTAGAGATGAGGTATCGCTATGTTGCCCAGGCTGGCCTCAAACTTCTAGCCTCAAGTGATCATCCCGCCTCCGCCACCGAAGCGCTGAAATTACAGGTGTGAGCCGCCATACCTGGTCTGCACTTGAAGTTTTTGAACTGTTTACTGCTTGATGTCCAGAAATGGCCAAATTCCAAGTATTGGTGCTTTTGCTCTTGTCACTTTGCCACCTCCTCTTCCTCTTGGTCATCGTTGGGGACTTGAACACAGGACAGAGGAGCCAAGGCTGTCTTCCTGGTTCACACACTCTCCTTGTCAGGGGGCAGTAGGCTGTGTATTTGAGTTGCTAACCGCTAAGAAGGAATATACCAATGATGGGGGTGGTCCCTGAAGACCTAGCTAACACAGTGAAGCTGACCGGGCGCTGTGGTTCATGACTATAATCCCAGCACTTTGGGAGGCCGAGGTGAGCGGTTCACCTGAGGTCAGGAATTTGAGACCAGGCTGGCCAACATAGTAAAACCTTGTCTCTAGTAAAAATATAAAAATCAGCTGGGGATGGTGGTGCGCACCTGTAATCTCAGCTACTCGGGAGGCTAAGGCAGGAGAATTGCTTGAACCTGGGAGGCGGGGGTTGCGGTGAGCCGAGGTCACGCCACTGTACTCCAACCTGGCAAGAGAGTGGGAGACTCCATCTCAAAATAAATAAATAAATAAAAAATAAACACAGTATAGCTGCGGGGCACGGCAGGGCACTCACAGGGAAGCAAGCACCCCCAAGGCCTATTTCTGCAGTAAGGAAGGTGTCGGCCTAAATGGAAGAGATAGAAAATCGCCAGGTTCCCTGGGCAATGACTGTGTTCAAAATCAAACGAGCAATCTTGATCAAAAAGACAGGGGAGAGCCTGATAGGGTCAGGCTTCGGGAGGCTGTGAGAACAGTGAGTTCAGAGTTTGCATGAGCAAACTGGGTTTAAACAGTTCTGCATGGCAGATGATGGGAATTTTCTGAAAAACCCAGGAGAAAATTATATTTAGATGTCATATTCTAAATACATCCTCTAGGATCCTGTGACTGTGTCTGCAAAAATGGACGAAAAGTCTTTCATTTCCTTCATCCATTCATGGGTCCTGTCAAATATCTGTGGATCGTAAAGTGTCCCATGGTTAAGAAACTGTGGAATGGACCTTGAAGGGCTTCCCCGCCTGTGCAGGAGGGAAGACTTGGGACAAACTGCAGGGTGGCCAGAGAGAGGAAGCACCTCTCCAGGCAGGGATAGGGTGGGAAGGAACAACACAGTGTGCCCTTTAAAACATATACTGGCAGGGCTGGGTGCAGTGGCTCAAGCCTGTTAATCCCAGCACTTTGGGAGGCCAAGGTAGGAGGATCGCTGGAGGCCAGGAGTGCAAGACCAACCTCAGCAACATAGGGAGATGCCCCGTCTCTAAAAAAATTTTAAAAATTAGCCAGGGCTGGTGGTGCACACCAGTAGTCCCAGCTACTCAGGAGGCAGAGGTGGGAGGATTGCTTGCCCAGGAGGTTGAGGCTGCAGTGAGCTATGATTGTGCTGCTGCATTCCAGCCTGGGTGACAGAACAAGGCCCTGTCTAAAACAAACAAACAAATAAATAAGTAAACAAAAAACAGGCTGGGCGTGGTGACTCATGCCTGTAATCCCAGCACTTTGGGAGGCCAAGGCGGGTGGATCACCTGAGGTCAGGAGTTCCAGACCAGCCTGGCCAACATGGTGAAACCCCGTTTCTACTAAAAATACAAAAAATATCAGCTGGGCATGATGGCGGGTGCCT
>NW_012105431.1:722870-725398 GCF_000951045.1 Mandrillus leucophaeus
AGTAGAGACGGGGTTTCACCATGTTAGCCAGGATGGTCTCAATCTCCTGACCTCGTGATCTGCCCCGCTTGGCCTCCCAAAGTGCTGGGATTACAGGCGTGAGCCACCGCGCCTGGCCTCTAATTTTTGTATTTTTAGTAGAGACGGAGTTTCACCCTGTTAGCCGGGCTGGTCTCAATCTCCTGACCTCAAATGATCCATTTGCCTTGGCCTCCCGAAGTGCTGGGATTACAGGCGTGAGCCACTGCGCCCGGCCCGTCTCAACCCTCTCGAGTACCTCCTACATTCCTATCACTCAGCACGCACCCTTTCTAGGCAGTCTCTTTTGTCCAACACACAAATCCATTGTCAGACAATGGATTCCAATTTTGGGATTGGAATAAAAAGATTCCCATTAGTGATGCAGGGAGAACACAGAATCACTGTGGGACTACATACTAATGGAAATAAATCAGCTCCTAACAGGATGTCTCTGTTAGAAAAGTCACCAGAAGGAAACACACGGCAGTGTTAACCCCAGGTTAGCTCTGGCACTGGCAGTCACAGGTGATCTGTCTTGTCTTTTCTTTTTTTCTTTTTCTTTTCTTTTTTTTTTTTTTTTTTTTTTTTTTTTTTTTTTTTAGATAATGTCTCGCTCTGTTGCCCAGGTTGGAGTGCAGTGGCATCATCTCAGCTCACCACAACCTCCATCTCCCAGGTTCAAGTGATTCTCCTGCCTCAGCTTCCCGAGTAGCTGGGACTATAGGCGCCCACCACCACGCCCTGCTAATTTTTCTATTTTTAGTAGAAATGGGGTTTTGCCATGTTGTCCAGGCTGGTCTCAAACTCCTGACCTCAGATGATCCGCCCGCCTTGGCCTCCCAAAGTGCTGGGATTACAGGTGTGAGCCTCTGTGCCTGGCCAAGGACTGTTTTGTTGTTGTTGTTTTTTGTTTTTGTTTTTGTTTTTTTTTCGAGACAGGGTCTCACTCTATCCCCCAGGTTGGAATGCGGTGGTGCAATCATAGCTCACTGCAGCCTCAATCGAGCCCCTGGGCTCAAGTGATCCTCCCACCTCAGCCTCCCCAGTAGCTGGGACTACAGGCGCGTGCTGCTATGCCCAGCTAGGGGCAGGGACAGTTTGTGAACAGAGCCACTTGCTGCTGTGCAGGACGAGCTCTCTCTCCTCGATGACCCCATCCAAGTCCTTCTGGAGGACACTGGAGGACACAGGGCCTGGGGAGGGTCCCCTGCTCCGAAGCCCCAAAGCCTTCTCTGAGGGAAACTGCCCTGTGATGGGGGCACAGCCCTACGTGTCTTCATCTTTCCAGAAGCCAGCCCAGCGGCTCCTCCAGATTTGGGGGTGCCTCCTTAAGACCAGCACCCTGGTCTTAAGGGAGCCCCAGCACCCTGACACAGTCTGACCCCTGGAGTCAGGGGGTGGGGACAAGAGCTGATCCCTTGAACTTCCTCAAAAGGAGGAGAAAGCCGAAAATAACCAGAAAAGATGCCTCCCAGAGCCTTAAGCAAAGGAGCTCGTCTGAACAAATTGTGGGTTTTTCTCCTTCACCGGCAGCGCGGCAGCCACAGCCCTCAGGCCTGCCTGCGGTGACCACCTGAAGCAAACGGAGTGACTCTGCCAGCCACAGTGATGTTCTGCATTGCTGTAGGTTTCAGGACGGAATGGAGCAGCCTGGGGGCTCCCACTAAGGTCAACAGGGACATAAATGATGGAGTTGGCCAGCGGCCAGGATGCGGGGCCCATGGCAGGTTCTGGGGCAGTGGCCAGGCACCCTCTTGGGGGCCATTTGTCAGCACCAAGGAGGCTGCAGGGACGTGGTTGCGAGTCTGTCAAGAAGAGGGGCCGCAGGCAGCCTGGGGCATGGTGCCGTGGTCTGGGCTGGGGGGTGGAAGGTGGCCAATCCCAGCATGCATCTCTGCATCTCAGAAGGGGCCCAGGGAAGCCAGGGTCGGGGCGGGGGTGGCTGAGGGTGGGGAGCTGTGCAGATCCTGGCTCTTCAGACAAGGACAGCGGGGGCCTCCTCCGGCCCTGCTCCTTCAGACTCTGCCAGGAGCAACTGAGCCCTGTCCTGCCCAGTGCCACCAGCTGGGATGAGTTACCTTGCCCAGGGAGGGTCTTCTATTTGGGGAGGGGTGTTTTGTGAACAACGTGCCCTGAAGCCAACGGGTCACTGTGCACACCATGAGGTGTTTCCTTCATTCTAAGACGTCACTTAGTTACGGATTTCCAGGGGACAGGTGGCCAAATTAATGACACTGGACTGTGAAACACTCCAATTTCTTTTTTTCTTTTCTTCTTTTCTTTTCCTTCTTTTTTTTTTTTTTTTGAGACAGAGTCTCACTCTGTCGCCCAGGCTGGAGTGTAGGGGCGCGATCCTGGCTCACTGCAACCTCCGCTTCCCAGATTCTCGTGCCTCAGCCTCCCAAATAACTGGGATTACAGGCGTGCACCACCAAGCCTGGTTAATTTTTGTATTTTTTAAAGGAGATGGGGTTTTGCCACGTTGGCCAGTCTGGTCTTGAACTCCT
>NW_012105431.1:727088-728479 GCF_000951045.1 Mandrillus leucophaeus
TCTTCTTCCTTCTTCTTCTTCCTTCTTCCTTCTTCTTCTTCCTTCTTCCTTCTTCTTCCCCTTCCCCTTCTCCTTCCTCTCCTCCTTCCTCTCCTCCTCCTCCTCCTTCTTCTTCTTCTCCTCTTCCTCTTCTTCTTCCTACTCCTCGTCTTCCTCCTCTTCCCCCTCTTCCCCCTCTTCTCCCTTCTTCTCCCTTCTTTCCTCCCCCTCCTCCTCCTCCTCCTCCTCCTCCTTCTTCTTCTTGACATGCACTGTCACTCTGTCGCCCAGGCTGGAATGCAATGGCGCGATCTTGGCCAGGTTCAAGCAAGTGTTCTGCCTCACCCAGTTAATTTTTGTATTTTTAGTAGAGACGGGGTTTCACCATGTTGGCCAGGCTGGTCTCAAACTCCTGACCTCAGACGATCCGTCCACCTCAGCCTCCCAAAGTGCTGGGATTACAGGCGTGAGCCACCGTGCCCGGCCTGACCAGCTTTTTCGATTCACCGTTTTAAATAGTGATGAATTGGCTCTCCCCTGGGGGGAATGGCATGATTGGGAAACAGGTCGTTGAGAGGGGAGCGGTGGCCAATAAGAAGGCAGGCTGTCAGGAGGCCGCGGGGCTACAGACGCGGGAGGGAGCTGCCGCTGGAATGGAGCGCCATTGTGGCAAGGTCACCCTCTCCCCAGAGGCAGAGGCGCCCTCCAGACCCACGCTCATCCACAGGCGGTAACAAGAACAGTGAAATTCCCATGGTTAGAGGAAGCCAGGTTTCTCCAAGGCCACCTTTTGCCATTTTTGCATTGGGAGTTCATTCACACTAGTGCACTGGTGGAGCTCCCGGTGCGACCGCCCAGCCCCCGAGGACACAGTCTGACCAGGGCACCCCCATCTTGTCAGCCCACCAGCCTCGCAGATGTCTGCATAGCTGAGAGACTTCCGCCACCTAGTGGCTGTGAGGAAACCTATCCACCCTCCCCAGAGCTCGGTGTTGGGAGGAGACTCAGGCGAGGGCTCCTGATGGTCTCTCCATCTCTCTCAGTGTTAGGTTCCAGAGAGGCACAGGAAAGGCAGGGCGGGGGTGGGGAGGGGTGCAGCGGAGCTCACCTGGTCCGGCCTGCCTCCCTTGTCTACCCAGCTCGCAGGGCTGCAGCATCTCCAGGAGTCTGACAACAGCGCTCTGGGAAGGAAAATCTTACCAAGGAAGAGTTTGTAACTGTAGCATGCTTGTAAACTAGAATATTATTATTATTTTTTGGTAGAGGCTGCGGGAGGTGGGGGGGGGGCGGTCTCAAACTGTTGCCCAGGCTGGTCTCGAACTCCTGGCCTCAAGTGATCTTCCTGTCTCAGCCTCCTGAGTAGCTGGGCATATCAGCACAACTGGCGAATTTTTTTTTTTTTTTTTTTTTTT
>NW_012105431.1:733105-734412 GCF_000951045.1 Mandrillus leucophaeus
TGCCTCAGCCTCCCAAATAACTGGGATTACAGGCGTGCACCACCAAGCCTGGTTAATTTTTGTATTTTTTAAAGGAGATGGGGTTTTGCCACGTTGGCCAGTCTGGTCTTGAACTCCTAGCCTCAAATTATCCACCTGCCTTGGCCTCCCAAAGTGCTGGGATTACAGGCGTGAGCCACTGTGCCCGGCCCCTAACACTCCAGTTTCATAAATGCCACCACAGGGAAGGAATGGTCTTAGAATGAGTAGGTGATTGCGTGCGGTGCCTCATGACTGTATCCCCAGCACTTTGGGAAGCTGAGGTAGGAGGATCGCTTGAGCCCAGGAGTTCAAGACCAGCCTGGGCAATGTACTGAGACCCTGTCTCTATAAAAAGGCATGGTAGTGTGCACCAGGAGTCCCAGCTACTTGGGAGACTGAGGTGGGATGATCACTTGAGCCCAGGAGGTTGAGGCTGCAGTGAGCTGTGATCACACCACTGTGCTCCAGCCTGGGTGACAGAGTGAGACCCAAACTCTAAAAGATAAAAGAAAGAATGAGGTTGGGCGGGTGGCTCACGCCTGTAATCCCAGCACTTTGGGAGGCCGAGGCGGGAGGATCACCTGAGGTCAGGAGTTCGAGACCAGCCTGGCCAACATGGCGAAACCTTGTCTCTACTAAAAGTACAAAAATTACCCAGATGTGGTGGCATGTGCCTGTAATCCCAGATACTCAGGAGCTGAGGCAGGAGAATCACTGGAACCTGGGAGGCGGAAGTTGCAGTGAGCTGAGATTGCACCACTGCACTCCAGCCTGGGTGACAGAGTAAGACTCTGTCTCAAAAAAAAAAAAAAAAAGAAAAGAGAAAAGGAAGGAGGGAGGGAGGGAGGGAAGGAAGGGAGGGAGGGATAGAAAAGAGAGAAAGGACCATGTCTTGCCTGGGCAGAGTCTTATGGTTTATACCCACTGATCTAACTTCACTCCCGGTACCTGGTACCTGCTGTTATCTCCGTGGGATGCAGGGAAGCCGAGGGCCTCTCCAGCACTTTCTCTGTCCTGAGGTGCTGGACAGCTCTCTCCTCAGGCTCTCGCAGGAGCTGTCTCTGTTTGGCCACCCTCCTTCCCAGGGGACATATCAGACTACACAGTGCCTGCTTCAAAGCAGAGAGTGTTTGCTGGTGCGGTGTGTGTGTGTGTGCGTGTGTCGGGAGAGCCTCTGTCTCAAGGCTGAGGTCAGGAGCTCAGAGTCAAGCCCTCTGGGGGTGATGCTCTGGTCGCTCTCCCTAGATCTGACCGGCTTTCTTCTTCTTCTTCTTTTTTTTTTTTTT
>NW_012105431.1:737072-738839 GCF_000951045.1 Mandrillus leucophaeus
TGCCTCGGCCTCCCAAAGTGCTGGGATTACAGGCGGCTATTTACTTTTTTTTGAGACAGTCTCACTCTGTCATCCAGGCTGGAGTGCGGTGGCACCATCTCGGCACACTGTAACCTCTACCTCCCGGGTTTAACTGATTCTCCTCCCTCAGCCGCTGGAGTGGCTGCGACTACAGGCATGTGCCACCACGCCCGGCTAACTTTTGTATTTTTTGTAGAGACGGGGTTTCACCATGTTGGCCAGGCTGGCCTCGAACTTCTGACCTCAGGTGATCCTCCCACCTCGGCCTCCCAAAGTGCTGAGATTACAGGCCTCAGCCACCACTGCGCCCGGCTAGATACCGGCATTTTTTAATTTGGAAAGGTACACAGCTGCTGCAGAAGAGAAGAGCATGGCATCCTGCCACCACATGCGGGAGGAGCTGGAGGCCTGCCCGAGGGCAGCGGGACAGACGTCCTGGGCATCAGACCGGGCAGGTGAACCATCAGGCTTCCATTTCCCGACCCTGCCCAGCCTCCCGACAGGACAGACATGAGGAAAGGGTCCCTTAGAAGAAGGTGGCCCAGGGTGACACAGCGACAGAGACCTCCAGCGGCCTTGCCCCAGCCAAGCACCACCCCGCAGCCACTTTCGGTTCCGTCCTTCCTCAGGGGCACATGGAGTGACAATGGAGGTGCCCCGGCATTTCCACCAAGGAGAATCCTCCCCACATGCCCGGGATGAACAAGGACAAGCTCAGGAAGCCGGCGGCAGCAGCTGGATGAATATAAACCGGAGGTGGGTGCTCGGCTTTTTTTTTTTTTTTTTTTTTTAATTTTTTTTGAGATGGAGTCTCTGTCGCCCAGGCTGGAGCGCAGTGGCACGATCTTGGCTCACGGCAAGCTCCGCCTCCCGGGTTCACGCCATTCTCCTGCCTCAGCCTCGCGAGTAGCTGGGATTACAGGCGCGCGCCACCACGCTCAGCCAGTTTCTTGCATTTTTAGTAGATACGGGGTTTCACCGTGTTAGCCAGGATGGTGTCAAACCCCTGACCTCGTGATCTGCCTGCCTCGGCTTCCCGAAGTGCTGGGATTACAGGCGTGAGCCACTGCGCCCGCCGGGTGCTTGGCTTGAAAAGTTACTTGTCCTCCCACCCACGCCATTCCTGAGTCACTGCAGGACTGAATGGAGAGGGCAGGCGGGCAGGAGGCTCCAGGGCTTCCTTCAGAGCCTGTTTCATTTTACTCAGAGCTTCGGCTAGTACCCGTGTGCTCTGGGATGCAGGTTTAAGCAGGAAATCCCAGCCGTTATTTCCAAAGCTGGTGGCGGAGTTCAGAAGGTTCTCGACTTCACATGCACCCTGCCTCCTCATACCGAGCTCCTT
This sequence comes from Mandrillus leucophaeus, assembly GCF_000951045.1. Classification (NCBI taxonomy): domain Eukaryota; kingdom Metazoa; phylum Chordata; class Mammalia; order Primates; family Cercopithecidae; genus Mandrillus; species Mandrillus leucophaeus. The sequence goes on from NW_012105431.1 coordinate 738,436, forward strand.
CATCCCTGCAGATCCGCGCCCTGCAGACAGAGCTGTGTGCGCAAGGAAGCCGGTTCCCCGGCCCTACCGTTCTGCGGCCGGCCCTCGGTGGACTTCGGTCTGAACTCTCCCAGGTCCCCAGGCTCAGGCACAGGCTCAGCACTAAACGCACCAAGGAAGGTCAAGAGGAGAGCGCTGAGGGAACCTCCCCGAGGGAGAGGAAAGGCAGGGAAAAGCTACGTTCTGCTCCCCGCGTCCCCCGGTCTTCAGATTCCCCTGAGGAAAGGTGCTTTGCTATTGCGGGGAGCCCAAGCGCATTTCTACCCTGACCCACTAAAAAGTAATGCCACATAGGAAGAAAAAGCCACTTCTGAAAGCAGCAACGGGGCTGGGCGCGGTGGCTCAGGCCTGTCATCTCAACACTT
>NW_012105431.1:741099-742466 GCF_000951045.1 Mandrillus leucophaeus
GATCCGCCCGTCTCGGCCTCCCAAAGTGCTGGGATTACAGGCTTGAGCCACCGCGCCCGGCCATGGGGGTCGGGTTTCTTTAAAAGATTTGAGTCAGGCCTCTGGCATTTTGCTGTAATATTCTAGGTAGAATTATAGGGCAATGTGGTACAAATTAGATGTTTAAGGCTGGGTGTGGTGGCTCACGCTGTAATCCCAGCGCTTCGGGAGGCCGCGGCGGGTGGATCATGAGGTCAGGAATTCGAGACCAGCCTGACCAACGTGGTGAAATCCCCTCTCTACTAAAAGTACAAAAATTAGTTGGGCGTGGTGGCGGCGCCTGTAATCCCAGCTACTCGGGAGGCTGAGGCAGGAGAATCGCTTGAACCCGGGAGGCAGAGGTTGCAGTGAGCCGAGATGGCGCCACTGCACTCCAGCCTGGGCGACAGAGTGAGACTCTGTCTCAAAAACAAAACAAACCGAACAAACAAAAACAAATGAGATGTTCAGCCTGTGAGTAGGCAATGAACAACAACAACAACAAAAATAACCCAGAATACCGGTTTTAAGAGAGGGAGTCTTGCTGTGTGGTTCAGACTGGCCTCAAATTGCTGGCCTCAAGCGATCCTCCTGCCTCGGCCTCCCAAGAAGCTGGGATTATAGGTGTGAGCCACCATGTCCAATTCTTTAACGTGTTATAAAATGCTGATAGCAATGGGCTTTCAGTCAGATTTGGTGGGGGAATGTAATCAGTATGTTTACCTGAAGCTCAGGCAGGCACACACACACACTCTCACAGACACACACATGCACGCACACTGGCAGCACCAACAACAGCTTCACCTAAAATGAAGTGTTAAGAGGAATCAGGCCAGGCGTGGTGGCTCATGCCTGTAATCCCAGCACTTTGGGAGGCCGAGGCGGCCGGATCACGAAGTCAGGAGATCGAGACCATCCTAGCTAACACAGTGAAATCCCGTCTCTACTAAAAATACAAAAAATTAGCCAGGCATGACGGCAGGCACCTGTAGTCCCAGCTACTCAGGAGGCTGAGGCAGGAGAATGGCGTGAACTCGGGAGGCAGAGCTTGCAGTGAGTTGAGATCGCACCACTGTACTCCAGCCTGGGCAACAGAGTGAGACTCCGTCTCAAAAAAAGGAGGAATCTATTTACATTATAACTAACTATAGGAACGATGTGGAAGTGAGGGATCAAGACAGTCTCTTCACATTCTGAACCTTAGAAAGATTTCATTTTTCTTTTTCTTTTTTTTTTTTTTAAATTTTTAAAATTTTTTCGAGACGGAGTCTGGCTCTGTCGCCCAGGCTGGAGTGCAGTGGCCGGATCTCAGCTCACTGCAAGCTCCGCCTCCTGGGTTTACGTCATTC
>NW_012105431.1:742516-752993 GCF_000951045.1 Mandrillus leucophaeus
CTGCCTCAGCCTCCCAAGTAGCTGGGACTACAGGCACCCGCCACTCGCCCGGCTAGTTTTTTTTGTATTTTTTAGTAGAGACGGGGTTTCACCGTGTTGGCCAGGATGGTCTCGATCTCCTGACCTCGTGATCCGCCCATCTCGGCCTCCCAAAGTGCTGGGATTACAGGCTTAAGCCACCGCGCCGGGCCTTTTTTATTTTTTGAGACAGAGCCATGCTCTGTCCCCGAGGCTAGAGTGCAGTGGAATGATCTCCGTTCACTGCAAACTCCGCCTCCTGGATTCAAGCGATTCTCCTGCCTCAGCCTCCTGAGTATCTGGGACTACAGGCATGCGCCACCACACCCAGCTAATTTTTGTATTTTTAGTAGAGACGGGGTTTCACCATGTTGGTCAGGCTGGTCTCGAACGCCTGACCTCAGGTGATCTGCCCGCTTCTGCCTCCCAAATTGTTGGGATTACAGGCATGAGCAACCTCACGTACATTTCAAACAAGTGACTCGGTCATTCCCTGCATGCAAAGGTCTGGTATACAAAGATGTAGGGCAGGGGACACACGAAACAGGAAGCCTGGCCCATCCTCACCCTTTGCCAGTGTGGTTATGAAAACCAAGAGCAGCCAGGCGAGGTGGATCATGGCTGTAATCCCAGCACTTTGGGAGGCCGAGTTGGGTGGATCACTTGAGGTCAGGAGTTTGAGACTAGCCTGGACAACATGGTGAAATCCGGTCTCTACTAAAAATACAAAAATTAGCCGGACGTGGTGGTGCATGCCTGTAGTCCCAGGTGCTTAAGAGGCTGAGGGAGAATTGCTTGAACCCAGGAGATGCAAGTTGCAGTGAGCTGAGATTGTGCCACTGCACTCCAGCCTGGGCGACAGAACAAGACTCCGTCTCAAAAAAACAAAAATCCAAAAATGAAAAACTAAACCAGAAAAACCGGATGAGCAACAGGGATGAGTCAGGAATGTGTTTTCTGCCACCCCTCGTCCCATTTCCTTGGCTAAGCTGTGGCCAAAGCACTCCCGGCCTTTTACACGTGGGACCTGCTGCTGGCTGTGGAGGCAGGAAGACTCTCCTCTCCAAATGAAACCGTGCGTGGGAAGAGTCACCCAATTCTCTCTGTGGCAGGGAGCGGCAGCCATGGAGCTCCTGGGTCTCCTGACAGGGGCAGGGCCTGCTGTTCCAGGGTGCCCGCCACCTCCCAGACCAGCTTGCACCACCTGCCTGTTAAGCTTGGTGTTAAGAGAAAAGGCAGGGATGAAAGAGACCCACGTGTAATCTCCATGTGAATTACACTTTTTTTTTTCAGACAGAGTCTTGCTCTGTCCTCCAGGCTGCAGTGCAGTGATGCAATCTCAGCTCATGGCAACCTCTGCCTCCCAGGTTCAAGTGATTCTCCTGCTTCAGCCTCCCGAGTAGCTGGGATTACAGGCATGCGCCACCACCCCCAGCTAATTTTTGTATTTTTAGTAGAAACGGGGTTTCACCACGTTGGCCAGGCTGGTCTCGAACTCCTGACCTCAAGTGATCCGCCCACCTTGGCCTCCCAAAGTACTGGGATTAGATGTGTGAGCCACCATGCCCGGCCTCTGAATTACACTTCTTACCCGTATTGTCACCTCCCTCCCTCCTGGCTCTTTATTCAAACACCAGAACCGAATAAAAATCGTGTTTAATTGCAGAAGACACATTTATGTTGTAGCGTTTATTGGGTGCCCACCGCCGGCTGGGCACTGAGTTGGGCGTTTGCAGGACACGCAGTCACACAACACCTCACAACAGCCCTGTGAGGTAGGGATGAGTCCCGCGAACAGTCCAGAAAATGTGGGCTCCCAGGCACCCTGCCCGCTCCCACAGCTAGGCAGGCGGTACAGCGGGGACTGAAGCAGTTCTTTTTGACTCCAGGTTCTATGCAGCTCTTGGTCCCATTGTTTTGGAGATTACAGGTTTGGTCCCAGAGTCCACTGAGCCCATTCACAACGTTTACAGGTTTTGTTTCCTATCCCCCACCCTCATTGTCCTTTTTGAAGTCTGGAAAAATATAACTTAAGAATGAATATGAGTGTACAGTTTGGAGTTCGGCAAATTAGTACACGTTCTGTTTGGTTCAGGGTCCCTCTCCATCTGGGTCTCTGGCGCAGCAGTGAGTTCTAAAGGGCATCTCAGCGGCCTCTCTCTGTCCCCGTCACTCCCAAGCACATCTGAGGCCACCAGTGAGGCTCGGACTCATGGGTTCCAGCAGAGGAAGAGGAGCTGGTGGGAGTGAAACGGGCAACAGCAAAGTGGAGGCGGGTAACCCTCCACAATGGCTGCTCAGCAAACACAGATATCCTCTTCATTCTTCTCGACCAAGAATCTGCAGTCCTCCTCCCTTCTTTAGAGCGCACGGCTTAGCTCTGACCCAGGCAAGCACAGGGCTTCCTGTGGTCTGCATGGAAAGCACCCAGCCAGCCCTGCCTGGGCCACCCGAGGGGGAGTGTGGGCCGAGGGTCACAGGACATCCGAGGCCTCCTCTGCAACTGCCTCATCTTACAGTGTGGGAAGCCGAGGCTGCGCGAGGAAGAGAATTCCCCGCATCTTCTAGTACTACCAATCCCAAAGACAGACAAAAGGGACCTGGCAAAGGAGATTCGAGTCTCCAAATCCTCACGACAGGCAGGCACCAGAACCAACGGCACTTTAACACAGAACTGGAAATGCAGCTCTCTTTGGTGATGGGGAACCCTAGCTCAGGGTTCCGTATCTCTTGTGCACTTTTTTCCCCCCACGAACACACTCTAGCCAAACGCGCCTCCCAGGAGATGGAGTGCACGCTCAGGTTCTAGAGAGCCCTCTGGCCTCGTACAAGCTGCGGGCGTGGGTCAAGGCTGCGTGCTGCCGCGGCCCATCTCATCCCTGCTCAAGCATAGCCCGCTCTGGCCTCAGTGGTCCCCATCGTCTCAGCCTGCGTGACCGGGATCCCATTTCATCAAAGGTCCAGGACAGACACGCAGGGTTTGAAGGAAAAGTTCTATCAGCCCACCTGCACCTCTGCCTAATGCAGATGTGCTGTGTGCCGCACACCAGCGGACTGTGAGGAAGCCGGTGTAGTTGAGTCCGACTCCAGCGTCCCCTGCATTTAGGAGTTTGCCGTAAAGCCAACCCAGGAACACTGGGGCATTTCACTGCAGCCGCTCAGCGGAGGTGGCAACTCCCCTCCAGCTCTTCGCCCAGTGTGACCATGACAACCATCTGGAAACAGGCGTCCCAGCCTTCCTCGGTTCAAAAACCGGAGCCTGCGAAGGCAGGGTAAATACAGTTTTTGCCTTTTCCCTTCTATCCGTAACTTATACCACTCCAAAGATTCTAAAACCATCTCTCCTGCCATTAACTCCACTTAAATGCCCTCAACACTTTGGCTGCTAGGTGTCTTGGTTTGGAATGCAGAGTCTGAGGTACTTGAGGTTGTTTTAATTCCGTAAATAGGAAAAGGGAAGTGAGGCAAATACTGAAGCTTGCAACCACAATCTCTCATCGGTTTGCTGAGGAAATTTTCTAAGATGAAAATAGAAAGGCACATGTCGCCCTGTGAAGGACGTGGCCCAGCCGCCTTCTCTCTGTCGCTGTCTCCCGCTACGACCTCTCACACAGGTAGGAAGCCCCTGCAGACAGCAGGGCCAGAGAAAGGACAGCTCGGACGGCCACCACACTTGAATTCTGTGCTTTCCTGGGCATAGGAGTAGCTACAAATTTTCCTTAAAAAAAAAAACAAAAAAAAACACACAGTTTTTCAACAGGAAGAGTAAAGTAGAAGAACAGATCATTTAATTATACAAACAAAATCGCTTTCCTTTGCTCCAGGGAGTCCAGGCAACCTTTTAAGTTCATTTGCTGCCTGAAAGAAAGGTTTTTAGTATCAGAAAGAACCTCGCTCTCCTCCAATATTCACATGGAAAACAAGATCAGAAACAAAAGTCCACCATGGAAGAAATCCCAGAGTGATCCAATTTGGAAAGAATTTAATTAACAAAATAAAACGGAGGGAAAATGGTCCAGGTGGGGCCCCAGGGAGAGAGGGCTCCTGCCCCAGCCGAAGTCCGCCCAGCACACCTGGTGGGCAGCCCCTGGGCCTGTCACTGCAGAACTGGCCTTGACAACCAGACCCACTGTGCACAACGCCACGGCTTCCTTATGCACTCAGCATTATGTACAGATATTAAAAAACCCAACGGCAGGTGGCTGGAAAGTGGCTTCTAGCTCCCCTATGCTGGCTTGGCACGTTCATGCATGCAAAGCGAGGAGGTTTTGCGGGCTTCACCAAACAGTTAATTTTGGCAAAAAGAGAAAACAAACAAACAAAAAGCTAAAATTCATAAGCAGGATTTAAAAGCCACTGAAGTGAAAACGATGTATGTCCTCAGCGTTATGGAGTTAGACTACCACTACAATCTTTTTTTTTTTTTTTTTTTTTTTTTTAATAAAGTCTCTGCCATCCTCTCCCCCGACTTAGGTCAAAGTTCATAGCAGCAATGCACAAAGTCCTCTGTGAAGCCAGTGTTCTCTGCTCCCCGGGTCAGAGGTCACAGGTCAAGTTCAGTCAGTCCGAAGAATCATGGGCGGGTGCTCGCTGTCCTCATCCAGGCGCAGGGCACTGGCCTCGTCCTCCAGGCAGGCGCCACCCACAGCACCCAGGTCGTCTGTGTAGGCTGCAAAGAGACGATGAAGTCACCCTTCAAAGGCTGGGGACACACCACAGACCCCATGACACAAACTGAGGACTGTGTTTTGGAAACACTGGTGTATGTTTATAAACTGCAGCCTGTATTAAGATGTTCTGAATTCTGATTGCTTTCTAATGAAATCTTTGCGGCTTTTGGCAGCTTGAGATGAAGTCATTTGTTCTCTGACATTCATAAATGTCAAAATGACACCTGCCCAGTAAACAGGGGCTCCCTAATGGACAGGCCACAAACTCCCTCAAGCTGGTTACACAGAGCTCAAAAATAACACCAGGAAAAAATAACGATACTAAGAGATTTTCAGGGCGGGCTTCACGAACCGGAAGCGCCGGTTCACGGATGGGAGTGGCGGAGAGCAGTGGGACAGTCCCGCGTGGGTGCAAAACCACAGGCTCTCCCGCTGGAGTGCAAGTTGGTTTTTTTAAGAAGGTGCCTCACACAGCCAAGGCTGTGGCTGGAGGATCTCGCGCATGGGTCTTAGTGCTGCTGCCGGAGGGGAGCCCTTTGGCCTCGTTCCCCTACGGCTTCTGCACTTCACAGGCCCAGCACGAAGGCGGTACTTGATGCAGATTTGCTGAAGGACGAAAAAAAGGTGGGAGGGAAAGACCGAGGCCAAACCCTTAGCAGTACTTTTCAGGGTGGTATCTTAGCTGAGAGGTGGCCAGTCTGGGTGCAAGTCACATGCCCCCAGAGTCACCTGAGCTAGGATGACCACATTTTCTTCAAAAACGGAGAAGATGGGCCTGGTACGGTGGCTCAGGCCTATAATCCCAGCACTTTGGGAGGCCGAGGTGGGAGAATCACTTGAGCCCAGGAGTTTGAGACCACCCTGGGCAACATAGGGAGACCCTATCTCTACTTAAAAAAAAAAAAAAAAAAAAAAAGGAAAGGAAACTGAATTCAGCTTTGAGAGGCCTTGGCAGACCCATTTACCAACCTCGCCTACGTCCTCAGAACCAGTCCCCCACTTTCCCAATGAGGAGCCGGTAGGGTAGCTCCGGAGCCAGCAGGAGGCAGGAGCACTCCGGGGCAGTGGGTGGGGCTAATTACCTTCCAGGTTTGCGTCATGCCCCTTACCAAGTCTCGTTGGGGATGAAGGCACGTAAGTACCTTTTGCTGCAGCTGCGCCGTATGTCTGAGTGACTAAGGGGCAGTCGTGAGAGGCAGAGTCCAAGATCTCATTGGCCGTCTCCAGGCTGCCATCCAGCCTGGAGGGGAGAAAGCGACACAGCTCAGTGTCTCCACATAGGGCGGCCTCGCGGGCAGCACACACTGGCTGCCTTGCCGCAAGAGAGCCGACGTGCTACTCACCAACAGGATGCCAGGCATTCATCACGCAACTTTCATCTCCTTGTGTATCTGTACACATTTTTACATGAAGAGTTTTACATGGAAAGTCTAAAGAGGGAGTTATACCTAACAAGGCAGTGTTTCACTTTTACGATGGAAGAACATAACTAATAACTAGGATTCATTATTTTAAGAAAAAGTCAGGCTAGGCCAGGCGCAATGGCTCACACCTGTAATCCCAGCACTTTGGGAGGCCAAGGCAGGCGGATCACGAGTTCAGGAGATCGAGACCTGGCTAACACAGTGAAACCCCGTCTCTACTAAAAACACAAAAAATTAGCTGGGCGCGGTGGCAGGAGCCTGTGGTTCCAGCTACTCGGGAGGCTGAGGCAGGACAATCGCTTGAACCTGGGAGGGTGGAGCTTGCAGTGAGCCGAGATCGCGCCACTGTACTCCAGCCTGGGTGACAGGGGGAGACTCCGTTTCACAAAAAAAAATAAAAGGCTAGGTGCAGCGGCTCACCTCACTCCTGTTACCCCAACACTTGGGGAGGCCAAGGCAGGAGGCTCACTTGAGCCTAGGAGTTCCAGACCAGCCTGGACAACCTAGCAAGACCCTGCACAAAAAAATAATTAGCTGGATGTGCTGTGTGCCTGCAGTCCCACCTACTAGGGAGGCTGAGGTGGAAGAATCCCTTGAACCCGGGAGCTTAAGGCTGCAGTGAGCTGTGAATGCACCACTGCACTCCAGCCTGGCGAGGGTGACACCCTGTCTCTAAAATAAATAATTATATTGTTGCTGGAACTTTTTGATCATAAAAAAATGTGTGAGACAGAATGAAAATGCATTACTTCTCGATGAACAACTGTTAACTCCCTGTTTTCCAAGGACAAACCTGTACCTCACAGTGAGACAAGAGGCTCTCAACCACGCGCACTGACTTGTGGCGGCCACCACGCTGCACCCTCCCTTTCCGAATGCGAAACTCCACCCTGCGGACGAGGGCCTGGCCTCCCCGCACCTCTCCCCCAGCTAAGAACAAATGCGGCTCCCCCGCCACCCCTGCGTTGTCTCTGTGCCCAGTCCCTGAGGGAGTCCTGACGCCGCCAGCCACAGCCCAGGGCTCGGGGTTCCCTGTCCTGCAGTGGCATCGATTTCACCTGGGAAAGCAAAGCTCCCGACCTGCGTGGCATGGGCCGCCATGCTGGCATCTGCCCCTTTATGTCACTGGTTTGCAAGGAAATAAACAAACATACGCCAGGTGCCCCAAAAGCGCGGAGCAGCTCCGTGAAGCGGCCGGAGCAGACTCACCGGTGCTGCTTCATCAGGGCGCACTCGCCGCCCTCCTGGGGGTCCAGGTTGTACATGTACAGGTACCCATCGGAGGCACCCACCAACAACCGCGGGATCTTCTGAATTCTAGGGAGAACAAAGAGCAGCCACATTCTAGCCAACTGTCACAAAACGGTCTCATTACACGGCAGCCTCACTTTTGGCAGGCCAGGGAGGAGACCCCAGCAGAATGAGCACAAGAGCAGCTGCAGGCGCCTGGTGCCCACTGACCTCAGCTCACAGGGCCAAGGCTGCACTCGTGGCCGAGCTCTGACGCCCATGGGAGACGAGAGCGGGACAAAACTGGTTTCGTGGCTTCTGGGATCATTATGGGGCCCTGAAGCCCACAGGAGAAGAAAGCGGGACAAAACCAGTTTCGTGGCTTCTGGGATTTATTATGTGGCCCTGAAGCCCTCAGGAGATGAGAGTGGGACGAAGCTGGTTTCGTGGCTTCTGGGATTATTATGGGTAGTCGTTGTCAGAGAAGTTTTCGAGGACGCTAGTCAGATAACAAAACTGGAAAACGATGTTTAAAGACGCATGGAAGCCCAAAGCCCTGCTGTCACTGGATGTAATGACAATCTTTCCTGCACTCAGCACAGAACCTTAGACGATCCCAGAACGTTCACAGGCCCCATGTGTGTTCTGAAGCTGGACCCTGGGGCCGGCCAGACGCCTGAGACTCAGCAAGTGTGGTTTCTGTGGCCCCAAAGGGTTAACTATGGCACACTCACAAGGTTTGACTTAATGTCTTTCATTAAAACCGCAGACTGTCCACAAAACAGAACGGGAGACCGTGTGGAAATGGACCCCACACAGAGCGGCAAGCCTAGCGCCTGCCAGGGCGCCTCCCATCCCTGACAACTCTCGACGGACTGTCGGCTCTAAGGAGCTGCTCCTGTTCAGGAGAAACACGGAAGGGGTCACAAGCTACCAGGACTGGGCCCCTTGGCCTGAGGCACACGGGGTGGGGGATGCAGGCGCCGGTTCTACTCACGTGGCTAGCGAGCAGATGTTTTTGTGGCCGCAGAATGGCAGGCGGACCGTGGCGAAGGCTCTGCCCTGGTTGAACATTTCTGTCACTTGGGAAGGCAGGTAGCTGGTGGAGGCCATGAGCACTTTCCCGAAGTACCCGGTCCAGGTGGTGGGCTCCTCTGGGGGTCTGGAAGGAAAGGCCACTAGACACATGAAGCTGTACCCTCCCTGGGGGGATGGCCACCCCCTACTCACACAGACGCACAGCTCTGGAGTCAACAGCAAAAGTCTCCATTCTTCACAGGAAACTTAAGAAGGGTTGGTTATAAGCAGACACTCAGGGCCCCGGGGGCGTCATGGGGCTTCCTCCTCTGGGAGGTGTCAGAGGAGGGGCGCTCAGCTTCAGGGAGAAGCAGCCGCAGCCTTTGAGTGGCCACAGCCAAGACGTAGCAGGTGATCACACATCCCCTTTACAAGGGTGTGAGGACGTCTAGGGCCTAACTGATGACCCCTGCTAGGTCTCTGTAACAGAAGTCTCCAAAAACCTTGAGTATAGACCCCAAAACGTTATTTTCCCGTAGCCTATTTGTGTTGTTATTCATCTTTTTTGGGGGGGAGGGCGGGGCATGTTCCATTTGTCTTTTTAAAAATTGTGATGAAATATACATAACAAAATTTATTCTGACCATCTAAAGTATGTTATTGTAATGCTGATCTGAGCGGGATGTTCTTTTTAAATTTTTTAAAGAGAGGCTGGGCACGGTGGCTCACAAGCAGATCACTTGAGCCCAGGAGTTCCAGACCAGCCTGGGCAACATAGCGAAATTCTGTGTCTACAAAAAATTTAAAAATTAGCCAGGCATGGTGCATGCCTTAGTCCCAGGAACTCAGGAGGCTGAGGCAGGAGGATGGCTTGAGCCCAGCAGCTGGAGGCTACAATGAGTAATGACTGTACCACTGCACTGCAGCCTGGACAACAGAGTAAGACCCTCTTAAAAGATAAGACCCCCGTCACGCTACATATTCATGGCAATAATAAATACTGTGGAAGCCATCCATGTCTCTCTCTGCTTACTCGTGGGCAGGTAAGAGACAAGCCATTCATGGGCTGTCTGATCACGAACGCTTTCGTAGTGAGGGGAACCTGAGGAGGGGCCATCCGCACTGACTAGAGGATGTCCACCTGGGCCCTCCATGCCCTACGCAAGGCCTCTGTCTATTCTGCATGCTGCCCGCGGGAGAAGCTCATCTGCTGGGGCCCGTCCTCCTCACTGCCAAGCCTGGATGCGGAGGTGCTCGTTCCATGGCCAGCTTCAAGGTCTTCACTGGTTAACGATGTCAGAGGGTGAGCGGACCCGTGCTTACTTCCCATCCCGGCAGCAAGAGGGGACAAAGGGTTTTGCGTCATTTTTAAAGGAACGTATATTTGCAACTCACTTTTCTTTCACAGTCTCGAGTTTGAAGATGTGCACGGTCTCTGTGTTGCTGGAGGCGGAGAGGAACATGCCATCCATGCTGAAGGCCAGGGAGCAGATGCTCACACACCTGGGGAGATGCGCAGGTCGGGGCGGGCCACCGGAGCCAGCAGCTGCCCCAGGGGTTCAACTCAAGTGGAGGAGAAGAGTTCCTGTCACGGGCACACTTGGGCCTCCTGGTAAGTTTTATTCCCCTCCAACCACCTTCTCAAACATTTTCCTTGAGAGAGGAAAATGTTCGAAAGGAAATACTAAGAACAATTCGTTAACAGAGCTGCAACCTTCCAGATGACAAAAGAAATAGGAATTCACTAAACCACTTTTAGCTGAATTAGGATGGATTTATAGTCCTAAGCTGAGTAAAAGAAAACTCAGTCATTTAAGTTATAGCCATTCTTTCCACACCAGAGGGTAAATAGGCAACCTCGGTGAAGTTTAAGAACAGAGCAGGCCGGGTGCGGTGGCTAAAGCCTGTAATCCCAGCACTTTGGGAGGCCAAGACGGGCGGATCACGAGGTCAGAACATCGAGACCATCCTGGCTAACACAGTGAAACGCTGTCTCTACTAAAAAATACAAAAAACTAGCCGGGCGAGGTGGCGGGCGCCTATAGTCCCAGCTACTCGGGAGGCTGAGGCAGGAGAATGGCGTAAACCTGGGAGGCGGAGCTTGCAGTGAGCTGAGAT
>NW_012105431.1:753623-757407 GCF_000951045.1 Mandrillus leucophaeus
AAAAAAAAAAAAAAAAAAAAAAGAACAGAGCAAAACTTTCAACAGGCAAAGTGGTTCAAGTGTATCTTAAAAATTAACTGGCATTCCAAAGCCACTAAATTCATGTGAATTTCTTCATAACACTAGAAATACAAGATACTTTCAGCCCTGTCCCTAATAGCAAGGGGTTTTCCTGGCGTCAGTGTTGACCATGTGTATTAATTAGGTATGGGTATGAATTAGGAATGGTTCCCGCCTTAATGCAGCATCCAACGATGGGAGTGGGGTCAGGCAGGTGCGAATGAAACCTCCTTTGAAAAATGATGCCTGAAACGGGGTAAGAGATCTGTTCACTGACTCCATCTTGCTTCTAATCTCCAAGCTATCCTTGTTCATTCCTGGGCATAGGCTGTTTTAACTTTGGGAGGAACTTTGCTTACGATATTTTGCAGACCCTGCACCTGATGGATCCGCTGGCCCCACACAGATCAATCAACTGGCTCATCTGATCTTGTGGCCCCCACCCGGCAACTGCCGAGTGCAAGAAGACAGCTCCGACTCCCTAAGATTTCACCTCTGACAATCAGCCCTCCTGGCCCACTGGCTTCTCCCCACCCAAGTTATCCTTAAAACCTTTGCTCCCCGAATGCTCAGAGAGACTGATTTGAGTAGTAATAAAACTCCAGCCTCCTGCACAGCCGGCTCTGCATGAATTACTTTCTCTACTGCAATTCCCGTCTTAATGAATCGGCTCTGTCTAGGCAGCGGGCGAGGTGAACCCCTTGGGTGGTCACCCAAATATTCCATTTGCTACAGGCAAAGGAATGTGAGAAAAATACACGTGGAAGGCACTAGAAATCTTGGAGAAAGGGATTTAACCCAAGGATCAAAAAAAGGCCTCCTTGAGAGTGACACCTGACTTGGACTCCCAGCGTTACAGAACCCGGCCAGGCCACCAGATCCGCCAGCTCACGCAAGACCCTGGTGGGTAAAAGAGATCAGCTCTTCCGAGGATCTGAAAGTGTGGTACTGCTGGAGCCAGGACAGGGACAGTGAAACAGAATCAGGCTGGGTGGAAGGGCTGGTGCCGGGAGGCCTGGTGAACCAAGGCAGGGAGCCGGGGACTCACCCTGCAGGACAGAGGGGTGATGGGAGATGTCAGGTGGGGTGTGATTGGATTATATTTACATTTTCAAAGAACAGCCTGGGTGAGAGTCTGAAGAATGGCCTGATGGGAATCCAGGGCAACAGCAGAAACCAGGCAAAGCCTGGATCAGGCGGCGTGGCGAGTGGGGCACAGGGCAGGCCCACAGCTGGGAGCTCCCTAGAGGCACTGTTCAGGCAGAAGGCTGCAGGGCCCAGTCCTTCTGGCTTGGGTGCCAGGGTGCTGGCGGGGGTGGCGAGTGGCGCTATTTACCAGGATGGGGGTGTGAGGGATGAGGGGCAGGGACAAACTGGCCTGGGTGGCTTGAGGTGCCCAGTAGGCAGGAGGAATACGGGCACCTCAAGGAAGCCAGGCTACACGTCTACCCCGGGATCGGCACACACGCAGGCCATGGGGGTGAGGAAGGGGGTTAGGTGAGGAGCGGCTCCAGGGCAGAAACAGGCACAGGAGGGGAACTGAGCAGAAGCAGCAACACAGGAAAAATACAGAAAGGTGTGGTGTGAGGAGGACCAAGGGACACGAGGAGGCAGGAGCTGGAGGAGCGGTGATGTTTGGGGATACCGAGGTGCACCTGCTGCACCTGTGGGGATCCCCTGAGGAAGGGGGACCAGATGGCGGGAGAGTCCCCGAAAGACAGCCCCTCCCTCTTTCAACGGCCACCCTCAGGGAGGGAGGTACCGATCTGAGACGAGGAGCCAGAGACTTGAGGTCGGGTCCTGCTGACCACCGCCATGCTATTGCAAGTGGTCCCTAGGGCTCCCATCTGAGGCACTGGCTCCAGAGCCTGAGGCCTCCCCTGCTCTGCTGTCCGACGAGGGAGGGAGAGTCCTGCCTCCAAAGCAGGCGCCACAGGGGGCATGCTAAGCACAGATGAGGGAAGCTTTGCAGCCTGGAGGGAGGAAGACAAGGGAACTCCAGGCTGCGACTTCTGGGTTAAAAGAAGGGGCCGACGCCACTTGCTGAGGGTAAAAGCAGAGCTGGAGAACTGCGAACAGGTTCTTAGAGCGCAGCCTTTAAAGGGGAGGGTGTGCTTCCCATGAGGTCGCTGCCCCGTCCCTTAGTGCCAGCTGGGAGCTACAGGGCACAGGAGGGCCCAGCTGGTTATGTGAGTTCTTCGCAACTCTCACGCTAGCTGATGGGATCGCAAACACACACCCAGTTTGCTTTTCTGAAAGTGCTCGTGAACTCCCGTGACAAGACCGACTCCCTAGATCTCACCCGGTGACCCAGCCGGGATAGAAATGCTCTTGTGGAATTCTCCTGGGGTTTCTACTTGTTTGTAGATAACATATAACTGAAATCCAAATACAAGTTCTCCAGAATCCATTCCGGACATTCATAGACTTTACCTCTTCACTCCTCTCCGAAACTCAAAGAGTTTTTGTCCTTCTGGAATGGAAAATACCCTAATCACGGTCCCCTGTGGAAGGAAAAGAGAAAAGAAGAATTGGAGCTGAGTTAGAACAGGAATTTCCGATCTTCCACAGCAGACTGCAAATGTGCCACAGGGCTACCTCCAGGACAGCTCTGCCCTGGGCCACCAGGCAGTTTGGGGTCCCCCAGGGCCCCCCTTGAGCGTCACCTCCACACTTTTTGCCCCGAGCATAGAAAAACACCTCCCTGTTCTATTGTTGACTTAATGTTCAATCTTTTCTTTAAACCTATTTTAATTGACTACTTACCCTCGACACTAACAGTCTTGAGGGCAAAAGTGGCATATCATTCTATTGTTCTGAGTCGTTTGAAGTTTAAACTATTAAAAATAAAAGCCTGGGCCAGGCGCAGTGGCTCACGCCTGTAATTCCAGCACTTTGGGAGGCTGAGGCGGGCAGATCACCAGAGGTCAGGAGTTTGAGACCAGCCTGACCAACATGGAGAAACCTTGTCTCTACTAAAAACACAAAATTAGCTGGAAGTGGTGGCGCATGCCTGTAGTCCCAGCTACTCA
The DNA here is from genome assembly GCF_000951045.1 of Mandrillus leucophaeus. Lineage (NCBI taxonomy): Eukaryota > Metazoa > Chordata > Mammalia > Primates > Cercopithecidae > Mandrillus > Mandrillus leucophaeus. Next base: position 756,716 of record NW_012105431.1, read on the forward strand.
GGAGGCTAAGGCAGGAGAATTGCTTGCACCTGGGAGGCGGAGGTTGCAGTGAGCCGAGATCGCGCCATTGCACTCCAGCTGTGGGCGACAGAGCAAGACTCCGTCTTGGGAAAAAAAAAAAAAAAAAATTCAAAAATAAATAAAAGCCTGGACTTGTGTGTGGCACACAGGCAAGACCTTGTGGTCTGACGAGGCTTCAGACCCCACCAAGGTCTTTTCTGCCACTTTAAATTCAGTTACTGACCAAGAGTCGATTAGCTGGAAATCTCAACTACCTTATAAGCAATCAATCCCAACTCACGAAATGGGAAGATGCACATGAAGAAAATCTTACTAAGACAAAGAACTAGGAATACAAGCATGTGCCTGCTTTAATGGGAAGTGTCCTGAAGATGCCAACTTCCCCCAGTAAGTTAATATCAGATGTGCAGATAATGAAACAGATATGAACATCCGGGGGAATAGAGAAGCACCAAGAAAATAGTGAGCAGGACTTTCAATGCTTGAATATTAAAAGAATACTAATCAAGTGATATAATGGTATTAAATCAGCACAAAAAGAAATAGACTGATGGAAAGCAAGGCCTTAAAATGGGTAGCATTCCAACTTTGCAGGGCAGGAAGAATTATTCAACATTCACACCCCTACTATACAAATTTTAGGAGGTTCAAACTGTTTTTTTTTTTTTTTT
>NW_012105431.1:757836-762252 GCF_000951045.1 Mandrillus leucophaeus
CGAGGTGGGCAGATCTCCTGAGGTCAGGAGTTCGAGACCACCCTGGGCAACATGGTGAAACCCTGTCTCTACTAAAATACAAAAAAATTAGCCGGGTGTGGGCCGGGTGCAGTGGCTCATGCCTGTAATCCCAACAGGTGCCCAGTAGGCAGGATGAATATGGGCACCTCAAGGAAGCCGGGCTACACGTCTAGCCCCAGGATCGGCACACACACAGGCCAAAGGGGTGAGGAAGGGGGCTGGGTGAGGAGCGACTCCAGGACAGAAACAGGCACAGGAGGGGAACGGAGCAGAAGCAGCAACACAGGAAAAACACAGAAAAGTGTGGTGTGAGGAAGACCAAGGGACACGAGGAGGCAGGAGCTCTACTAAAAATACAAAATTAGCTGGGCGTCAGGGTGCATGCCTGTAATCCGAGCTACTCAGGAGGCTGAGGCAGGAGAATCGCTTGAACCCGGGAGGCGGAGGTTGCAGTGAGCCGAGATCACACCACTGCACTTGAGCCTAGGCGACAGAGCAAAACTCCATCTCAAAAAAAAAAAAAAAAAAAAAAAAATTAGCTGGGTGTGGTGGCACGCACCTGTAGTCCCAGCAGTTACTTGGGACGCTGAGGCATGAGAATCGCTTGAGCCCCACAGGTGGAGGTTGCAGTGAGCTGAGATCGTGCCAATGTACTCCAACTTGGGCTACAGAGAGACTCCGTCTCAAAAGAAAAAAAAAAAAAAGTAAAGAAAAGAATATCTAGGCCAAATACAGTACCTCATGCCTGTAATCCCAGCAGTTGGGGAGGACAAGACAGGAGAAACAAACACTAGAGCCCAGGAGTTGAAGACCAGCCTGGGCAACATAGCGAGACCCCATCTCTACAAAAAACAAACAAAAAAAGCCAAGCCTGATGGTTCACTCCTGTTGTCCCAGGAGTGGAGGCTGCAGTGAGCCATGATCACGCCACTGCACACTATCTCTGTGTTTATAAATAGTACAAAGCGGCCGGGCGTGGTGGCTCACTCCTGTAATCCCAGCACTTTGGGAGGCTGGGCACGGTGGCTCACTCCTGTAATCCCAGCACTTTGGGAGGCTGGGCGCAGTGGCTCACTCCTGTAATCCCAGCACTTTGGGAGGCCAAGGTGGGTGGATGACGAGGTCAGGAGTTCAAGACCAGCCTGACTAACATGGTTAAACCTCATCTACTCAAAATACAAAAATTAGCTGGGTGTAGTGGTGTGCGCTTGTAATCCCAGCTATTTAGGAGGCTGAGGCAGGAGAATGGCTTGAACCCAGGAGGCGGAGGTTGTGGTGAGCTGAGATCACACCACACTGTACTCTAGCCTGCGTGACAGAGCAAGACTCTGTTTCAAAAAAAAAAAAAAAAGCAGCAGATGACCTACAGTGTAGAACACCAAGGAACTGTTCAGATAAATTATGGTAAACTTATACAATGGGAGAGTATACAGCCATTAGAAATCAGGATATAGGCCAGGCACAGAGGCTCCCTCCTGTAATTCTAGCACTTTGGGAGGCTGAGGTGAGTAGATTGCTTGAGCTCAGGAGTTAGAAACCACCCTGGCCAACATGGAGAAACCCCATCTCTACAAAAAATACAAAAATCAGCCGGGTGTGGTGGCGGGTGCCTGTAGTCTTGGCTACTTGGGAGGCTGAGGTAGAAGGATCACTTGAGCCTGGGAAGTGGAGGTTGCAGAGAGCAGAGACTGTGCCACAGTACTCCAGCCTGGGCGACAGAGCAAGCAAGACCTGTCTCAAAAAAAAAAAATTGGTACTTGAGGATAGTTGGTTCTCTCTGGATGGAGGGACACAAACTGAGTTTGCAACATTGAGAATTAGAGAATGAAATATTTTCTGCATCCATATATAAAAATAACCATGGCAAAGGTTTTGTCCTCTGCAGCCTACACTTTTAGATGGAGACATAATTTTTTGGTGCACATCTACCATGCAATACTCATTAATTAAGAGTTGTTTTGTTGCCACATGACTGCAAGATTCTTGAAAGTAGGATTAAGTCACAGGCTTCAGTGGGGCCTCAGCACCTGGCACAGAGCAGGGCTAGGAAGGCCTTGCCGCTCTCACTCAACAGGTAAGAGGATTCCATGTAAAAGAAATCAAGTTTCCTCTTTATAGTCCAGAAAAAAATTATTCTATTTTTATGGGCCTTAAAATTCCATCAAGTACTTTTGGGCCTTTGTAAGAGCTACTAAAAAACTTAACAGTGAGACTTTGATTAGACAAAGGGTAACAGAATTTCAGGGCCATTTCAAAGGGAAAAGAAAAGGACAAGGTGATATTGGGACAGTCCAGCCTAATCAGAATCAAAGTCAGGCTTGGAGTCTGACCCCTCTGTTGCTGCCCGACTGGGCAGCCCCGGGCACACTGCTTAACCTCTCTGAGCCCTTGCTATGAAAGAGAAATATTTACCTTGCTGAGGGGGAACAAAGGAGGTAATGAAGATAAAAGATTCAGGATGATTCACGACCCAGAAGTGACCCATAAGCGGTGACATGATTATTACAGAACTCAGGTGTGAGACTGAAGAACAAAGATCCAGGCGGGAAAGCTAAGGAAGTGAGCCGACTTTTTATTGTATCTTATCTGGTCCATAGTTTGAGGGGAGAGATGACTTGAAAGGGGAGGCTATTTTAGGATTTCAATGAGAAGCAAAATCATATCCAAATCAAAGTAAAGGTCATCGGTGGGCAATGGAGAGCAGACTGGCATCCAGAGGGGACAACGGAGGTGGGAGAGCAGACGCGACCTCAAGACAGAAGAGAAGACGGAACTTTCAAGAAAAGAGGAACCAAAACGAAAAGAGAGGCACAGTTCAAGTGAGGAAGAGAACGAGGAGCCTTCAGTCTCCTGGAGGCCGAGGGAGCCTCGCCACGTGGTCACAGGTACACAGGGACATTTAGAGGCCATCCATCTCCTTTAAAGCCAGACATTCTTCTTACTGGAATCTCTTAAATTCGTAGTTAGAAATACACATGAAAGATTGAGACAAGACTTAAATACACTACTACCTATGGCAGCAACATATTAGAAACGTAAAGTCCCAAAAGGGTGATGTGGACATAAATCACAACTGAATACTGCACGGCCATTACAAGTGTTTTTGAACTTAGAGAAATGTCATGCAGAGTGAAAAAGGATAAATTACACCCATAGTAGGATCCCAATTTTGTTGACTAAAGAGAAAATGAAAGGAAATACATTGAAATGTGTTCAGATTGGCTGGATAGAATTCTGTCCTTGCTTTTTCACGTTTCATCACTGTCTGGGTTCTTTACTGTTATGTGTTAGTTTTATCATTTAGAAGCACACTGGGTGAGCAGTGTGGTTACACACGGCACTTCTGTCTCTGGACATTTCTGTAATTTTTTACTACAAACATGGACCAGTTCTCCCGTCCCAGTGGCACACCGCAAGCGCCGCTCACTCTCGGGCAGCACACGCCCACGGCCTGACAAGCAGGTGGCTGTCTTTGCTTCTCCCGAAGCTGGTAAGCATAGGACCTTGCCTCTAAGTTGGCTGTGTGAACAGAAATGAAAAAGTCTGTGGACGCCGGGGCACCAGTACTCCCCCAGGGAAAAGCAGACTCACCTTCTCTGAAGCGGTGGCAAGTTTAGTTCCGCTTGCATCAAAGGCCAATGCCGCTAAAGGACTGTCATGAGCCGGAATCATGTTTGCAGCTCTCTGAAAAAGGGACACCAATAAAGTGTGGCCGCCACGCAGTGACAGGCCACGCCCCAGGGCTGGCACTCGGTCTGCAGTCTGAAAACGCCAATTAGCTGTTCCTAAAACACCATTGCAGTCCATACAAATGCCAAACCCACTTGATTTTCTAGGGCTGGGCATTCAAGGAAATGCTGCTCCAACTTTAGAAAAAGCAAAGCAGTTTATCCCGAAGGTTTTCTATGTTCCTTCAAACATTCCTGTGGTGAGGAGCTCAGCACTGGTCTGAACGCTGCAGCAGATCCAGAAGCAGAATGAGCCAGACCTACTCTGCTACTGACAGAGAGTAGCGGGGCTGGGCGCGCGGCACCCACCTGTAATCCCAGCACTTTAGGGGGCTAAGGTGGGAGGATGGTTTGAGGCCAGCCTGGGCAACCCAGCAAGACTCCATCTCTACAAAAATAAAAAATTAGCTGGGTGTGGTGTTGCATGACTGTAACTCCTTGGGAGGCTGAGGCAGGAGGATCACTTGAGCCCGGGAGGTTGAGGCTGCAGCGAACTCGGACTGCATCACCACACTCCAGCCTGAGCGATAGAGCGAGACCCTGTCTCAAAAAAAAAAAAAAAAAAAAAAAAAAAAAAAAATGCAGTGGTTGTATTGCTGAGCCAAAAAAATCAGGATGTCAGGGACACCGCAGTGCTCCTCTTCAGGAAAAAGCCACACTTTAGAGA
>NW_012105431.1:764666-766004 GCF_000951045.1 Mandrillus leucophaeus
TGTTAGCCAGGATGGTCTTGATCTCCTGACCTCGTGATCCGCCCGTCTCGGCCTCCCAAAGTGCTGGGATTACAGGCTTGAGTCACCGCGCCCGGCCAGTATTTTTTGTTTTTAAGTAACATTTATAAAAGCAAAACCAGGTAATAAGTGAAAGAAACTCTGACATCCACCCTCTGGGTGGGGCCGGGGACGCCTGTATGGGAACAGTGTGGCAGAGGCCTGGGCATCTGTTGTGAATGGAACAGGCTGAGCAAAGCTGGTGGGTGAGGAAACAGAGCTGGTCGCTGTAGGCAAGGATCTGTGGCCGGCAACGTGGGGCCAGGCAGCAAGGGAATGATGGAGGGGCATGCCGGTTGGGTGGGCTTGTCCCAGAGCACTGGAGGGAGCAACAGACAAGCCCACACCCAGGTGGGGCTGCGCTCACCTGCCTGTTGAGCTTCACAGCCAGAATCGTGTTGGAGTAGCTGTAGTTGCAGATCTCAGTTCCCTTCTTAAAGTGGCAAACCTTTAGCTTCCTTGGTGCTTTAAGGCTCACGATGGCCACTAGGCTGCTGGAGAACAATCTCTCTACGATGCACACATCTTCCGTGTCAGCTGAAATCACAAAGGTAAGTACATGCGTGAACATCTCCACATGGCTATGGCCACAGGTAGAGTCTGCGCTCAAAAACAAACACCTGCCTGGGTGACACGCAGGGCACAGCGCTGGGGGTGCCTGCAGAACATGTGGTCATGCGGTGGGGACAGCCCCGGGGGTCTGAGGGTCTTGACTGGCTGCAGCCTCAGGAGCGTTTCCACTATAAGGATGGCCCCTCATGAGCATTCACGCGAAAGACAAAGGTTCCTTTCAATCAGTTCTGTTGCTGGATTTGAATGGTGTAACCTAAAAACACACGAGTTCAGGAACCAAACTACCAGGTAAAGTGAAAGAGTAAGGTCTAGGGGCTCCCTTCATTAAGACACAAACTACTAGGAAACTGCAGTTGCTTCCCCTGGGTTCCACAGACTCACGTGCTGAGCGCTGGCCTACGTGCTCGCATACCGCGGCTGGCCAAAGAACCACACGTCCCAAGTGGCCTGACACATATTTACTTATTAAAAAGATGTTGCTCTTACACTCATGTGTCACAAAACGCTGACATACATTCTAAGAAATGTCCTGTAGGGGCCGGGTGTGATGGCTCACGCCTGTAATCCCAGCACTTAGGGGGGCTGATGCGGGCGGATCAGAGGTCAGGAGAGGGAGACCATCTTGGCTAATATGGCGAAACCCCACCTCTACTAAAAATACAAAAAATTAGCCGGGCATGTTGGCGGGTGCCTGTAGTCCCAGTTACT
>NW_012105431.1:769679-771109 GCF_000951045.1 Mandrillus leucophaeus
TCTCCTGCCTCAGCCTCCCAAGTAGCTGGGATTACAGGTGCCTGCCACCATGCCTGGCTAATTTTTGTATTTTTAGTAGAGATGGGGTTTCGCCATGTTGGCCAGGCTGGTCTCGAACTCCTGACCTCAGGTGATCCACTCCTGCCTGGGCCTCACAATCTTAGTTCCTTCTAGAACACCATACAGACCAATGTTGGAAGTGCCGAGGATACAGCTGCTTTCTACCAATAATCAAGAAGGAGCCGGCCCGGGTACACTTCTCTCTCATACTCACCCCAGCTCCACTGGGAATTCTAACGAGATCATTTTAGTTCAGTGTTAGGCAAATGCTAACCTACAGCTAAGACAAGTGTGCTGTCAATAGACTTGGAAAGATTTGCTTTTTAAAACTGATGCTGAGTGCGGCACAGGTAAAATGAAAATAAGGGGGTTTTAAAAGGTCTAACACTTTACTGTGCACTCAGATTATTTTGCAAGTTTCTGTTCCATTTGGAAGAAAATGAATGTGGACATGCAGACAATGCATCGCTGCGATGATTTATGCAAGAAAGACGATGGGCATGAACCCAGCTCTACATTAGTTGGATGTGAACACAATTTGTATGCTTTACAATTTTTAAATGCTGAAGATATTATGCCTTATAATTTCCCATTCTAACCAACTCTGTCAGTTAACAGACCAGTTCCCAGTTTCAAGTGTATAAGGTAAGAGCGTCTTTACTGTGACTTCACCTAGTCGCCGTATCTCAGAGTGCAGCTACTGGCTGTCAACGTGTCCACTCTACAGCCAGCAGCCTCATCAGCTTTCCCCGCGGGGAATGTGGGCAAAATCAGATTGTGAGGGGTCCCCTGGGTGGCGCTGTTACCCTGGGCGTGAGCACAAGCTGGGAGACGGCCTCGTGAAACACGCACACGTGCCACCCACCATGTCCTTCCTCCGTGCCAGTCTTATTAGTTTAGGGGGAGATAAAGTAATAAATCCTTCATTTTGAATTCAAAGTTAAATTAACAATTTACAAAAGGAAAAAAAAGTCTAAAACTTTTTTTTTCTTTTTGAGACAAAGTCTCGCTCTTGCTGCCCAAGCTGGAGTGCAATGACATGACCTCGGCTTATTGCAACTTCCAGCTCCTGGGTTCAAGCAATTCTCCTGCCTTAGACTCCTGAGTAGCTGGGATTACAGGTGCCTGCCACCACACCTGGCTAATTTTTGTATTTTTAGTAGAGATGGGGTTTCATCATGTTGGCCAGGCTGGTCTCAAACTCCTGACCTCAGGCAATCTGCCCACCTCGGTCTCCCAAAGTGCTGGGATTACAAGTATGAGCCACTGTGCCTGGCCAAATATTTTTTCTTTTTTCTTTTTTTTTTTGAGACGGAGTCTCGCTGTTTCGCCCAGGCTGGAGTGCAGTGGCCAGATCTCAGCTCACTGCA
>NW_012105431.1:771704-773015 GCF_000951045.1 Mandrillus leucophaeus
TGAACATTTCTGTCACTTGGGAAGGCAGGTAGCTGGTGGAGGCCATGAGCACTTTCCCGAAGTACCCGGTCCAGGTGGTGGGCTCCTCTGGGGGTTTTTCTTTCACAGTCTCGAGTTTGAAGATGTGCACGGTCTCCGTGTTGCTGGAGGCGGAGAGAAACATGCCGTCCATGCTGAAGGCCAGGGAGCAGATGCTCACACACCTCTTCACTCCTCTCCGAAACTCAAAGAGTTTTTGTCCTTCTGGAATGGAAAATACCCTAATCACGGTCCCCTTCTCTGAAGCCGTGGCAAGTTTAGTTCCGCTTGCATCAAAGGCCAATGCCGCTAAAGGACTGTCATGAGCCGGAATCATGTTTGCAGCTCTCAAATTAATGGTATCGAAGACCTGCACCTCTCCGATGGTCGCGCTCCCTGGGTATGCCAAGTAGCAGTTGTCGTTGTTGATTGACAGTGCACACAGGCCTGCAAATGACACACGGAGGACGAGATGCAAACTTCACCTGAGAGCTCCTTCTTGGATGTCAGACATAATTCAGCATTTATTTAACAGAGCATTAGGAACAAATAATAGCTTGGATACAATCTTGTTTGCTGTGTTAAGAAAGTTCTGCAACCCCAAATTCCCACCTTAGGTGATACCAGTATTGTAAAGAGATTAAATGCCTTTGGTTTGAACTGATCAGTAACCTCAAACTTGAAAGTTGATCAAACCAATGAGTTTATGTGGTCACATGACCAGCATCAGTAGGCAGGCAGCTTGGTTTGGGATCAATACTTTTAAAATCTGTCTCATCTGCGGAACCTATAAAAAGAAAAAATCTCTCTCACCTATAGCTATCTTTCAAGGGCAAAATCAGAAAAAGGATTCTTTCCTCACAAGTTAGCTCACCTGCAGGGTTTGGAGGCGTCTCCCTGATTGTATGCAGCACCTTCATGTCCCGAATGTTGTGGATGTACAGGGACTCCTCCAGGCACACTATCAGCCTCTAGGCGAGAGAGGAAACGAAACCAATGTGAAGCAACAGCCAGTGCAACATCTGCCCCAACCTCCACTTGACTGACTCCTGGACTAGACACTCTTGTTTCTTCTATTGCTATTGTATTTTATTTTTTTGGAGTCAGCGTCTCACTGTGTCACCCAGGCTGGAGTGCAATGGCGTGATCTTGGCTCACTGCAACCTCTGCCTCCCGGGTTCAAGTGATTCTCTCTCCTGCCTCAGCCTCCCAAGTAGCTGGGATTACAGGTGCCTGCCACCATGCCTGGCTAATTTTTGTATTTTTAGTAGAGATGGGGTTTCGCCATGTTGG
>NW_012105431.1:778760-783746 GCF_000951045.1 Mandrillus leucophaeus
AAATGTCCTGTAGGGGCCGGGTGTGATGGCTCACGCCTGTAATCCCAGCACTTAGGGGGGCTGATGCGGGCGGATCAGAGGTCAGGAGAGGGAGACCATCTTGGCTAATATGGCGAAACCCCACCTCTACTAAAAATACAAAAAATTAGCCGGGCATGTTGGCGGGTGCCTGTAGTCCCAGTTACTCGGGAGGCTGAGGCAGGAGAATGGCGTGAACCCGGGAGGCGGAGCTTGCAGTTAGCCGAGATCGCACCACTGCACTCCAGCTTGGGCGACAGAGTGAGACTCCGTCTCGGGGGGAAAAAAACAAACACACACACACTAAGAAACACCCTGTAAGCAATTCTGCCATGCAAACACAAATCTAGATGGTAGGCCTACTACGCCCCTAGGCTGTATGCTGTGGCCTGTGGCTCCTGGCTCCAGATTTGCAAGGCATGTGACTAACTGGATACTGTGGCCAGCGGCAGCACAGTGACAAGTACTCGTGTGTCTAAATGAAACATGGGAAAACTGCAGCAAAAACATGGCCTGCTCCTCTCACAAGACCACCGTCGCACCCGCAGCCCCTCGCTGCCCCACACGCCATCGTGCAGCGTGACATCACTTCAAATGGAACAGGCCATAAACACAAGTGCATCATCCTAAGCTCTTCACAGCGTCCATTCAGTGTCTTCTCAGTTGCTTTTACCAGAAAGCTGCCATAAAACCTTCTTTCTGACAACAGCAAGTGACCCTCATTCAAAAGGAACACATGCAAGTGTCTGCCACAAATAGGGAGACGGTGGCGTGGTTGCAGGGCCAGGGAGGACAGGCTCTGTCCGCAGCTTCTCTGCTCAGGAGCATCTCAGACTAGGGGCCACCGTCTTTCAGGATCTATCAACGAAAGGCACAATCAGGAGGGATCATGCCAGTGCGTGGACACAGGAGTCTTTGTCAGCAGATGCACCTCTAGCACCTGGCACGCAGCACCACTCAGACACGAGGCCAACCCAACTCAGAGACAGTGCATAACACGGAATGTCAATTATTTGCAGTAAAAATAATTTCCCTAAAGATCAGACCCTGGTTCTCCGACCAGTCCTCTCTTTCCCTCAGGAGATCGACATGGATACCAGGTTATGGCAGCCCTGCTTGCTAGGCGGTGGGCGACAAAGAGGGTTGGGGCCAGATGCGGTGCTTCACACCTGTAATCCCCGCACTTTGGGAGGCCAAGGTAGGAGGACTGCTTGAGGCCAGGAATTCGACACCAGCCTGGGCAACACAGTGAGGTCCCATCTCTACAAAAAATACAAAAATTAGTTGGGTGGGGTGGTGCATGCCTGTGGTAGCTGAGGTAGGAAGAGTGCCTGATCCCAGGAGGCTGAGGCTGCAATGAGCTGTGATCGTGCTCCTGCACGCCAGCCCAGGCAAAAGAGTGAGACCCTGTGTGTAATACCAGCCCTGCCCCCAAAAGGAGGGTGGGACTGAATGACGATTGTGGCTGGTGTCCTGAGGCTGCTACCCTCACTTCTCGAATCCAGCAGCCAGATGTGCAAATCCAGTGGCACAAGGCCCTTCCTCCGCCACTGTCCAGCCTCTCACTCTCCAGGCACCCTGTTCTCAGGTAGTACTTGGTAGTATTTGGGGCTGCACGCACTGGCCCAGTTGCATCCTGTACCTGTCGCCTCTAGCAGTCACCACGCTTACCACTGAGAATCTAGGCAATGGCTGAGCGACAAAGTTCCCAGCTGGACCGATGGTCTGAGGACAGGTGCCGTGTTTGGCCCATTCACGGCTGCACCCCCAGGTCTAATGTCACCTGTCATGGAGGAGGAGCTCCTTCCACACTGGCTGAACGGATGGAATGGACCTTATGACCAGATTTTGGATATTTCTCAAACTCCCCCAAATGGTGTTGTTTTAAAAACACCATTAAAAACAAAACCAAACAAACAAACAAACTCAATCTCTGTGCCATTCAGTTTCAGTGGTGAAATGCTGTTACCCCCAGTACTACACCAAGAGGCAGAAGTGCTCTTGGTGAAGCTCAGCAGCATGCGTCCTAACACGTGCGCTGGGCGTGCGTGCGGCACTGCAACCTTGGCGAGTACTGGGTGCAACGGCGACCATGCAGGAACATGAATTTAACAATCACATTCCAGTCTCAGCTCTCTTCTAATTAGCTGTAAGGCCTGGTACCTATTTCCCGAATGGTGAAAGAAGAGTTGGACTCTCGGCTTCAACTCCAGGGCTGGGACACATAGGAAAACCTGGTATACACAAAACTGGTTTTTTATTAAGTAAAATTTTATTTAAATCCACTGGCCTCCTAAATCCAATCAGTGGTAAAAAGAACTGACTTCCAAATAGGGCTGCTCCTGCACACGCACAGGCTCTGCATCCGTGAACTCGCCTGCCTGGGAAGGTTTATTTGTGACCCCACACGAACACTCACAGTGGTTTACAGCCCTCCGTGGACACGTGCAGAGCGGGAAGTTTTTTCTGTTTTTTTTGTTTGTTTGTTTGTTTTTGAGACGGAGTCTCACTCTGTCGCCCAGGCTGGAGTGCAGTGGCGCAATCTCGACTCACTGCAACCTCCGCCTCCCGGGTTCATGCCATTCTCCTGCCTCAGCCTCCTGAGTAGCTGAGACTACAAACGTCCGCCACCACACCTGGCTAATTTTTGTATTTTTAGTAGAGACAGGGTTTCACCATGTTGGCCAGGCTGGTCTTCAACTCCTGACCTCAGCTGATCTGCCCACCTTGACCTTCCAAAGTGCGTCACTGCGCCCAGCCTCGGGAAAAGATTTGAGTCACATGACGCACATGTTCCTGGCTGAGATCACACAGGGCAACGTCCTGTCTTCTCGTGTTGATTCTGAAAACAACTGTCCTTTTCGTGGTCTATTTAGGGCTACTGAGTGTCTGCTTTTTGCACTTTTGTGTTTTTATTGATTTCACTGTTGGCTCCGGCACAGTGCTGAGCGTCGTCCAGTGTCCCTAAGCACAAGCAGCCTGTGATGCGCCCCACAGAGAAAACATACGTGTGGGCTGAGTTCTATATGAGCTGCGAGTTCAATGTTAGTGAACCAACAATCCGCATTCCGTCAGCATGTCCGGAGGCAGGGAAGCACACACAAAATGAGGTTGTCTTTTGATCAGCTGATGCAAACACTGCGACCAGAGGCTACCTAACAATCCTTCCCCTGGGAGCAACACTTCATGATTCGCTAATCCAGCATCCCAGAGATTTACAGCCTAGAACTGCGAATAACAAGAATCAACTGTATTTTTAGTTTTTTTTCAAAGAATAGGTTCTTACTGCTTTGCTTGGTAAAACTTATTTACTTCACCCATTCAACACAAACAGCAGATCCTACCAGGAGAGACCATCCCAAGTATATAGTGGTAAACAGGGCGGTGCCTGCCATCACGGAGAGGGGGCCAAAGAGATGTGCGCCCAGGGCCCTGTGTGGCACCGAAACTGTCAAGGGTCAGCAAAGGAGACTGAGTAAGAGAAAAGCCAGGACCGTGCATGAGATGGAAGCCAACAGAAGAGGGTATCTGAGGAACAGCAAGTAGGCAACTGTGCCCAGCGTTGCAGAGGAGGGAAGAGGAAATGAATACGCGTCCCCTGAGTCTGGGAACGAACAGCTTACATGGAGACCTTGACATATTTTGATGGAGATGGCTGAAAGGAAGAATGGCTGAAACATGAAAGAGAATGAGAAGTGGAAAAAAACTTAGGCAACTATCTACAGGAGTTATGCTACAAGCCGGGCGCAGGGGCTCACGCCCGGAGTTCCAGCACTTTGGGAGGCCGAGGCAAGCAGATACCTGAGGTCAGGAGTTCGAGGCCAGCCTGGCCAACATGGTGAAACCCTGTCTCTACTAAAAATACAAAAAATGAGCCGGGCATCGTGGTGGGCACCTGTAATCCCAGCTCTTTGGGAGGCTGAGGCAGAAGCATCACTTGAACCTGAGAGACGGAGGCTGCAGTCAGTCAAGATGGCACCACCACACTCCAGCCTGGGCAGCAGAGCGAGACTCTACCAAAAAAACAAAAACCAAAACCAAAACCAAAAAAAGAAGTTATGCTCTGGAGAAGCAGAAATGTGGGAGGGGCTGGGGGATATGCATGGGCAAGGGAAGTTTCTGTCTTCAAATACAGGAGCTACTAGATACACTGAGATGGATTTATGGTTGAGACTGCATGCCTGGAGGAACAAACCACTTAGGAGGCTGGTCGGGTGAAGAAGGAAAGAGAAGGGAGCCCCAGGCCGACAGCACCAACCTCTCTTGAAGCAGCAACAGGTGTTAATTGTGATGGGATGGAGGTGGGAGATTTCAGAGTGAGGACAGTATGAGACGATCATCTCAAAGAGCAAGCAACACAGTTATGAGAAAAATGCAGGACCACCAGCAGGCACTGGCAGGTCTCCATTAGAGGTGGTGATAAATTCCAATTCAACTAGACAGAGAAAGATTGTACCAACCCAACAGATGCAGAAAAAGCATGAGAAAATGCAATGCTCATTCATGGTAGAAATTTAAGAAACCTAGAATGAGGAAGAACCTTCTTTCGCTGATGAAGAACAGTTAAGAAAATCTAAAGCTGACACTGTACTTAATGGTGAAGACATCTAAACTCTTCCCATTATGACCAGAAACAAGGCAAGGATACTCCCTCTCCCTACTTTGTGCTGGCGAGTCTTACACACTGCAGTGAAGCAAGAAAAAGAAAGAAAGGCACAAACATTAGAAAACAAGACGCCAGTCTCTACTGCCACCTTAAGGAATCTATAGGCAACTATCTAATACATGAATTTAGCAAAGTCATAGGATACAATATTAAAATATAAAAAATCAATTATATGTTTAGGCCAACAGCAAACTGGAAAGGTAAATGAATTAATTTTCTTTTACGATACTGTCAAAATCCAAAGTGTTAGAAATAAATTTTACTGAAGATGTAAGACCTCCATATCAAAAAAAAAAAAAAAA
>NW_012105431.1:783796-787570 GCF_000951045.1 Mandrillus leucophaeus
GCCCAGGGCCCTGTGTGGCACCGAAACTGTCAAGGGTCAGCAAAGGAGACTGAGTAAGAGAAAAGCCAGGACCGTGCATGAGATGGAAGCCAACAGAAGAGGGTATCTGAGGAACAGCAAGTAGGCAACTGTGCCCAGCGTTGCAGAGGAGGGAAGAGGAAATGAATACGCGTCCCCTGAGTCTGGGAACGAACAGCTTACATGGAGACCTTGACATATTTTGATGGAGATGGCTGAAAGGAAGAATGGCTGAAACATGAAAGAGAATGAGAAGTGGAAAAAAACTTAGGCAACTATCTACAGGAGTTATGCTACAAGCCGGGCGCAGGGGCTCACGCCCGGAGTTCCAGCACTTTGGGAGGCCGAGGCAAGCAGATACCTGAGGTCAGGAGTTCGAGGCCAGCCTGGCCAACATGGTGAAACCCTGTCTCTACTAAAAATACAAAAAATGAGCCGGGCATCGTGGTGGGCACCTGTAATCCCAGCTCTTTGGGAGGCTGAGGCAGAAGCATCACTTGAACCTGAGAGACGGAGGCTGCAGTCAGTCAAGATGGCACCACCACACTCCAGCCTGGGCAGCAGAGCGAGACTCTACCAAAAAAACAAAAACCAAAACCAAAACCAAAAAAAGAAGTTATGCTCTGGAGAAGCAGAAATGTGGGAGGGGCTGGGGGATATGCATGGGCAAGGGAAGTTTCTGTCTTCAAATACAGGAGCTACTAGATACACTGAGATGGATTTATGGTTGAGACTGCATGCCTGGAGGAACAAACCACTTAGGAGGCTGGTCGGGTGAAGAAGGAAAGAGAAGGGAGCCCCAGGCCGACAGCACCAACCTCTCTTGAAGCAGCAACAGGTGTTAATTGTGATGGGATGGAGGTGGGAGATTTCAGAGTGAGGACAGTATGAGACGATCATCTCAAAGAGCAAGCAACACAGTTATGAGAAAAATGCAGGACCACCAGCAGGCACTGGCAGGTCTCCATTAGAGGTGGTGATAAATTCCAATTCAACTAGACAGAGAAAGATTGTACCAACCCAACAGATGCAGAAAAAGCATGAGAAAATGCAATGCTCATTCATGGTAGAAATTTAAGAAACCTAGAATGAGGAAGAACCTTCTTTCGCTGATGAAGAACAGTTAAGAAAATCTAAAGCTGACACTGTACTTAATGGTGAAGACATCTAAACTCTTCCCATTATGACCAGAAACAAGGCAAGGATACTCCCTCTCCCTACTTTGTGCTGGCGAGTCTTACACACTGCAGTGAAGCAAGAAAAAGAAAGAAAGGCACAAACATTAGAAAACAAGACGCCAGTCTCTACTGCCACCTTAAGGAATCTATAGGCAACTATCTAATACATGAATTTAGCAAAGTCATAGGATACAATATTAAAATATAAAAAATCAATTATATGTTTAGGCCAACAGCAAACTGGAAAGGTAAATGAATTAATTTTCTTTTACGATACTGTCAAAATCCAAAGTGTTAGAAATAAATTTTACTGAAGATGTAAGACCTCCATATCAAAAAAAAAAAAAAAAATCATAGAATATTACCAAAACAAAATTAAAAAGAGGTAAATAAATGAAGAGATTACCATGTTCATGGACTGGGTATTCAATATTATTAATATTCAAATTGATCTCTAGGTCCAATCCCATCCCAATCATAATCCCAACAGGCTTTTTTGCAGACGAAGTGGATTTTAAATTTTATATGGAAAGAAAAAGAAACTAGAAAACACAAGGCTATCCTGAAAAAGAACAAAGTTGAAGACTGACACACAGACCATTAGAAGAGAACACACAGCCCAGAAACAGACTCTCAGGTATAGGACTGTAAAGCACCAAAGCAATCCCAGGGGGAAGGAAACTCTTCTCAACAAATGATGATGGAATAGGAATCCATTAGGAAAAAAATAACCTTGATTTACACCTCACAACATACATGACAATTAATGAGATGGATTACTGGCTTAAATATAAAAACTTCAGCTTTTATGCATAGTGTTAACTATATAAAGCTTTCACAGAACACACAGGAAAACACCTTCCTGACTCTAGGGTAGGCAAAAGTTTCTTGGACACGGCCTAGAAAGCAAAAACCATAAACAGAAAAAAACAAAACAAAACAAAAACCCATAAATAAATAGGACTGCATCAAAATTTAAACCATTTGCTCAAAGAAAGAAAACAGGCAAGCCACAGACGAGGAGAAAATAGTCACAAAACATATCTGACAAAGGACTACTATCCAGAATATGTAAAGAGCTCTAACAACTCTATAATAAAAAGATAAACAACCAAACCTAAAAAGCAACAAAAGACTGGAACAGACATATCACAGAAGAAGATATACAGATGGCCAACAAGCACATGAAAATGTTCAGCATCATTAGTTACCTGAGAAATTCAAATTAAAACCACGAAGATATCATTACACATACATCAGAAGGGCTAAAAAGAAAAAAACTAATAACATCAAAAGTTGGTGAGGAGGCTGGGTGCTGTGGCTCACGCCTGTAATCCCAGCACTTTAGGAGGTCGAGATGGCCAGATCGCTTGAGGTGAGGAGTTCCAGGCCAGCCTGGCCAACAAGGTGAAACCCTGTCTCTACTAAAAATACAAAAATTAGCCAGGTGTGGTGGTGAGCATTGTAATCCCAGCTACCTGGGAGGCTGAGGGAGGAGAAACACTTGAACCCCGGAGGTGGAGGTGGTTGCAGTGAGCAGAGATTGTGCACTGCACTCCAGCCTGGGCGACAGAGAGACTCTATCTCACACACAAAAAAAAAAAAAAGTTAGTGAGGACGTAGAGCAATCAGAACTCTCATACAGCACTGACGGAACCACAAATGGTATAGTCACTTAGGAGAAGGTTATGGGGGTTTCTTACAAAACTAAACACATACCTACCCAACAATTCCACTACAATATTTATCTAAGATAAGTGAAAATATGTGTCCACTAAAAGACTTGTATGAGAATGTTCACAGTAGCTTTGTTCATAATAGCTAAACTACAAAGAGCCCAGATATCTGTCATGAAGAGAATACATCAACGACTGTCATATATTCACATACTGGGCAAATGAGACAAGATGTGGATAAATCTAAAAAAAATGCAGAGCGAAAGAAACATCATCAAAAGAGTAGATGCTCCGTTCATATCAAGTTCTAGGAAAGACAAAACTAATCTATAGTAGAAAAAACCAGAACACTCGTTGCCTCTTGGGGAATGTTGGCAGAAGGGAGCTGAGACTGGAAGGAAGTATGAGAGAACTTTCTGGAGTGATGGTAAACCTTGATAGGGTTTCAGTTCACAGAGATGCAGGCATGTGCTAAAGCTCACAGTGTTCACTCAAGATACATGCATTCCACTGCAAGTACATTTTACCTTACAAGAAAAAAACAAACATTGAACTCTACTCAGTATTGAGGAGAAATGTACTGATGCCCATCATCTACCTGGAAACGCCCACACAAAAAAATACAGCCAGGTGTGGTGGCTTGTCTGTAATATCAGCACTCCGGGAGGCTGAGGTGGGAGGATCATTTGAGCCCAGGAGTTTGAGATCAGCCTGGACAACACAGCCAGATCTTGTCCCTATAAAAAAAATCGAAAATTTAGCTGAGCATGGCGGTGCACTCCTGTAGTCTCAGCAACTCTGGAGGCAGAGGCAGGAGAATCGCTTGAGCCCCGGAGGTCAAGGCTGTAGCAAGCTATGATTGCACCACCGCACTCCCAGGCTGGCAGCCTGGGTGACAGAGC
>NW_012105431.1:787880-793316 GCF_000951045.1 Mandrillus leucophaeus
AAGGTCAGGAGATCGAGACCATCCTGGCTAACACGGTGAAACCCCGTCTCTACTAAAAATACAAAAAAGTAGCCGGGTGTGATAGTGGGCGCCTGTAGTTCCAGCTACTTGGGAGGCTGAGGCAGGAGAATGGCGTGAACCCAAGAGGCAGAGCTTGCAGTGAGCTGAGGTTGCGCCACTGCACTCCAGCCTGGGTGACAGAGCGAGACTCGTCTCAAAAAAAAAAAAAAAAAAGTTAAGGGAAGACTCTAAGTGGTGGATACACAGGTGTTAGCTGTAAAATACTTTCAACTTTTCAGTTTGAAAATTTCCTTTAACAAAATGTTAGAAAGGAAAATGATGTCTTCAGTTGCTTACGTGCAGGTGCTAAGAAGGTAATACCACCAACCATCATTTGGAAATGGTTTTCCTAAAATGTTAATGGGAAAAAGCAGAGCTTTCAGAATGTTTTAAACAGGGATGGGAGGATGAAGGCAGAAAAGCTCTTTTTTAACTGCAAATATTCACAAAAGAGAACAGTAAAATGAACCTCCATATACTCACCACCTAATCCAACAAATATTAACTTTCCACCATTTTGCTTCAACGATTTTTTCTTTATTGAAGTTTGGAAGAGAAGCTCCTTCCGACACTCACCCTAAATGCTTCAGAGTAAGCTCCTCTACATAAGAAAGGACACAGGCAAGCATCCTTCCCAGCCCCTGAATGCAAGGGAGGGATTCCTTACATCCAATACACTCCAAGTACTGAAGGTAAAACACGACCCCAAAGTATTAGAGGACCACCTTGGGAAACGTTTTATGTACATGCCGGGAGTAGGAAAAACCCTTTCTAGCATTTAGAAGCCTTACAAAAAAAGACCAATGCATTTGAGTATACAGAAATTCAAGACTTCAGAATGGTGAAAAGAATCATAAACAAGGTCAAAAGGCAAATGACAGTCCAGAAGAAAAATATTTGCAACCCCTAACAAATGGCTAATTTGCTTTAAGTCATTAGGAGATAAATAACTCAACAGAAAAACAGGCAAAGGGCAGAAACAGGTAGTTAAGAAAACAGCAGCAGCAGCACATGACTGCATGGAAAAAAAAAAAAGAACTCAGTTTGAGTTGATTTAAAAATTATAAATAAAGCCTGGCACGGTGGTTCAGGCCTATAACCTCAGCACTTTGGGAGGCTGAGGCAGGTGGATCACTTGAGGTCAGGAGTTTGACACCAGCCTGGCCAACATGGTGAAATCCCATCTCTACTAAAAAATAAATAAAAAAAATTGGATGAGCGTGGTGGCACATGCCTGTGGTCCCAGTTACTAAGGAGGCTGAGGCAGGAGAACTGCTTGAACTCGGGAAGTGGAGGTTGCACGCAGTGAGCCACCTCCTCCTGTGCGGACATGGGCGGCAGCAGCAGAGGCAGGCCAGAAACTAAGTGTCAGGGCCAACTGCAAAGACCAGGTCTCCGTGGATAAGTGGATGGGCTTCATGAGTCTCTAACACCGCTAAAACCATATGATAAACACTGAGTGTTCTGGGGGAAATAGATCTATAACTCTCATCACATTTACACGAGTCAGTAACCAAAAATAGGAGAGGTGGCTCTGCAAAGGGCAGAGATGAACCACCAATCATTCTGGAGTGAACACATTTTTGTCATTACTTAAGACTAATAGGCCAGGGCCAGGAGCAGTGGCTCCTGCCTGTAATCCCAGCACTTTGGGAAGCTGAGGCGGGTGGATTACCTGAGGTCAGGAGTTCGAAACCAGCCTGGCCAACATGGTGAAACCCCATCTCTACTAAAAATACAAAATGTAGCCAGGCGTGGTGGTGCATGCCTCTAATCCCAGCTACTCGGGAGGCTGAGGCAGGAGAACTGCTTGAACCCAGGAGGCAGCGAGCTGAGATCTTGCCATTGCACTCCAGCCTGGGCAATACAATGAGACCGTGTCTCAAAAAAAAAAAGAAAGAAAAAAAAAACGACTAATAGGCCGGGCACATTGGCTCATACCTGTAAGCCCAGCACTTTAGGAGGCTGAGGCAGGAAGATGGCCTGAGCCCACGAGTTCAAGACCAGCCTCGGCAACACAGTGAGACCCCAACTCTTAAAAAAAAAGAAAAAAAAAATTAGCTGCGCGTGGTGTACCTATAGGCCCAGCTATGTGGGAAGGGGGAAGATCACTTGAGCCCGGGAGGTTGAGGCTACAGTGAGCCATGTTGACACCACTGCACTCCAGCATGAGTGACAGAGCGAGACCCTGTGTTTAAAAAACGCAGTAGTAGTAGTGGTGGTGGTGGTAACAGCCATAACACAAAAGGATGCACTTCGCAGTGACACTGAGTTCTACAGACCAATCTGACTAGATCTTTTCAGGAATACACCTTTCAGAAAGCAACCTACTTTTATATATTGCTAGTAGTTTAGGTTTGCTGCCATTTTTCTACCATATTATTTTAAGATGCTCTAATATTTTTCTATTACACTTCACATACAGATGAACTTTCTTATTTTTTATTATTTTTGAGACAGAGTCTTTTCTGTTGCCCAGGCTGGAGCGCAGTGGCACAATCTTGGCTCACTGCAACCTTTGACTCCCAGGTCCAAGTGATTCTCCTGCCTCAGCCTCCCGAGTAGCTGGGATTACAAGAGCGTGCCACCATGTCTGGCTAATTTTTGCATTTTTAGTAGAGGCAGGGTTACACCATGTTGGCCAGGCTGTTCTCGAACTCCTTACCTCAGGTGATCCACCCGCCTCAGCCTCCCAAAGCGTTGGGATTACAGGTGTGAGCCACCGCACCCGGCCCAGATGAGCTTTTAAACACATAAATATACATGGAACCCGCATACCCAGAACAATCACTTTCCACTAAACTGAAGTACAAACCTGGCTCAGCCCTCCCATGAAATAACGGTGGACAGTGGATCAGGCTGCTAGGTGAAAGACACCATAAAAATCAAATGAAAGCAAAGAAACCAGACTGCACAGATGTACTGACTCAAGATGACACGTCCCAGGACACCGGTGCCAAGAGGCATTCAGGCTGACACTAAGAAAGGCTGAATATGGCAGGGTGTGGTAGCTCACACCTATAATCCCAGCACTTTGGGAGGCCGAGGCAGGCGGGCCATGAGGTCAGGAGATCGAGACCATCCTGGCTAACATGGTGAAACCCCGTCTCTACTAAAAATACACACACACAAAAATTAGCTGGGTGTGATGGCGTTACTGTAGTCCCAGCTACTCGGGAGGCTGAGGCAGGAGAATGGCGTGAACCCGGGAGGCGGAGCTTGCAGTGAGCCGAGACTGTGCCACTGCACTCCAGCCTGGGTGACAGAGCGAGACTCCAACTCAAAAAAAAAAAAAAAAGACAAAGGTTGAACGCAAACTCCAGTGATCTCCAGGGTTAAAGGCCTTGCTTTTAGCACTCATTCTAGGTGGCCTTAGCCACCGTTTCTGCCAAACTTCCCTCCTAGAGATTGCCTGACTAAAAGTTAAGAAATTAATTACTTGATTTAAAAAAGAATGTTGCTTTTTGCTTCTGCTGGCGTGGTTTATAGCTGACAACGATGAACCTCCTGGAGTGGGAAGGGAAGAACGAGGCCATGAGATAATTGCTTGAATCCACTTCCACGTGTGCCTGCGGCTCCGCCAGGATGCAAGGTAAGAGCCCAGCATTCCATCACCACAGATTTACGCCAAGAGACGCTCGTGGTTTCTCCTCTGTAGGATCCATTACTATAAATCTCACTGAAATTAATATTCCAACCAATGCACCGCCTGTCAAATAGGACTAACATCAGAAAGCACCATTTCTCAAACCTTAAGACGTAGATGATGGCCCGTAAAGTAAATGATTAGTTTCTTGGCAAAGCAGAAAGGTTTGATAAAAGGTGTTATATGTCAACGGCTTCGCTTCCATAATCAACGCAGGCTCTAATCACTTTTGCTGAGCTAAGGAGCAATCTGCTTGTGCTGGGTTTCAGAACTGAATGCTTATGAGATCTGTTTTCCTAGCTCAGAAACCAGCTTAGCAAATGCAAAGAAAACACACAGTGCAGCTTTTGAAAAAAGCCAACTTCTAAACTTTTGTGATCTTTTACAAATAATAAACCAATATCCTTCATTTATTTTGCCTAACAGTGTAGGATATTGTTGTAGAATATTTTAGAGAAAAGAGACCACATTTTGCGCATTATGTATATTCAAAAAACGAGGACGACAACAAAAATGCACATGGAGAGACAAAATGATCACATGAGAGGCTGGGCGCGGTGGCTCACAACTGTAATCCCAGCACCGATCATGAGAGAGGCTGGGCGCGGAGGCTCACGCCTGTAATCCCAGCGCCGATCATATGAGAGGCCGGGCGCGGAGGCTCACGCCTGTAATCCAGCAATGATCACGAGAGGCCGGGCGCGGAGGCTCACGCCTGTAATCCCAGCGCTTTGGGAAGCTGAGGTGGGAGGACTGCTTGAGACCAGGAGTTCAAGACCAGCCTACGCAACATAGTAAGACCCCATTTCTACAAAAATTACAAAAAAATTAGCCATGTGTAGTGGTGCGTGCCTCTGGTCCCAGATAGGAGGCTGAGGGGGGAGGATCACTTGAGTTCAGGAGGTCAAGGGTACAGTGAGCTATGATTATGCCACTGTACTCCAGCCTGGGTGACAGAGCGAGACTCTGTCCCCATATATATATGTATATGAGGTGTCCATAAACAATGAGCAAAGCCTATCTGGCAGCTCCTGCAACTTTCAAGTCCGAAATGCTAACACTGATAGTAGAAAATCTATCTTCCAGTACTGCTTGACCAAGCTTTTGTGTGTGTGTGAATTTTCTTTTCTAAGTAAATAAAAGAACAAAAAGTAGTTGTCCATCTTGTTTTTCTCTAAGACCAGCTCTGGCTCATTCTTTCTGTAACAGCCACAGTGAGTGACAGCAAAGATCTGATTTTATGATAGACTGTTAAAGAGTTTTGAGAGTAGAAGTCAATACCGAGTCTGAACTAAATACTGAGACATGAAGAAATATTCTTTCTTGTGAGTCTACCTACAGAAAAATGCTGGAAAACAATCTTGACATTTCACTTAGTAGCCGACCTGTTTTCTAAGAGACATTATCTTATCTACTAAAAAAAAAAAAAAAAAAAGGATGTGAAAGAGGAAAGACAGATAACATTCTAGGAATAGAACAACATAATAGCTTCAGTTTATAGTATTAACCCTTGCCGGGCGCGGGGGCTCACGCCTGTAATCTCAGCACTTTGGGAGGCCGAGGCGGGCGGATCACAAGGTCAGGAGATTGAGACCATCCTAACGCGGTGAAACCCTGTCTCTACTAAAAATACAAAAAATTAGCCGGGTGTAGTGGCGGGCGCCTGTAGTCCCAGCTACTCGGGAGGCTGAGGCAGGAGAATGGCATGAACCTGGGAGGCAGAGCTTGCA
>NW_012105431.1:793761-795805 GCF_000951045.1 Mandrillus leucophaeus
GCCAGGATGGTCTCCATCTCCTGACCTCGCGATCCGCCCGTCTCGGCCTCCCAAAGTGCTGGGATTACAGGCTTGAGCCACCGCGCCCGGCCTTTTTATTTATTTATTGAGACAGAGTCTCACTGTCACTGAGGATGGAGTGCAGTGGCACAACCTTGGCTCACTGCAACCTCTGCCTCCTGGGTTCAAGTGATTCTCGTGCCTCAGCCTCCCTAGTAGCTGGGATCACAGGTGTGAGCCACCATGCCTGGCTAATTTTTGTGAATTTTCAGTAGAGACAGGGTTTTGCCACATTGGCCAGGCTTGTCTTGAACTCCTGGCCTCATGTGATCCACCTGCCCTGACCTCACAAAGTGCTGGGATTACAGGCCTGAGCCACTGCGACCGGCCAATATCCATTCTAAAAGATACTATCAAGACATCCCATTTTGTTCCACTAAAAATCTCTGGGAAATAAAGCACTAGAAGTCAGTAACTAAACTTCAATTTGAGGAAAAGGAAAGACCAGGTTTTGGCATTCTTCCACTCTTTCTAAGCACTGGCCCCCAGTAGGGGAAAAAATATTCTGTGTGTTTGAAAACAGATGACTATAGTGACTCCAGCAACAATTTAATAGCACAATTCAAGTACTTCATCTGGATCTGGACTGAATAGATGTTTTAGTCACTCATAAAAGCCTGGAGACAGGGCTGCCCTCCACTGCAGAAACCCCTCATGGGGAGCAATCCTGTGTGCCTCACGTGAAGGCAGCCAGGTGGCAGGGCTTCAGGAAGGCGGGTGGCACCTGGGATAAACAGTCCTGGTTCACACCTATGTTATCACCCAGATCACATCTCCCAGCCTCCATGGCAGAAGAAAGGCTTTTTTGGAAGATTTAGTAAGCACCAGTAGGCAAGTCTAAGGACAAAGAAAGGAGTAAAACCTAAGCCAGCCAGCAGGAGCCATGAGTCAGGGACGCGGATCATGTAAATTCTGCTGCCCCACTCTCTCCCTGCAAAGGGCCTGGGTACTCGCTCTTGGGGGCAGCAACAAGAAAGACACTGCTGGGGAGAATCAGACACATCCCCTCATGGAGGTGAGGGGCACCTGCAGGCTCACCTGCAGAGAGGAGGCCAGGGCCCAGGAGGGAGTCTGAAAGGCCCCACCTGCTGGCGGGCCAGGAGAACGCCATAATTTCAAGTCACCAGCACAAGTTCAGAATTGCTGGAACCCAGGGGAGATAGAGGGTGTGGTGAGCCAAGATGGCACCACTGCACTCCAGCCTGGGCAGTAAGAGCGAAACTCCGTTTCAAAAAAAAACAAAAAAGACTGCACAGAACCTACGCACACACAAATAAGCACAAGGAGGACTGGAGAGTGTGCCCAGGAGGGGTGGATGTCAACATCCTGGCTGTGATATTACACTGGGGCTTTGCGAGATGTTACCATTGGGAAGAACAGGATAAAGGATGCAAGGGACCTGTATTATTTCCTACAACTACATGTGAATCCATAATTATCTTAATTAAAAATTACACATGTGGAAAGAGTCCAAAGCTTCCCGTCACAGTCTCCATCATGGGGTTTACTCAGCAAATACCATTTTTGCACACTGTTAAGTACACATATACATAATCTCTAACCCCCGCAATAATCTTACAGATGTGCATTATTTCTGTTTTGCAAAAAATAAAAGAAACTGAGGCCCAGAGATGAAGGAATCCATCTAGAACCACACAAAATATGACTGAACAAGAGGCCAAAGCGCATGGCCTCCCGCTGTTCCATGCGCCTCTCCAACATGTGGGCCACTTCAAGGCTGTAAAATGCCAATGTGAGAAAACAAATTGTTCCTACAGGGGCTGTAAAATTTTCAATTTTCTGGAAGCCCTTTATGATAGTAATCTAGACGGTTTAAATGGCATTAAAAAGGGAAAGAAGTCAGCTGGGCGCGGTGGCTCACGCCTGTAATCCCAGCACTTTGGAAGGCCGAGGCGGGCAGATCATGACGTCAGGAGATTGAGACCATCCTGGCTAACACGCTGAAACCCCATCTCTACTAAAA
>NW_012105431.1:795969-797631 GCF_000951045.1 Mandrillus leucophaeus
TCTTAAAAAAAAAAAAAAAAAAACAGTGGGGGGAGAAGTTACAGACCAGTACATATGGTATGAGCTCACGTACTGAAGACCCTCGTGAACACAGCTCCCTCGGTATCTGCACTCCTATGTAGGCAAATGCACAGATCGGGGCAGACAGCTACAGGTATCACCAGTTGCCACCTCTTGGAGAGATGAAGGCAGAAGCAGAGGACTGGTCAGAGGGTGTTTGGACTTCAACCACAGTGTCTGAATTTTAGACCGCATTCCAATTCAACTTTTTTTTTTTTTTTAAAGAAGGGGAAAAATAAAGCAAACACTTACTGCATTCATAGATCTGTTCCAGCTTATCCACAGAAGAAAGGGAGAAAAATTTATAACCGGACTTACTACCAACAGCTAGGGACCTGCAAAAAAGCCAAATTCAGAAATAAGAGCTGATACGTGCAGACAGTGACAATGTAGATAACTAGCTCCCACATTCCCAGCGATTTCCCAGCAAGTTCCCCTCATGCTCACCACAAGTCAGCACAGAGCAAATCATTTCATACTGTTTGTATCAAGTGCTTGGCACAGGAAGATGCCACAAGGTCAATAAAATACAGACAATATTATTACTTAAATCCTATAAAACTTTTCTGAGGCTGGATGTGGTGGCTCATGCCTGTAATCCCAACACTTTGGGAGGCCGAGGCAGGAGGACTGCTTGAGCCCAGGAGTTCAAGATTAGCCTGGGCAAAATACTGAGACTCCATCTCTACAAAAATAACAATAAAAATAAAACAATTAGCTAGGCATGGTGGTGCCCTTGTAGTCCCAGGGAGCTACTTGGGAGGCTGAGGTGGGAGGACTGCGTGAGCCCAGGACTGGAGGCTGAGGCTGCAGCGAGCTAAGATCGATCCTGCTACTGCACTCCAGTCTGGGAGACGGAGCGAGAGACTGTCTCAAGAAAAGAAACCAAGAAACTTTTTCTGGAGCTCTAACATACAGCATAGTAACTGTAGTTGACAATACCTTATCATGTACTTGAAATGTGCTGAGACAGCAGATCTTAAGTGTGCTTATCACAAAAACGTAACTATTTGAGGTGATACATACGTTAATTAACTTGACTGTGGTGATCACTTGAAAAGGCATGTGTATATAAACATCACACTGTATACCTTAAACAGATACAATTTTAATTATACCTCAATAAAGTGGAGGGAAAATTAAAATAAAAATACCAAAAAACAAACTCTATACAATTTTAAATATAAGTTTGGGATATAAGCACAAGTAATCAGCCTTACTGTTTCCCTCGAAACATACTGGGGTTTCTCAAGTGGTCTGATATATACACACAGTATACGTCAGAGTATGAGAGTTAAACAAGCTGGTCAGGTGCAGTGGCTCACGCCTGTAATCCCAGCACTTTGGGAGGTCAAGGGGGCAGACTACTTGAGGTCAGGAATTCGAGACCAGCCTGGCCAGCATGGCAAAACCCTGTCTCTACTAAAAACACAAAAATCAGTCAGGCATGGTGGTAGGCACCTGTAATCCCAGCTACTTGGGAGGCTGAGGCAGGAGAATTGCTTGAACCTGGGAGGAGGTGGCTGCAGTGAGTAGAGATTGCGCCACTGCACTCCAGTCTGGGTGACAGAGCGAGACTCCATTAAAAAAAAAAAAAAAAAA
>NW_012105431.1:797933-805615 GCF_000951045.1 Mandrillus leucophaeus
GTCTCGATCTCCTGACCTTGTGATCCGCCCGCCTTGGCCTCCCAAAGTGCTGGGATTACAGGTGTGAGCCATCGCGCCCGGCCTAATTTTCTAAATTTTAAACAAAGGTATTTACAATCGAGGTGGACGCAGGCATCTCTCTGTGCTTCTGCAGGCCTTTAACATCCGTGACTCCATCCCCTACGCTGTGCCATGGCTGAGCAGTGGGTTGGAAACGAAACAGACTCAAAAGCTACCTTAGAGTCTGGAATCAAAGGCCCCATCGTTGGCTTACAAGGAAAAAGCAGAGGACTGGTTTGATGGCCTTGCGTTTATGATTCCATATTCATCACCCAACACCACCGCTTCTGCAAGGAGGCTCAAGGAACCCACAGTTCAGCAGTCCCTCCCAGCAGGGGCCTCAGGGACACCATAGAAGGGGTTTCCTCATCAAAAAAGTGCCTCTCCAGAACCCAGCTGACCAAAGAAAGCAAAACAAGAAGCAAGTCCAGCAAGCAAAAGAAAGATGAGCGAATGAGCAGGAAGCACTGGGGTATGGAGGAATCAGATACCAGGATCACTTTTAACATCTGGGAGAACATGAAAACGAGTAGGTAAAACAGAAGGCTGAAACAGGGAAAGGGGATGTTTCACACTGAGTATTTGTACCCCAAGACAGGATCAGGGCTATTTTAATGATCATGTCATTTATTACAAACTTGAGATTTACAACTACTCTTTCACATATATGTGGAAGAAATGTATTCCAAGAAGGGAGTTACTGTAATCAGTATTAATCTGTAAAATCACACTGATTCATCTTAGAAGTATAAAAAGAACAGAAACAAAACTCTACCAGCTCATATAATTTTTCCTCGCAAAATTTTTTTGCTTTACTATAATGAATTAGTTGTATCAACTGTTTTATTAATGAAATAATTAGGTATTATTACCTGTAAATATTTTGAAAATAAATAAAAGAACCAAGAAGAATACAGTAATATCCCCAGGCTAAAAATAAAACAAAATCTCAGCAACCCAGAACTTTTGGGAAATGATGTTCAGGAAAATATTTTCCAGATAACTAAGGGTTGCTATTTTAACCATGACTCCCGCACTCCCAATTTCTGATTAAAAAAACAAATTGTTCTTAAATTGTATACCTTCCTGCGTCCTTAAAACAAGGGAAGACAAGTTCAAGTTGAGGGTTTGGTATCAAACAGTCAGACTGTAGTGCTGAGTTTATTTTATTTTATTTTTTGAGATGGAGTCTCGCTCTGTCACCCAGGCTGGAGTGCAGTGGTGCGATCTCAGCTCACTGAAACTTCTGCCTCCTGGGTTCAGTCAATTCTCCTGCCTCAGTCTCCTAAGTAGCTGGGATTACAGGCACTTGCCACCACCACGCTCGGCTAATTTTTATATTTTTAGTAGAGATGGGGTTTCACCATATTGGCCAGCTGGTCTTGAACTCCTGACCTCAGATGATCCACCTGCCTTGGCCTCCCAAAGTGCTGGGATTATAGGCGTGAGCCACCACGCCCGGCCTGTAGTGCTGAGTTTATAAAACTATTTTTCTATCTCTCGTTTTGCCGACAGTTATCACTTTTCCTTGTGACCATCCTACCATCATTAGCAGCCCCTGTCCTTTCTAATTTCTTGGTGACTTGGAAAGTAAATCACCAAGCTTATTAGCATTATGTATAAAATGAGCTTGTGGGGCCGGGGGACTTCTCCCACGGGCAAAATTAACGAGCCTTCGTCCCTGATCCTTGGGTTTGACATCCCAGGTCTCTGCTGTGCTCCCTACACACGGAATTTGTTAAAACTGGACTCTGCCAATCTAGTTCAGATATTTGGAAGCTGATGTAGGATATTAAATACCTCAGCTAGAAGTTTAACCCCATGGTTTATAAAACTGTGCATTCCAGTCAGTTAAGAAAGGGAAACAAAAATATTCCAAATATTTTTTGAGATGTATATATACCATAGTATGAGGACACTTTATTGTAAAGATAAGTTTTGTTTTTTTTTAGATGGAGTTTCGCTCTGTCATCCAGGCTGGAGTGCAGTGGCACAATCTTGGCTCACTGGAACCTCCACCTCCTGGGTTCAAGTGATTCTCCTGCCTCAGCCTCCCAGGTAGCTTGGATTAGAGGCATGCACCACCATGCCCAGCTAATTTTTTGTATTCAGTAGAGATGGGGTTTCACTATGTTGGTCAGGCTGGTCTTGAACTCCTGACCTCAGGTGATCCACCTGCCTCAGCCTCCCAAAGTGCTGGGATTACAAATGTAAGCCACCATGCCCGGCAAAAGTTTTTTTTGTTTTTTTTTTTTTGAGACGGAGTCTTGCTCTGTCGCCCAGGCTAGAGTGCAGTGGCGCTATCTCAACTCACTGCAACCTCCGCCTCCTGGTTCAAATGATTCTCCTGCCTCAGCCTCCTGAGCAGCTGGGATTATAGGCACCCACCATCGCACCTGGCTAATTTTTGTATTTTTAGTAGAGACGGGGTTTCACCATCTTGGCCAGGCTGGTCTCAAACTCCTGACCTCGGGATCCACCTGCCTTGCCTTTCCAAAGTGCTGGGATTACAGGCATGACCACCGCACCCGGCCTAGATGAGTATGTTTAAAGAATGGTATTAAATATAAATGTGATTGATATTTTTGTCTCAACATCAACAATCACGTTCTACAACCCTTTGGAGATTTTGCCTTAAACAATTTCAAAATTAACCTGACCATAAAATGGCAGACATATTAACGGGAGAGGCAGAGCAACAGGTAAGTATGAGATTTTTCCCTAATACACAGTTTTATTGCCAAAAAGTGTTTATTTATTGATTGTTAAGTCAACAGAGTGGGTTTTTTTTTTTTTTTTTTGAGACAGGGTCTCATGCTGCCACCCAGGCTGCAGCGCAGTGGTGTGATCTCGCCCCAACCTCCTGGGCTCAAGGGATCTTCCCATCTCAGCCTCCCGAGTAGCTGGGACCACAGGCGCGTGCCACCACACCTGGCTAATTTTTGTGTTTTGTGTAGAGTCGAGGTCTCCCCATGTTGCCCAACCTGGTCTTTAACTCCTGAACTCAAGGGATCTTCCCACCTTGGCCTTGCAAAGTGCCAGGATTACAGGCGTGAGTCACTGTGCCTGTCCCCATCAGTGGGCTCTTTCACAGACAAAGGGGAAAACTAGCAAATCATAACCAAATATGTATTGGTTCAATCCCCCATTTTGCCACTATTCCTCACCTTCAACTGTGCCTGGTGCCCAAACCCAGAGACCAGGCCTGTCCTTTGCCAGGGAAGGACAGAGTCATTGCATTTTAAACACACTTGAAACCCATCCTCCTCATTTCACACCTGCACAACTCCGCCTCTGGAGCCCTGGACTGCCCATTCCCGAGCCTGTCGGGGATTCTGCAGTTTAAACTACGTTGGTTCTCTGCTTTCTTCACTAGCAATTTTAGATTCCACTTCCTTTACCACTCGCTAGCTTCCAAATTGGCTAATATCGCCTTTCTCATTCTTTCTATCCTATGAATTTAAGCCTTTTAAAATATCTTTTTGAGGCCGAGGGTGGTAGCTTGCGTCTGCAATCTCAGCTACCCAGGTAGGAGGATCACTTGAAGCCAGGAGTTTGAGACCAGTCGGGGCAACAAAGTGAAACCCTGTCTCTACTAAAATAAAAAATTAAGAAATGTTTAAAATTAGAAAATATATTTTTTTGGCATTTTACTGATTAACATTTTATTAGGGTCTGGGGATGGAACCAAAATAAATGCTTATGTTTGATCCATCATTTTTAACTGAAAGTCTCTGTCAATGAATTGAAACTTTAACATTCAACATCAAAAAGACAGTGACTGCCACTCAAAAATGAAGATGTGAGTCAGATTTTTTGCTTTTCTTCCTTTTCTCCCCTATCCCTAACTGTCAGTCCATAAAGATTCTCCTTCTTCATCCTCTTTGCGGAGAAGCCATACTTGATTGCGAGCTTAGGTGGATACAGCCCGACACTGTAAACCAAAAGCAACCTCAACTGTAGTTGCCAGCCCAGACCTGGTAGGGCCTGGTAGGCCCTGGTGCCGTCTCTTTTAGGGCTATGGACAGCCCACCCCTATCCCCACTCCACCTCACATCCTCCACCTCCACATCCCTGCAGCCTTTCCAACTCATCAGTATCCCAAGTAGAGCTCTCTCCTCTTTGGCTTCTTCACCACGATGTTATCACATTCACTCGGAACCCAAGCCAGAAACTGGGTGACATCTAAGTTCTCCCTTGGCTGCAGGACGCACGCCCTGTGGGTCACACAAGTCCTGACGGCGAGTCAGTCTCCTTCTCACTGGTCACTGCTGTTGGACAATATCTTCCTAAGTCACCCTCTGCCCTCCTCAAACATATCCTTTGCAAAGCAGGCAGAATGACTTAAAACTTTAAGGGTGAAGGATCTTAAAAACCATCTTTAGGCCGGGAACAATGGCTCATGCCTGTAATCCCAACACTTCGGACGCCGAGGCAGGAAGATCGCTTGAGGCCAGGAGTTCAAGACCAGCCTGGTCAATACAGCAAGACCTTGTGCCTACAAAAACTATAAAAAAAAAAAAAAAAAGAATTAGCCAGGTGTGGGGCTCATGCCTGTAGTCCCGGTTTCTCGGGAGGCTGAGGCAGGAGGACCGCTTGAGCCCAGGAATTCAAAGTTGCGGTGAGCTATGATCATTATAATTGTGCCACTGCACTTTCAACTGTGCAACAGCGAGACTCCATCTCAAAAACAAAAACCCTTGATTTACAGATGAACCAAGAGAACAGAGCAGTACCTTCCCAGGACAATGAGCATAACCTAGAAGAGACATGGTGGAAGAACACAACAGGTTTCTCCTACTGTCTCCAGACACTTCATAACATCCATTCTACAAACACAAGACTTGGAAAGTCAAGTCCCTTTCTTCATTCCATCCCTTTTAGACATGGTGTTTAAAACAGACATTGCTACATCACTAACTTCCCACAAGCTGTGGTGTCCACTGGAAAAATGCAGTCCTTGGTATTTCCATTTCAGATTCAAGTGATCCTCTGCCACTTATTAACTGGTTCACTTCAATTTCAAAAAGCCAAAAAGTCCTCTAACATAAGCCTTCCGAGGTGATACTTTTAGAAACCAGGGTTGGAACTAACCAGACAACAGCGCGACGGCCAAGACCAGCTGCTCTTGATGCCCTTTTCACTTCTCTAGGTAAAAAAAACAAAACAAAACAAAAAACAGATGGTAAAAAACAAATAAAATGTATGCACACTTTTAGGACAAGAATCATGAAAAAGTACGACATTGGAAATCATATTACCAGTACAAGGAGAAAGGCAGGACAGTTATAGTTTGGCATGTAACAAATACAAAAAGAATTTAAAAGACAAAAAAAAGGGAAATGATCCTATAACATATATATATTCCAGTAAGTGAACTGGCTTCCAAAGTTTCTCACTCAATACAGTAAATGTGAGTTCTAGACGGACATTCTTTCTCTTGCTAAAAATTGTGCTCCTCAATAAATTCTGGAGATTAAGGAGGAAAAGGTATAAGCCATAAAAGCTCTCTCCGGGAACTTCTATTTCTTCCAAGTGTAGATTTAAAACAAATTACAGTCATTTTAGCCCAGTCAACTTCTAGTATAATCCTAGCTTACTATTCATTCCAATTTAGGTTTACACTACATCAAGGTCTCTCTGGCAAGTCAAAGTTATGAAATCTCAAAGTAACAGAAATTTCTTGAACTGTAATAACTTCAGGGAGCATAGAGAAGTGGGTAAGTGTGAAAATGTCCTAGTTCAGGCCAGAGTGACACTCTCCTGTGACACAGGGAACATGGCAGTCCAGCTGAAGTAACAGCAAAAGAGAATGCTTTTCTATATTTGATTTCATTCTGACAGAAATAATTAATGAAAAACTGAAAGAGTGGCCGACAATGTTTTGGAAACTCTCTAATTTATACATGGCATAAACCCCTTTACTACTACCATTTCTTACTAGTCTCCAAATACTGTGGGCTTGGGCTTAAAAGCGAAATTAGAATTGGGTTGTGATGTCCTTTTCCCTATCTGGATTAAGATAGTCTATTCCACTTCAACTGCAACAGGTTGTCTGAATTGTTTGTTGTTCTGGGTTTTGGTCACACAGAACACTACAGTACTTGGGAGTTTTAATCTTTATACGTTGTTATGCTATTATTTCTAAATTCACTGTCTTCAGAATTCTACTCTGTAAATAGAAAAAAAAACAGCATGGCAGAGCAGAAAGAACACTGGAAGAGAACTCAGGAGGCTAGATTCTACTCCTGCCCCCACTCCACTATTAACCAATTCGAAGACCCAGGCCAACTTGGAGCCTTTCGGAAGGATTTCCTCATCTCTAGTTGGATGAGGTGATTTGCCCCTTCCGATTATCAATGCAGTCCCACTGTGCGACTGTCTTCACAGCTTTGGTGAGCTGCTATTGAGCGCCTCCTGTACACCACTCACTGGGTGTTGGCCATTCTACAGTTCACTTTTAATTTCCTAAAGAGTCTCATTTTCTGCTTTCTTAATTCCACTCAGCTAGTAACAACTCAACCAATGACTTAGTAAGATGCCAAATGACCCACTCCTTCTCCTCTTTCCTCACTTCCTGTTACTCACTTCCAAGATGGCTCTCCTCCCTGCCAACCCCATAACTCATCCTTCTCTCTCCAGAAAGCTCGCTCATCTATTAACCATCCCCACAAGCCCTCCTCCCAGGCAGCATCCAACCCGTATCAGTGTGGACAAACAGCGTTCCGAATGCATGGGCTGTATGGGCTGGCCTTAAGGTCTTCTCTTGCCCAGAGGATGACCCGCCCCGTGGAGCTCTGAGACTCCTGGGGCACTGGTCTGTAACGCCTCTCTTGGCTCGGTTTCTCCCTAGCTAGGTCAGACACCAAGGTTATTGCTAAGTTTGTTACTTGCTGCAGAAGACATCAAAGTTACCTCCCAAAAAGAACAGTGAGGGCCGGGCACGGTGGCTCACACCTGCAATCCCAGCACTTCGGGAGGCTGAGGTGGGCGGATCACTTGAGGTCAGGAATTCCAGACCAGCCTGACCAACATGGTGAAACTCTGTCTCTACTACAAATACAAAAAAGTTAGCTGGGCCCAGGGGCGCGTGCCTGTAGTCTCAGCTACTTGGGAGGCTGAGGCAGCAGAATCGCCTGAACCCAGGAGACGGAGCTTGCAGTGAGCTGTGATCGCACCACTGCACTCCAGCCTGGGCAACAGAGCAAGACTCCGTCTCAAAACAAAACAAATCCCAAAAAACAAAAATAAAGAAAAAAAAAAACAGTGAGAAACGAAGAAAAGAAAATCAAGAGAGAGAGAAGGGACCTTAAGACGATGAAGAGACAAGGAGAAGGGCCTGATTCAAAGGAGAGTGAGTGGGAGACGCTGAGCAAGAAGCGGGCAGAGAGGAGAGGAGAGGAAGCGACCCACTCCCAGCGCTCCACAGGCGGCCAAGACAAGTCAAGCCCCAAAGTTCGGCCCCAACTTTGCGAGAAGTAGTGACGTCTGAAGCCAGGGGGCCTCCCCGCAAGATGGTGAGAGCAGGTCCCCTCTCCACCACCTCTCCCGCTCCGAGGCCGCAGCTCCAGGCCAGGACCCGAGGGTCTCCCTGAAGGGCGCCCCTCCCTGCGCGCCCCGGG
>NW_012105431.1:806317-808091 GCF_000951045.1 Mandrillus leucophaeus
GGTGAAACCCCGTCTCTACTAAAAATGCAAGAAAAATTAGCCGGGCTTGGTGGTGCACGCCTGTAATCCCAGCTACTCGGGAGGCTGAGGAAAGATAATAGCTTGAACCCAGGAGGCGGAGATTGCAGTGAGCCGAGTTCGTGCCACTGCACTCCATCCAACCTGGGCGATACAGCGAGACTCTGTCTCTAAAAAAAAAAAAAAAGAAAACCTCAATGGGCCCTCCATGTGCCAATCACTGTGCTGAATGCTTCTGCGCATTACCTTATCATTTTATTATTTTTAAAGACAAGGTCTCGCGCTGTTGCCCAGCCTGGAGTGCGGACGCTCAATCACAACTCACTGCAGCCTCAAACTCACAGGCTTAAGCGAGCCTCCCAAGTAGCTGGGACCACAAGCACATGCCACCACACCCTGATAACTTTTAAATTTTTTGTAGAGATAGGGGAAGGGGCGGGGTGGGGGGGTGGTCTTACTATGTTGCCTAGGCTGGTCTCGAATTCCTGGCCTCAAGTGATGCTCCCACCTTGGCTTACCAAAGCCCTGGGATTACAAATGTGAGCCACTGTGCCCGGCCACATTATCTTATTTGATGCCCATTACAATCCTATGTAGAGAATAGTACATCTTTATTTTACAGATTTGAAAATTGAGGCTCAGAAACAATTATTTGCCAAGCACTAGATCTGAGACTGGAAACGTCCTTGTTTCTCTGAGGTCCATACTGTCTGGGTTCCTGGGACAGAATCTTCCCTTAAATTTATTCATTCATTCAACAGTATTTAGGACGAACCTCTCATGTGAACTAAATAGGCCTCCTCCTTTCCCTCAGAGAAGTTATAATGGGGAGATATTTAAATATAATTAGAAGGCTGGGTGCGATGGCTCTTACCTGTAATCCCAGCACTTTCGAAGGCTGAGGCAGGTGGATCACCTGAGGTCGGAAGTTCCAGACCAGCCTGGCCAACATGGTGAAACCCCGTCTCTACTAGAAATACAGAAATTAGCTGAGTGTGGTGGTGGGCACCTGTAATCTCAGCTACTAGGGAGGCTGAGGTGGGAGAATTGCTTGAGCCCAACAGGTGGAGGTTGCAGTGAGCCAAGACTGCACCACTGCACTCCAGCCTAGAAGGACGAAAGAGTGAGACTCCATCTAAAATAAAATAAAATAAAATAGGCTGGGCATGGTGACTCACGTCTGTAACCCCAGCACTTTGGGAGGCTGAGACAGGTGGATCACCAGAGTTCGTGAGTTCGAGACTAGCCTGCCCAACATGGTGAAACCCTGTCTGTATGAAAAATGTAAAAATTAGCCAGGTGTGGTGGCGCAGCCCTGGAATCCCAGCTACTCAGGAGACTGAGGTGGAAGAATTGCTTGAACCCGGGAGGTGGGGGCTGCAGTGAGCCGAGACTGCACCACCGCACTCCAGCCTGGGCAACAGAGTGAGACTCTGTCTCAAAAAATAAAATAAAAAAATGTAATTAGAAACGGGGGTACAGCCGGGCGTGGTGGCTTATGCCTGTAATCCCAGCACTTTGGGAGGCCGAGGCGGGTGGAGATTGAGACTATTCTGGCCAACACCGTGAAACCCCATTTCTACTAAACAAAAGACAAAAAATTAGCTGGGCGTGGTGGTGGGCACCAGTAGTCCCAGCTACTAGGGAGGCTGAGGCAGGAAAATGGTGTGAACCTGGGAGGCGGAGCTTGCAGTGAGCCAAGATCATACCACTGCACTCCAGCCTGGGTGACAGAGCAAGACTCTGTCTCAAAAAA
>NW_012105431.1:808721-810150 GCF_000951045.1 Mandrillus leucophaeus
ATGGCGCAATTTTGGCTCACCGCAAGCTCCACCTTCCGAGTTCAAGTGATTCTCCTGCCTCAGCCTTCTGAGTAGCTGGGATTATAAGCGTACACCACCACGCCCAGCTAATTTTTGTATTTTTAGTAGAGACGGGGTTTCTCCATGTTGGTCAGTCTGGTCTTGAACTCCCGACCTCAGTGATCCGCCTGCCTCGGCCTCCCAAAGTGCTGGGATTACAGGCATGAGCCACTGTGCCCGGCTGTGAATGCATATCTGTAAGTCACACAACCTGGATGTAAGGGACAGGGACTGTGCTATTGAGAAGGCTCCTGGAAGAGATGAGACCTGACGTTTGAGTAACTAGTCTAAGGGAATGAAAATGCTGTATATGGGAAGGGCTTGGGGATGAGGGTGTGACCTGTCCAAAGAACTGTATATTCAGAGTGGAAAGGCAGACACAAGGCGAGATTTGGCAGGAGAGACAGCAGGTGACCAGATCAAGTTGGGTATTGTTAAGCAAGGAACTGATCATTATCTGATTATTGTCCATAAGAGCAATGGTCTGCCGCTGAAGACAGGTAGGAAAATGCAACGATCTAGTGAGTGCTTACGGAAGTTAACTCTAATTATAGGGTCAAGAACGCATTGGAAATCATTGAGGAAAGGACGGTCTTTTCAATAAAGGGAATAAATACCCCTACCTCACACCACATTCAAAAATTAATTTGAGATGGATTATAGTCCCAGATGTGAGAGGTAAAAACAGTAGAATTTCTAGAAGGAAACAAGAGAATGCCTTCATGATTTTGGGATAAACAAAGTGGTCTAAACAGGTACTTTAAGGCGGGTGTGTTGGCTCATGCCTTTAATCCCAACAGTTTGGGAGGCTGAGGCAAGCAGATTGCTTGAGTCCAAGAGTTTGAAACCAGACTAGGCAACGTGGGGAAACCTGGTCTGTACAAAAACACAAAAATTAGCTGGGCGTGGTGGTGTGTGCGTGTAGTCCCAGCTCCTTCAGAGGCTAAGGCAGGAGGATGGCTTGAGCCTGGGAGTTTAAGCCCGCAGTGAGCTATGAGCACGCCAGTACACTCCAGCCTAGGTGACAGAGCAAGATCCTGTCTCAAACCAAAACAAGTTCTTTAAAAAGTAGTAACCACAGGCCCGGCGCCGTGGGTCACCCCTATAATCCCAGCACGCTGGGAGGCAGAGGCGGGCGGATCACGAGGTCGGCAGATCAAGACCATCCTGGCTGACACCGTGAAACCCCGTCTCTGCTAAAAATACAAAACATTAGCCGGGCGTGGTGGCAGGCGCCTGTGGTCCCAACTACTCGAGAGGTTGAGGCAGGAGAATGGCATGAACCCAGGAGGTGAAGGTTGTAGTGAGCTGAGATTGCGCCACTGCACTCCAGCCTGGATGACAGAGCGAGACTCTGTCTCAAAAAAAA
>NW_012105431.1:810975-813652 GCF_000951045.1 Mandrillus leucophaeus
AAAGAAAGAAAGAAAAAGAAAATGCAAATTAAGAGCAAATGAGATATTACTAAGCATCCACCAAATTGGCTAAAATTAAAGCAACTGACAATCCCGAGTGTGGATGACCATAGAGTGCAATTAGAACTCTCATACACTGGGGATGAAAGTCTACTTATTTATTTATTTATTTGACACGGTGTCTCGCTCTTGTCCAGGCTGGAGTGCAGTGGCGTGATCTCCGCTCACTGCAAGATGAAAGTCTAAATTGTTTCAACTGCTTTGGAAAACTTGGGCACTATCTACTAAAGGTTTTTTTTTTTTTTTTTTTAAAATAGAGTTTTGCTCTTGTCGCCCAGGCTGGGGTGCAGTGGCATGATCTCGGCTCACTGCAACCTCAGCCTCCACCTCCCAGGTTCCAGCGATTCTCCTGTCTCAGCTGCCCGAGTAGCTGGGATTATAGGCACCCACCACCACGCCCAGCTAATTTTGGTATTTTTAGTAGAGACGGGGTTTCACCTTGTTGGCCAGGCTGGTCTCGAATTCCTGACCTCAGACCACTGCGCACGGCCTATCTACTAAAATTAAACATATATATACCTTATGACTCAGCCAAATGCACTGTATATGCATTTATAGGTGCATATATGGTAGAATTAGTGCATATTTTCACCAAAAGACATAAATAAGAATGTTCATAGCTACTGTACTCATAATAATTCAAAACCAGAAATAACCGAACGTCCACCTCAAGTGGAATAAGTAAGTAGATTATGGTCTATTCATCCAAAAGAATACAGCAATGGAAAGGACATACATGATCTGGATGAGTCGCACTGACATAATACTGAGTGAAAAAAGTCAGCCAGGCCGGGCGTGGTGGCTCAAGCCTGTAATCCCAGCACTTTGGGAGACCGAGGTGGGTGGATCACAATGTCAAGAGATCAAGACCATCCTGGCCAACATGGTGAAACCCCGTCTCTACTAAAAATACAAAAATTAGCTGGGCATGGTGGCACGTGCCTGTAGTCCCAACTACTCGGGAGGCTGAGGCAGGAGAATCACTTGAACTCTGGAGGTGGAGGTTGCAGCGAGCTGAGATCGTGCCACTGCACTCTAGCCTGGGCGACAGAGCGAGACTCCGTCTCAAATAAAAGAAAGAAAGAAAAAAAAATCTCCAGCAAGCCTTCATTTCCTTATGGTCACCTCCTCTTCTGCCGATTCGATCCGTTGCTCCCTGGCAATGTACTTTCATACTTTCTTTTCTTTTCTTTCTTTCTTTTTTTTTTTTTTGAGACGTAGTTTCACTCTTGTTGCCCAGGCTGGAGTACAGTGGTGTGACCTCAGCTTACCGCAACTTCCACCTCCCAGGTTCAAACGATTCTCTTGCCTCAGCCTCCTGAGTAGCTAGGATTACAGGCATGCACCACCTTGCCCAGCTAATTTGGTATTTTTAGTAGAGACAAGGTTTCTCCATGTTGGTCAGTCTGGTCTCGAACTCCCGACCTCAGGTAATCCGCCTGCCTTGGCCTCCCAAAGTGCTGAGATTACAGGGGTGAGCCACCACGCCTGGCTTGGTAATGTACTTTCATACTTTCTTTAATAAGTCTGCCAATCCCAGCACTTTGGGGGGCTGATGAGGGCGGATCATGAGGACAGGAGATCGAGACCATCCTGGTTAACAGGGTGAAACCCTGTCTCTACTAAAAATACAAAAAATTAGCTGAGCGTGATGGCATGCGCCTGTGGTCCCAGTTCCTTGGGAGGCTGAGGCAGGAGAATCGCTTGAACCCAGGAGGTGGAGGTTGTGGTGAGCCGAGATCGCACCACTGCACTCCAGCCTGGGTGACAGAGCGAGACTGCGTCTGGAAAAAAAAAAAAAAAAGTCTGCCTTTTTAAACTTACCACTGTATAGTCATCTCTCATCCCCCGTGGTTGTTAGTGAATGAAGATATATAAAGAGGTGCCTGAGTGGATCCTCGCGATTCTACACATAGTTCTTCTCCATCTCATTCTGAGCTGCAACCCAGCTTTCCCTTGTTCATAACAATCTACGATCCCGGCTGGAATAGTAATTCCTCTCTCTATTGGTTCAGTGAATGAAGATCCAAAAATGATCACGAAGTAGACTCAGTTTCCAATGGACCAGAACCACAACTCTGTTCACTGGGATAAAACAGGGAATTCCATGGCCTGAGTGTGGTGGCCTACGACTGTAATCCCAGCACTTTGGGGAGGTTGAGGGGTGTGGATCACCTGAGGTCGGGAGTTCGAGAGCAGCCTGACCAACACGGAGAAACCCCGTCTACTAACAATACAAAATTAGCCAGGCGTGGTGGCGCCTACCTGTAATCCCAGCTACTCAGGAGGCTGAGGCAGAAGAAACGCTTGAACCCAGGAGGCAGACATTGTGGTGAGCCCAGATCACACCATTGAACTCTAGCCTGGGCAACGAGAGCGAAACTCCGTCTCAAAAAAAAAAAGGGAATTCCTTGTGTATTAGGATCTCAAACTCCAGTGAGCGGCTGGGCGCGGTGGCTCAAGCCTGTAATCCCAGCACTTTGGGAGGCCGAGACGGGCGGATCACGAGGTCAGGAGATCCACACCATCCTGGCTAACACGGTGAAACCCCGTCTCTAAAAAATACAAAAAGCTAGCCGGGCGAGGTGGCGGGCGCCTGTAGTCCCAGCTACTCGGG
>NW_012105431.1:814117-816385 GCF_000951045.1 Mandrillus leucophaeus
AAATAAATAAATAAAATAAAATATATGCAAGGAAACACTACCACCTCCACTCTTGGTTTGTAGGCCTGTACTGCATATTGTTGAATAACAGCTCAGTCTTACAGGGTGTGGTCTCTTAGCTGGAGTCCCAACTGACTTTTTTTTTTTTTGTTTGTTTGTTTGTTTGTTTGAGACGGAGTCTCGCTCTGTCGCCCAGGCTGGAGTGCAGTGGCCGGATCTTAGCTCACTGCAAGCTCTGCCTCCTGGGTTTAGGCCGTTCTCCTGCCTCAGCCTCCGGAGTAGTTGGGACTACAGGCGCCCGACACCTCGCCTGGCTAGTTTTTTGTATTTTTTTAGTAGAGACGGGGTTCATCGTGTTAGCCAGGATGATCTCCATCTCCTGACCTCGTGACCTGCCCGTCTCGGCCTCCCAAAGTGCTGGGATTACAGGCTTGAGCCACCGTGCCCGGCCCACAACTTACTTTCATAGGCTTGCTTCAGTAGCCTTCTGTAGGCCACTCTACCGTCCATCTAGGTGATAGGGTACATGGTGAATCGCAAAGGCATGAGCCCATTGTCAAAATTTCTTCACCTTAGTGTAAAGTTCTCAGTCAAAAGACATGTGAATGGCCGGGCACGGTGGCTCACGCCTGTAATCCCAGCAC
Organism: Mandrillus leucophaeus; assembly: GCF_000951045.1. Taxonomy (NCBI): domain Eukaryota; kingdom Metazoa; phylum Chordata; class Mammalia; order Primates; family Cercopithecidae; genus Mandrillus; species Mandrillus leucophaeus. The sequence goes on from NW_012105431.1 coordinate 814,762, forward strand.
TTTGGGAGGCCGAGGCAGGTGAATCACCTGAGGTCAGGAGTTCGATACCAGCCTGGACAACATGGTGAAACCCCATCCCTACTAAAAATGCAAAACTTAGCCGGGCATAGTGGAGGGCGCCTGTCATCCCAGCTACTCAGGAAGCAGAGGCAGGAGAATTGCTTGAACCCGGGAAGCAGAGCTTGCAGTGAGCTGAGACTGCACCACTGCACTCCAGCCTGGGCGACAGAGTGAGAGTCTGTCTAAAAAAAAAAACAAAAAACTGGGAAGATCAGTTTCTACGTTTATTCAAAGAAACCATAAATATCAGTTCCATGGGGACAATTGTGCTGGTTTCACCTCAAGAACTAAACCCTGGACCTCCTTTCCTGGTGGCCAGGATGGGCTGGAGCTGAGAGCCGCTGCTCACTCGTCCAGCTTTTGCTTCATTGCTCTATCATCTGCGTGGTATTGGAGAAACTGCCAGAAAGGCGCTGTTGGAGAGCAGGCTGGGTTTCTGCCAGGGACGTGACCTGCCTGTGACTCAGGAATGCACCTGCATGTCTCGGCTCACCTGGAGACAACATCAGCTGACATTCCTGATGGCATGGAGAGGAGGAAGGATGCTCAAGGGCTTCTATCATCACTTTGGGATTCCTCCAGGTGACCGGCCCAATGCCTAGCTCAGAGAGAAGAGACTTTCTGCTTTCAACGTGAGAGCAGAACCCTCATCTGCAGGTGCGTGGAGTCTCCTTACGTGCAAGCTTTGGAGCTGAGTGATCCTCCCACAGACCAGTGCCTAAATAAACTTGTGGGATAAACAGCCGGTGTGGAGGAGGGAACTAAGAACTGGAGTGAAAGGGTACATGAGTGGGGGAGGGACTGGACATGCAGAACACTCATCTCAGACAGGTGTATTGGGGTTCAAACCCTGGCTTGGTTCTCCAGGGGTATATGAATTTACATTAGTCACCCAACCTCGCTGAGCATCTGTTTCTTTAAAAAGAAGGACTACCGCCGGGCATGGTGGTTCATGCCTGTAATCCCAGCACTTTGGGAGGCCAAAGTGGGTGGATCACCTGATGTCAGGAGTTCAAGACTAACATGGTGAAATCCCGTCTCTACGAAAAATACAAAAATTAGCTGGGCTTGGTGACTAATGCCTGTAATCCCAGCTACTTAGGACGCTGAGGCAGGAGAATCACTTGAACCCGGGAGGCGGAGGTTGCTGTGAGCTGAGATCACACCACTGCACTCTAGCCTGGGCGACAGAGCGAGACTCCATCTCAAACAAAAACAAAGACAGAAGGGCTTGAATATCTCACTTCCTAAGAATGCTATTAAGATAGAATGGGGAGCCAGGCGCAGTGGCTGATGCCTGTAATCCCAGCACTTTGGGAGGCTGAGGTGGGTGGATCACTTGAGGTCAGGTGTTCGAAACCAGCCTGGCCAACATGGCAAAACCCTGTCTCTACTAAAAATACAAAAAAATAGCTGGGCGTGGTGGCTTGCGCCTGTAATCCCAGCTACTTGGGAGGCTGAGGCAGTAGAATTGCTTGAACCCGGGAGACAGAGATTGCAGTGAGCCGAGATCATGCCATTGCATTCCAGCCTGGGCAACAGAGTGAAACTACATCTCAAAAAA
>NW_012105431.1:816795-820630 GCF_000951045.1 Mandrillus leucophaeus
CCCGGGAGGCGGAGCTTGCAGTGAGCTAAGATCGGGCCACTGCACTCCAGCCTGGGCGACAGAGCCAGACTCCATCTCAAAAAAAAAAAAAAAAAAAGATTTCATATGAAAGGGGCGTGATTGATTAAGCAGTCTAGGGGATACGTGACAGGGGTTTCATGCATTGGTAGTCAGAGAGAAACAGAACAGGGCAGGGAGTTTCACATTGTTCTGCTATACAATGTCAGGGACATCGGTTTCTAAGTCAGGAGTTGATTTTTAACTACTGGGTTTAGGCCAGGCAGACCCAGGCCTGGTTCGGGGCCTGGTGCCGGGCTGCCTGTCTTTGGTTTTACTTCATTGTTTTTTCTTAAAACAGGTACTGAGTATAAAACAATATAAAACAATATGAGAGGGTCTCTCTCTTTCCTCACTTGCAGTGAGCCGAGATTGCACCACTGCGCTCCAGCCTGGGTGACAGAGCGAGACTCCATCTCAAAAAAAAAAAAAGATAGGATGAGGGTTGGAGGAAATGTGGTAATGATGGTCAAAAGGTACAAAATCAGGTTGGGCGCAGTGGTTCACGCCTGTAATCCCAGCACTTTGGGAGGCCGAGGGGGGCAGATCACGAGGTCAGGAGATCGAGACCATCTTGGCTAACACGGTGAAACCCCGTCTCTACTAAAAATACAAAAAATTAGCGGGGCGTGGTGGCAGGTGCCTGTAGTCCTAGCTACTTGGGAGGCTGAGGCAGGAGAATGGCATGAACCCGGGAGGCGGAGCTTGCAGTGAGCCGAGCTCTCACCACTGCACTCCGGCCTGGGTGACAGAGCTAGACTCCGTCTTAAAAAAAAACAAAAAACAAAAAACAAAAACAAAAAAAGTACAAAGTCTCAGTTAGGAGGAATACTTTTTTGGGAACTATTACACAGCCTGGTGAATGTAATTAACAACAGAGTATAGCACAGTTCAAAACTGTTAAGAGATCAGGTGTGGTGGCTCACGCCTGTAATCCCATCACTTTGGAAGGCCGAGGTGGGAGGATCACTTGAGTTCTGCAGTTAGAGACCAGCCTTGGCAATATAGTGGGACTCCATCTCAAGAAAATAATTTTGAAAATTAGCCAGCCATGGTGGTACACAGCTCTAGTCCCAGCTACTCGAGAGGCTGAGGTGGGAAAATGTCTTAATCCTGGGAGGTTGAGACTGCAGTGAGCCATGATCATGCCACTGCACTCCAGCCTAGGTGACAGAGTGAGACCCTGTCTTTAAAACAAAAAAAATTGTCAAGAAAATAAATTTTAAATGTTCTCACCACCAAAAAATATAAGTATTTGAGGTGATGGATGTATTAATTAGCTTGATTTAATTATTCCACATTGTATTCATAAGCCATAACATCATATTGTATACCATACCATCATATTGTATACCATACATACACACATGGTCAATTGAGAATAAAATTTTAAAAAAAATTTAAGTATGGCAATGAAAAAAAAGATTGAATGGATAAAAGGAAATGCTTCCAGAATAGTGGAGCAAGAATCTCCAAAAACCCACTCCTCCATAAAAGCAAAGAAAACGCTGAAAAAAATGGTCAAAATCAACTTCTTCTGACCTGGAAATTATCTAAAGGCTTGCAACAATTTGAAGAGGATGTGTTCAAGTAAGAGGGCTGAATCTCAGTATAAACACTGATTTTGTGGCATTTTAATTTGCTCTAAAAGCATCCCTGTCTCCCAGATCCATGAAAATATGCCTGCTTTTAACCATGGTAGCTGTGAAAACAAGCATCTTGCCAGCCACTGGAAGAGGCAGGCTGGGCTTGGAGTTCCCTAAAAGCCCCATCCCCAGAAAACTGTCACTATTTGACTTGTCTGGCAGTTTGCTGAAAAAGGCTATTCTCAAAGCTTGTCTTTATTTGATCCAAGAGTTTGTCAGTATCTCTGCAAATAGCCCTGTGGCCAAGGCATTTGTCCAAAACAATCAGTGGCAATTGTTTAACATTTCAACTACCTGATGCCATGTAACTGTGGCAAGGCAAGGGTTAAAAAGAAAAGAAGAACAAGTTTTCCTCTGCTTAGCCAACTCACTTCAACTTCAAGGACAGTTACAAGATAACGCTGTCTGAAAAGTCAAAGCCAAAGGAATGGGCTCCAGACACCTGCCTCTTGAGCAAAGTTGAAAAGAAAAAAATTCCTTCACTGTCTTTCCTTCTCTGAACCATTAATTATGACTACGTTTGCCAATGCTTGCATTTAGTAAGATATGTATATTCTCTTTTTCTCTCTAATCCTCTATTTCCCACAACATAACTCGTTGGGGCTAAAAAGAAACCGACCAAAAATTTTTAAAAGGAATAACTGGGAAAAAAAATGTCAATAAGATATTTTTTTAAAAAACCCTGCTGTGTTTCTGAGAATCTGGTGGGCTACGTGTATGTAGAGGACTGTGCACATGCCCAGAAAGACCTGAGAAGGTCCTAAACTCTCACCTCTGACCTTGAGTGTCTACACAAGAGGAAATGAAGGCTAAGGTAGAGTTGTAAGTTGCTTGCTGGAGTATTGAAAACATGCCTCAACACACACAGAGTTCCTCAGCAAATGCTGGGAAACTTAATGGTCTAAAACATTTAAAAAGATCTCTTTTTAGTTTTAATTTGTTTTTTTAAATACGGAACAATTCATGAATTTGCATGTAATCCTTGCATGAGGGTTAGATAATCTTCTCTGTATCATTTTAATTTTAGTATATATGCTGCTGAAGTCAGTAGGCATCTAGGAATATTTCTGTCCAGTTATTAGCTGGCCACTGAGATGACTAAGCAAAGTCTTCAGTGGTTGCACAGAACAAAGAACACAGATTTTACAGAGTTAAGTCCAGAAAAGTCACTAAACAAACAACAGCAACAACAAGCAACAACAACAACAGCAAACCCCAGGAAGTGGGGAGAGAGGAATTTGATTTCCAGAAGTGCCATATTGTTTAATTTAATTTTGTTTTTCTTTTGTAGAGACAGAGTCTTCCTATGTTGCCCAGGTTGATCTCAAACTCCTGGGCTCAAGTGATCCTCCTATCTTAGCCTTTCCAAGTGCGGGGATTACAGGCGTGATTCACTGCGCCCAGCCATAGACCATGATGTTTGCCAGGCTAGGTGTTTTGAATGCATTTTGACTTACGATATTTTCAACTTAAAGTGGGTTTATCAAGACATAATTCTGTTGTAAGTTGAGGAATATCTGTATATGCATAATAGGAGTCCCAGAAGGACAGGATTGAGAAGAGGGGGAAAAAGAATATTAGAAGAAATAGAGGGTGAAAACTTCCTGAATTTGATTTTAAAAGCATTAATCTAAATGTTCAAAAAGTTTGATGAACTCCAAGTATGATAAACTAAAAAATGATTAACAACTAGGCACATTATAGTCAAACTATTGAAAGTCAAAGAGAATCATGAAAACAGCAAGAAAAGGGTAATTCATCACATACAAGGGCCCGTCAATAAAATTAACAGCTGAGTTACTATCAGAAAAAATGGTCACGATCCAGTTTTCCCAGCACCACTTGTTTGCAAAGACAATTCTTTCCCCCTCAAATTGAAACACTTGTCAAAAACATAAGGGCTTGCTTCTGGACTCTTAATTCTATTCTATTGATCTAATGTCTATCCTTATGCCAGTACTACACGGTCTTGATTACTGTAGCTTTGTAGTAAGTTTTAAAACTGGGAAGTGTGGGCCAGGCGCGGTGGCTCAAACCTGTAATCCCAGCACTTTGGGAGGCCTAGACAGGCGGATCACGAGGTCAGGAGATCGAGACCATCCTGGCTAACATGGTGAAACCCTGTCTCTACT
>NW_012105431.1:821740-825795 GCF_000951045.1 Mandrillus leucophaeus
CTGCAAGCTCTGCCTCCCGGGTTCATGCCATTCCCCTGCCTCAGCCTCCTGAGTAGCTGGGACCACAGGTGCCTGCCACCATGCCCAGCTGATTTCTTGTATTTTTAGTAGAGACGAGGTTTCACTGTGTTAGTCAGAATGGTCTTGATCTTCTGACCTTGTGATCCACCCACCTTGGCCTCCCAAAGTGCTGGGATTACAGTCATGAGCCACCATGCCCGGCGAATCGCTGGACATTTTAGATAATATATTTTAGCAACTCTGACACTTGATTCCCCCAACTCCAGGCAGGGGTTGAGGTTATTGTTGTTTGTTTGGTGACATATTACTTTGTGACTGGGCTGAACAAGTTTCACCATCACGATCCTCATCTCACACTATGCAGACTCAAATGTCCCTGCTCAGATTTTCTCTTCCTGTTTTTAACCTTTTAACTTGGCTACCTAGGGGTTGCCCCTGGGTCAGCATAAACCACTTAATGGTTAAAGATTGTGCTTGGCCAGGCACGGTGGCTCATGCCTGTAATCCCAGCACTTTGGGAGGCCGAGGCAGGAGGATCACTCGAGCCCAGGAATTCAAGACCAGCCTGGGCAACATAGCAAGACCCCATCTCTAAAAAAAATAAAACAAATTAGCCAGCCATGGTGGTGCATGCCTGTAGTCCCAGCTGCTTAGAAGACTGAGGTGGGAGGATTGCTTGGGCCCAGGAGTTCGAGGCTGCAGTGAGCCATGATCATGTCACTGCACTCCAGCAGCCTGAGTGACAGAGTGAGACTTTGTCTCTCTCTCTCTCTCAAAAAAAAGTTGTGCTTAATCCCCTTGGCCAGTTAGATTTTTGCCCTTTCCCATTGGATGTGTGTGTGGCTTGGAGGCTGCTATGACCATTCAGAGAATTTCCCCTTTTGCCCCGGGGTCAGCCAGGGACTGGTAGCTTGGCATTCTCCCTGTGATCTCTCCCGAGAAGGCGAAGCCTTGGGCAGGCAGCCTTCCGGATGGCCGGGGATGGCTGTGACATCATCTTTAAGCCTGGCTTCCTCGGAGTCACCACTGTGCCAGAGTGGCTAATCGTTTGCTCCGTGCTGGTCACAGCTTATGCTAAGCCCCTAGTGCCTGTGACGATGGGTCTGGGTACGTGTGGGGAATGTTTTGGGTCTACTGATTGCTTCGAGTGGGTGCCGCCAAGCACAGGTGCATAGAATTCCTGACCACCCCCCCAAATTTGTCTATGATCCCAGTGGAGATATTCTTGGCTCTCTCTCTGTTTCTCTCTCTCTCTCTCTTTTTTTTTTTTTGGAGACAGAATCTTCCGCTGTTGCCCAGGCTGGAGTGCAGTGGCACGATCTTGGCTCACTGCAACCTCCACCTCCCAGGGTCAAGCGATTCTCCTGCCTAAGCTTCCCGAGTAGCTGGGACTACAGGCACGTGCCACCACTCCCAGCTAATTTTTGTATTTTTAGTAGAGACGAGGTTTCACCATGTTGGCCAGATTGGTCTCAAACTCTTGACCTCAGGCAATCCGCCCGCCTCAGCCTCCCAAAGTCTTGGGATTACAGGCGTGAGCCACCACGCCCGGCTTCGCTGCCCGTTTTTATGTCAGAGATTTGTCGGTGAGACTGAAGCCCCTGTCCTACAGAAGGTCCCGCATTCTAGATATGGCCAATTGCGTTCCTGTCGTTTCATTTAACACAAAGATGAGACTATTCTTGTCTCTTTTACTTAGAACTAGAGGAAATCTGTTTGGGCAAGATTTCTGTGATTCCCGTAGGTCAGAGGGTGTCTGTATTTTAAATTTTGACTTGTGCTGCTGAAAAGGTTGCACTAATTTACAGGCCTCTAACCCTGTATGGAAATGCCGTTCCCACCCCAGCCATAAGCAGAATCAACCCTTAATGTGATCTTTTAATATTTTTAATAGAGACAGGGTCTTGCTTTGTTGTCCAGAACTACTCCTGGGCTCAACCGATTCTCCCACCTGGGCCTCCCAAATTGTTGGGATACCGGCATGAGCCACTGCGCCTGGCCTACTTTGATCGTTTAAAAATTTTTTTTGAGACAGGGTCTTGCCCTGTCACCCAGGCTGGAGTGGAGTGGCATAATCATGACGCATTGCAGCCTTGACCTCCCGGGCTCAAGTGATCCTCCCATCACAGCCTCCCAAGTAGCTGAGACTACAGGAGCATCCCACCATGCCCAGCTAATTTTTTTTTTTTTTTTTTGAGATGTAGTCTTGCTCTGTTGCCAGGCTGGAGTGCATTGGTACGATCTCGGCTCACTGCAACCTCCGATTTCCTGGTTCAAGCGATTCTCCTGCCTCAGCTTCCCGAGTAGCTGGGATTACAGGCACGTGCCACCACGCTCAGCTACTTTTTGTATTTTTAGTAGAGACAGGGTTTCACCATGTTGGCCAGGATTGTCTCGATCTCCTGACCTCGTGATCCGCCCACCTCAGCGTCCCAAAATGCTGGGATTACAGACGTGAGCCACTGCGCCGGGCCTCCCAGCTAATTTTTATTTTTTTTGTAGATATGGGGTTTTGTCATGTTGCCCAGGCTGGTGTCAAATTCCTGGGCTCACCTGGACTTCCCAAAGTGCTGGGATTACAGCCAAGAGCCACCGTGCCCAACCTATTGTGATTTCTTTTTTTTTTTTTTTTGAGACGGAGTCTCTCTGTGTCACCAGGCTGGAGTGCAGGGGTGTGATCTTGGCTCGCTGCAACCTCTGCCTCCCGGGTTCAAGTAATTCTCCTGCCTCAGCCTGCCGAGTAGCTGGGACTACTCCCGCCACCACGCCCAGCTAATTTTTGTATTTTCAGTAGAGACAGGGTTTCACCATGTTGGTCCGGCTAGTCTCGAACTCTTGACCTCCTGATCCGACTGCCTCGGTCTCCAAAAGTGCTGGGATTACAGGCATGAACCACCGCGCCAGACCTGTGATCATTTTTAATATGTGGTAATTCCACTTCTGGCCACAAGAGGCCACCAACGCCCAGCATGTTGGACCCAAGGGGACCCTCATAGGCTGGCTGGCTTGGCATGGACTCCCCTCTTGGGAGGCGGGGATGGGACTATTGTTCCAGGAAACACCTCAAGTTCCGTGATCAGGAGAAGGGGAGTGGGAGTGACAGGGTAGGATTGGACAAGAGGCTGCGCATGTCAGAGAAGGACTGGGCTGAATTTCAGACCTGGTGGTCGGCTCCTGGAAATTCGAGCACTGAACCTTTCTGTAATTAAAAATGCATGGTATTTAAAGCTGCCAGCCATCGTTATGGCAGCAGGTGTGCCTGCAAACACTCTTCTTCTCACCCCTGCTATGCACGACACACACACACACACACACACACACATACACACACACACACAGAGTACAAAGATGTGGAAATGCGGTCTCTCTCTTTTATGTTGGTATAATTATGTATATTTTCAGGTGCTTTTTTTTTGGTTGATTGAAGTATAATTTACATATGGCAAAATTCACCTATGTTAGGTGTATAGTTCTATACTTATTTTTTTTTTTTTTGAGATGGAGTCTCACTGTCAACCAAGCTGGTGTGCAGGGGCACAATCTTGGCTCACTGCAACCTCCGACTCCCAGGCTCAAGCGATTCTCTTGCCTCAGCCTCCTGAGAAGCTGGGATTACAGGCACCTGCCACCACACCTGACTAATCTTTGTAGTTTTAGCAGAGACAGGGTTTCCCCGTGTTGGCCAGGCTGGTCCCGAACTCCTGGCCTCAAGTGATTCACCCACCTTGGCCTCCCAAAGTGCTGGGATGACAGGCATGAGCCACCACACCTGGCCTGTTGTGGTTTAATTTGCAATTCCTCATGGCCAGTAATGTGCATCTTTTCATGTGCTCATTTGCATCCGTATATCTTCTTTGATAAAGTGTCTGTTCAAAAATGAGTGCATTTTGGCTGGGCACAGTGGCTCACGCCTGTAATCTCAGCACTTTGGGAGACCAAGGCGGGCAGATCATGAGGCCAGGAGATTGAGACCATCCTGGCTGATACAGTGAAACCCCGTCCGTCTCTACTAAAAATACAAAAAAAAACTAGCC
>NW_012105431.1:830017-833748 GCF_000951045.1 Mandrillus leucophaeus
CGATCTCGGCTCACTGGAAGCTCCGCCTCCTGGGTTCACACCATTCTCCAGCCTCAGCCTCCCGAGCAGCTGGGACGACAGGCGCCTGCCACCACACCCGGCTAACTTTTTGTATTTTTAGTAGTAGAGACGGGGTTTCACTGTGTTAGCCAGGATGGTCTCGATCTCCTGACCTTGTGATCCGCCCGTCTCGGCCTCCCAAAGTGTTGGGATTAGGGGCGTGAGCCACCGTGCCCGGCCTGAATGATTCCATTTCTAAGAAGTTCTAGAATAGGTAAAGCTAGTCAGAACAGGCAGTGAAGATTGACTGGAACAGGCATGATGGAAATTTCTGGGATTCTTTTTCTTTTTTGAGACAGGGTCTTGCTGTCACCCAGGGTGAAGTGCAGTGATGCAGTGGCATGATCATAGCTCACTGCAGCCTCGACCTCCCGGGCTCAGGTAATCCTTCCGCCTCAGACTCCCGGCTAGCTGGGACCACAGGCGCGCCACCACACCTGGCTAATTTCTGTAGCTCTTGTAGAGGCAGGGTCTCACCATGTTGCCCAGTCTGGTCTCAATCTCCTGGGCTCAAGTGATCCACCTGCCTCAGCCTCCCGAAGTGCTAGGACTGCAGGCGTGAGTCACCACACCCGCCCATCATTTTTTAAAAATGCATTTCAAAGTAGCTGGCAAACATCACGATAAGCACTTCAGCATGCATATGATTAACTAGAGTTGAATATGTGTTTATGGCTTTGTTTTTGGCAGGGGAAATTTACACAGTGAAATGCACAGCTTTCAAGTGAACGTTCACTGATGGCTAACAAATACAGACACGTGTGTGAACCAAAGCCCTTTAAATATATATAGAATCAGCTGGGCGCGGTGGCACATGCCTGTAATCCCAGCACTTTCAGAGGCCGTGTTGGTGGATTACCTGAGGTCAGGGGTTCGAGACCAGCCCGGCCAACGTGGTGAAACCCCGTTTTTACTAAAAATACAAAAATCACCCGGGTGTGGTGGCACGTGCCTGTAATCCCAGCTACTCAGGAGGCTGAGGGAGGAGAATTGCTTGAACCCTGGAGGCAAAGCTTACAGTGAGCCGAGATTACGCCACTGCACTCTAAACTGGGAGACAGAGTGAGACTACGTCTCAAAAAAGGCAAAAACAGAAACAAAAACAATAACAACTACTATATATATATATTTTTTCTGGCTGGGTGCAGGGATTCATGCTTTGAGAGCACTTTGGGAAGCAAAGCGGGGGTGGGGGGGTGGGAATGACTTGAGGTCAGGAGTTTGAGACCATCCCAGGCAATGTGGCGAAACCCCATCTCTAGTATAAATACAAAATATTAGCTGGGGGTAGTTGCAAGACAGCACCACTGCGTTTCAGCCTGGGCACAGAGTGAGATTCTGTCTCAAAATTAAAAAAAAAAAAAAAGTACTGATGAATGTATCAAGGGATAGATACATGGTAGGACAAATAGGGTAAGATGCCAGTAGCAGCACCTAGGAGGTGGCCACATGTGTGTGCGTGGTGTAATTCTGTTAAACGTCTCTGAATGCTTGAAAAAGTACAAGATAAAAATGTTGGCAAAATTAGCTGTCAATGATTTATCTTTCTGTCTTTTATTGTTTGTTTCTGTTTTAGAGACAGGGTCTGGCTCTGTGGCCAAGGCTGGAGTGCAGTGGCATGATCATAGCTCTCTGTAGCCTCAACCTCCTGGGCTCAAGCGATCCCCCTGACTCAGCCTCCCCAGTTGCTGGGATTACAGGCGTGTGCCAACATGCCCAGCTCATTTTTTAATTTTTTTTTTTTTGTAGAGGCTGGGCTTGGTGGCTTATGCCTGTAATCCCAGCACTTTGGGAGGCCAAGGTTGGTGGACGACCTGAGGTCAGGAGTTCGAGACCAGCCTGGCCAACATGGTGAAACCCCGTCTCTACTAAAAATACAAAGGAAAAAACAAAAGAAAAAAATTAGTCAGGCATGGTGACATGCGCCTGTAACCCCCAGTTACTTGGGAGGCTGAGCCAGAAGAATCACTTAAACTGGGGAGGCGAGGTTGCAGTGAGCAGAGATCACACCACTGCTCTCCAGCCTGGGTGACAGAGCAAGACTCCATCTCAAATAAAATTAAAAAAAAATTTTTTTTTTTTGTAGAGATGGGTCTTGCTGTGTTGCCCAGGCTGGTCTCAAACTCCTGGGCTCAAGGGATCCGACCCCTTCAGCCGGCAAAAGTGCCGGGATTACAGATATGAGCTACCTTGCCTGGCCTGATTTCTCTTTCTTAGTAGTACCTAAGAGAAACATGCATCTTACAGGTGATGGTGTCCTAGATCTGATGAAATATGGTGTTATTGTTAAGCTCAGCCAGGCCAGGTGCGATGGCTCACACCTGTGATCCCAACACTTTGGGAGGCCGAGGTGGGTGGATCATTTCAGGTCAGGAGTTTGAGACCAGCCTGGCCAACATGGTGAAACCCCGTTTCGACTAAAAATACAAAAATTAGGTGGGCATGGTGGTGCACGCCTGTAAACCCAGCTTCTGGAAAGACTGAGGCATGAGAATCGCTTGAACCCAGTAGGCAGAGGTTGCAGTCAGCCGAGATTGTGCTATTGCACTCCAGCCTGGGTGACAAAGCAAGACGACTCTCTCAAAAAAAAAGAAAAAAAAAGATAAAAAGAAAAATAAAAGTAGTTCAGCTGCCAGGAATCTAGGTACTTTCCTCAGTGGCCACCAGCTATGCATTTCCTTTGAAAACTCTGGATTCTGTCTCCTGGAATCTCCATTCTCTCATCCCCCAAGTCAACACAGAACCCCTAGCTCCTTCCCTAAATGGCAGCACCACCTTTTCAAGCACGCACGCCGCACCCTCCTGTGACACTGAGTGTGTGGTTCCCCCACCTCCTTCCCTCCCCGGCACCTGGAGGACAAAGGCCAGACCCCTTACTCCAATTCTAGGAAGTCCCCCAGAGGGATTCCAATCCCACCACACTGCTGCATGCCGCTGAGACTTTGTGGGTGCTGGTGTTTTTGTTTGGCTTTTTGTTGCGGTGTTTTTTGAGACAGAGTCTCACTCTGTCTCCCAGGCTGGAGAGCAGTGGCATGACCTGCAACCTCTGCCTCCGAGGTTCAAGCATTCAAGCTGTTCTCCTGCTCAACCTCCCAGGTAGCTGGGGGCACTACAGGCGCGCACCACCGCACCTGTCTAATTTTTGTATTTTTAGTAGAGATGGGGTTTCACCATGTTGGCCAGGCTGGTCTCAAACTCCTGATCTCAGGTGATCCACCCGCCTTGGCCTCCCAAAGTACTGGGATTACAGGCTTGAGCCACCACACCCGGGCCACTCTTGACCTCTTTTGTTGTTGTTTTTGTTGTGTAGATCAAGCCACGACATCCCTGCGTAGCTGTCAATCCATTAGGAACACCACTAGGTCTATTTCCCATTGCCACAGATTGCTTGGGGTTAGGACGCCATGGTTCTCATTCCAACGTTGCCACCCGTAGTATGATCAGTGTATTTCTCTCACCTCTGATGGCTAAGTGCTACCTCTTGGAATTTATTTATTTATTATTATTATTATGATTATTTTTTTCAAGATGGAGTCTTGCTGTGTCACCCAGGCTAGAGTGCAGTAGTGCCATCTTTGCTCACTGCAACCTCCGCCTACTGGGTTCAGGTGATTCTTCTGCCTCAGCCTCCTAAGCAGCTGGGATTACAGGTGCATGCCACCGCGCCCGGC
>NW_012105431.1:838038-839206 GCF_000951045.1 Mandrillus leucophaeus
GTAGCTGCTTCTCTTGCAGTTACCCCCCATGATGCTATTTAATCCGAATCCATGCTCAGTGCTTCCCTATAAGTGCTAGGCTCTCTCCTGTTGGAAAGAAATAATAATTTTTTTTTTGTTTTTTGTTTTTTTGTTTTTTGAGATGGAGTTTTGCTCTTGTTGCCCAGGCTGGAGTGCAATGGTGCAATCTTGGCTCACTGCAAACTCCACCTCCCGGGTTCAAGTGATTCTTGTGCCTCAGCCTCCTGAGTAGCTGGGATTACAGGCGCCTGCCACCATGCCCTGCTAACTTTTTTGTGTGTTTTTAGTAGAGACGGGGTTTTGCCATGTTGGCAAGGCCGGTCTTGAACTCCTGACCTCAGGTGATCCGCCTGCCTCCACCTCCCAAAGTGCTGGGCTTACAGGTGTGAGCCACCATGCCCGGCTGGAAAGAAATATTTTCTGAGATTTATAAGCCTTTTTAAAAAATTAAGGGCCAGGCACAGTGGCTCACATCTGTAAGTGCAGCATTTTGGGAGGCTGAGGCAGGAGGATTGATTGAGGTCAGGAGTTGGAGGCTACAGTGAGCTATGATTGCACCACTGCACTCTAGCCTGGGAGACAGAGTGAGACCCTGACTCTACCAATAATTAAATCAATAACATTTTAAAGTTAAAATTAAGATTCTTCAGTCTCTTTTGGGCCGGGCGGGCATGGTCGCTCATGCTTGTAATCCCAGCACTTTGGGAGGCTGTGGCAGGTGGATCACTTGAGGCCAGGAGTTTGAGACCAGCCTGGCTAACATTGTGAAACCCCATCTCTACTAAAAATTCAAAAATTAGCCAGTGTGTTGATGCATGCCTGTAATCCCAGCTATTCGGGAGGCTGAGACAGGAGAATAGCTTGAACTTGGGAGGTGGAGGTTGCAGTGAGCTGAGATCATGCCACTCCACTCCAGCCTGGGCGACAGAACTAGACTCTATCTCAAAAAAAAAAAAAGATTCTTCAGTCTCTTTTGATCTTCCTGTGCCCGCTTTATGGTTCCTGGAGCTGCTCATGTTCAGATTTGCCATGAGCGTTGCTCCCCTACGTCTGAAGATGCAAAGATCTCTCTCCTTCCTTGTCACCTAATCCTGCTGGCTCTCTCAGGCTCATCTGCAGGAGACCCCACTCAAAAGTAGGGTCTGGC
>NW_012105431.1:844051-845515 GCF_000951045.1 Mandrillus leucophaeus
CCCCACTTCAAGATATCCCACCTTTTAGGGCGAAACCAACGTATAGCCTCCATATGCTGATTTACGACTTTGCCGTAATCTCTGCCTCCTCACCTTTAAGGACGCCTACCTGCAAGCCAGCAGGGAGCTCTGGATGTAAATATGAGCTGCCAGATTCTCCTTGCTTCGCATCCTACAAATAAATGGCCTCTTTTTCTCACTGCAAACCTTGGTGTGGATGGTTGGCCTCACTGTGCCAGACATCTGGACCCCGTGAAAGTCAGTCCTTGCTTCCTCTCATTGATTTTTTTTTTTTTTTGAGACAGGCTCTCACTTCCTTCTCCCAGGCTGCTGGAGTGCAGTGGTACAATCATTGCTCACTGCAGCCTCCACTGCCCTAACTCAGGTGATTCTCCCACTTCAGCCTCCTGAGTAGCTGGGATCACATGCATGTGCCACCACACCTGGCAATTTTTTTTGTATTTTTAGTACAGGTAGGGGTCTTGCTATGTTGCCCAGGCTGGTCTCAAACCCCTAAGCTCAAGCAGTCCACCTGCCTCAGTCTCCTAAAGTACTGGAATTACAGGTGTAGGCCACCGTCCCGGGCCCAAGATATTATCTTTAATTTCTATAGAGAACCAAATACCTGGTGATTCTAACTCCCTTGGCTATTGATTTAAGCTACTTTTTCTTTTTTTTTTTGAGACAGAGTTTCTTTCTTGTTGACCAGGCTGGAGTGCAGTGGTGCGATCTTGGTTCACTGCAACCTCCGCCTCCCAGGTTCAAGCGATTCTCCCGCCTCAGCCTCCTGAGTAGCTGGGATTACAGGTGCATCCCACCACGCCCAGCTAATTTTTGTAGTTTTTGTTTTGTTTTGTTTTTGAGATGGAGTCTCGCTCTGTTGCCAGGCTGGAGTGGCACAATCTCTGCTCACTGAAACCTTCGCCTCCCGGGTTCAAGTGATTCTCCTTTCTCAGCCTCCCGGGTAGCTGGGAGTACAGTATGTGCTGGCTAATTTTTGTATTTTTAGTAGAGATGGGGTTTCACCATGTTGGCCAGGATGGTCTTGATTTCTTGACCTGTGATCTGCCCACCTTGGCCTCCCAATGTAGTTTTTAGTAGAGACGGGGTTTCACCATGTTGTGCATGCTGATCTCGAACTCCTGACCTCAGGTGATCTGCCTGCCTCAGCCACCCAAAGTACTGGGATTACAGCTGTGAGCCACCATGCCCGGAGGATTCAAGGCTCTTATCATACGCATCCTGAGATGTTCCTTCTGGCTCCTTCATCCCCTCATAACCCTGTAGCTGCTTCTCTTGCAGTTACCCCCCATGATGCTATTTAATCCGAATCCATGCTCAGTGCTTCCCTATAAGTGCTAGGCTCTCTCCTGTTGGAAAGAAATAATAATTTTTTTTTTGTTTTTTGTTTTTTTGTTTTTTGAGATGGAGTTTTGCTCTTGTTGCCCAGGCTGGAGTGCAATG
>NW_012105431.1:846410-846768 GCF_000951045.1 Mandrillus leucophaeus
CCAGCTGATATATATATTTATATATATTTATTTATTGTAGAGACAGGGTCTTGCTATGTTGCCCAGGTTGATCACAAACTCCTGGGCTCAAGCAATCCCCCATTACCTTGGTCTCCTAAAGTGCTGGGATTATCGATTTGAGTGACAACACCTGGCTGTAATGCCCTCTTAAGCTCTGATAACTTTCTTTGCTTTGAAGTCTGCTTTATTTAGTATTATCTTGGTATAGCTTTCTCCACCTATTTATTTATTTATTTAGAGATGGCATCCCGTTCTGTCACCCAGGCTGGAGTGTAGTGGTCCCATCTTGGCTCGCTGCAACCTCTGCCTCCCGGGTTCAAGTGATTCTCCTGCCTCA
>NW_012105431.1:846899-847296 GCF_000951045.1 Mandrillus leucophaeus
TGAGACAGGGTCTCGCTCTGTCACCCAGGCTGGAGAGCAGTGGCACCGTCATAGCTCACTGCAGACCTAACATCCTGGGCTCAATTGATCCTCCCGCCTCAGCCTTCTGAGTAGCTGGGACTATGGGTATGTGTCACCATGCCTGGCCAAGTATTCTGGATTTTTTTTTTTTTTGAGATGAAGTCTCACTCTTGTCCCTCAGGCTGGAGTGCAATAGCGAGATCTCGGCTCACTGCAACCTCCGCCTCCCGGGTTCAAGCGATTCTTCTGCCTCAGCCTCTCCAGTAGTGGGATTACAGGCACCTGCCACCACGCCCAGCTAATTTTTGTGTGTTTAGTAGAGATGGGGTTTCACCATATTGGCCAGGCTGGTCTCGAACTCCTGACCTCAGGTGAT
>NW_012105432.1:0-1137 GCF_000951045.1 Mandrillus leucophaeus
CCAGCCTCGGTGACAAGAGTGAAACTCCGTCTCAAAAATAAATAAATAAATAATAATTAGCCAGTGGGAGCGCCGGTAAGTTGTCCAAAAACAAAACTTTGATTTATAGTGTTTGACAATTTTCAGGGTACATGTTCTCTCACCACGGCCCTATTTATTTACTTAAGAGACCATGTCTCACTATGCCCAGACTGTTTCAAGTGATCCTCCCACTTCAGCCTCCCAAAGTGTTGAGATTACAGGCATGAGCCATCATGCCTGGTGCCATGGTCCATTTTGAGCTACCAAGGTAAGGTGATGTTACTTGAAGTTTTAAAGAGATGTGCATATTTGGCTCTCTCAAGCCTGTACAAGAAGGTTCTGGCATACTGCTGACTCAGTAGAAAGATAGTAGGGAGGAAGGAAGGAGAAAAAAAATGAGATAGATCTAATTATACTGACATAAAAAGATGTCCAAGATGTATGTTTAATTGAAAAAAAAAGTTAAGAAGTATTAGCATATGGTTTTGTAGAATAATTTTTATTTTTCTCTATTTATATATTTTTTGAGACAGTGTCTTACTCTGCTACCTGGGCTAGAGTGCAGTGGGACAATCACAGCTTACTATAGCCTTGACCTACCAGGCTCAAGCAATCCTCCCACCTCCACCTCCCAAGTGGCTGGGACTACAGGCTCACACCACCATGCCCAGCTATTTTTAATTTTTTGCAGAGACTGGTATGTCTCAGGCTGTTCCCAAACTCCTAGGCTCAAGCGATTCTCCTGCCTCGGCTTCCCAAAGTGCTAGGATTACAGGTGTGAGCCACCACGCCTAGCCATATATTTGTTAATATTTGAATTTGTATAATCCATGTGTTATTACTGTAATCAGAAAAATAAATACAGTATTTAAAATCTACAGCCAAAGGCCTTAAACTGTGAACAACGGAACCGTGTTTAAATAGCACAAATAGTGCTTTCTCACACTCTGTTGCTGGCAGTATAAATTGGAGCAATCTGGCCAGGCGTGTGGTGTCTCACACCCGTAATCTCAGTACTTTGGGAGACTGAGGTGGGTGGATCACCTGAGGTCAGGAGTTCAAGACCAGCCTGCCCAACATGGTGAAACCTGTCTCTACTAAAAATATAAAAATTAG
>NW_012105432.1:7127-7491 GCF_000951045.1 Mandrillus leucophaeus
AAAAACAGATTACAGGTCGGGCATGATGTGGCTCACACCTGTAATCCTAACACTTCGGGAGGCTGAGGTGGGCAGATCACTTGAGGTCAGGAGTTCGAGACCAGCCTGGCCAACATGGTGAAACCCATCTCTACCAAAAATACATAAAATTAGCCAGGTGTGGTGGCACACGCCTATAGTCTCAGCTACTAGGAGGCTGAGGCAGGAGAATTGTTTTAACCCAGGAGGAGGGGGTTGCAGTGATCTGAGATCATGCCACTGCACTCCAGCCTGGATGACAGAGCAAGACCCTATCTCAAAAAATAAATAATAAAAGCAGATCACAAAGCCATACGTACGGTATATTCCCCACTTTTATAAATCT
>NW_012105433.1:0-1196 GCF_000951045.1 Mandrillus leucophaeus
AAAAGAGACATTACTCCCAAATTACCATTTATAAGTGGAAGTACCCTGGCGTGGGTGACCGTGCCCAGAAGATAGAGCTGATGGGCTCCAGAAAGTTCAGTAGCACATGGGAGACTTGTCTTCTCCGTTGGGACTGTCAGAGGTGTTTTTTTTCCCTAAAGTACTCTTCTGTTTAAAACCCTTCCCCACTGTATTCAAGAGAACCGTCTAGTAGACCTGCATTGCCTAATACTATAGCCACTAGTCTATGTGGCAAGTGAGCATTTGAAATTTGGCCAGTAAAAATCGCCATGTGCTGTCAGTGTAAACTTCACGCCAAGGTGGCAGGCGCCTGTAGTCCCAGCTACTCGGGAGGCTGAGGCAGGAGAATGGCGTAAACCCGGGAGGCGGAGCTTGCAGTGAGCTGAGATCCGGCCACTGCACCCCAGCCTGGGCAACAGAGCGAGACTCCGTCTCAAAAAAAAAATTCACGCCAGACTTCACAGACTTAATCATCATAAAAAATCCAAACTATCTCAGTAAGAATTGACATTTATTACGTGTTGAAATAACAATGATTAAAATTAGTTTTTTATAGTTTTGAAAATATGACTAGAAACTAGAAAATTTAAAACTTTGCATGTGGCTCACATGATTCTGCTGAACACTTCTGGACTACATGTTTCTGGAGCTGGTAACTGTTGCCTTTTCTGACTTTATTGCTTTTCTCCACCTCTTAACGCACCCTCATGTCCACCACTTACAATGCATCTGAAGTTCACTGGGCTCTCTGCACTGTCTCTCTATATCCTGGGTCCCTTCCGGGAGTGCCCTGGTCCCTGAGCTACCTTGGATTTGTCTTGCAGCTGTTGACTTGGATGTGAGCTCTTCTAAACATTTGCCCTCCACCCCCAACCTCACGGTCTTGCCCAAGCACTTCTCCCTTCACACCTAGCTGGCTAGTAATGTCAACCCTACCCCAGCCTTATAAGTTACATATCTGCCTCTCCTCTCCATTGCAATTCAATAGAACAGTGCCATCTAAAAGAAATATAAAGCAAACCACAAATGTGGCTAAAATTTTTCTAATTAACCAAGTCAAGAAATGTAAAAAGAAACTGATGAAATTAATTTTAAGATATTTAAGCAAATATATCCAACATGTTATTTCAATATATACTCAACATAATAAAGTAATAATTTACACTTTTTGCGGG
>NW_012105433.1:3816-4137 GCF_000951045.1 Mandrillus leucophaeus
GCCATGGAAAGAGCTGAGCAATAGGGATTCAGGGAGGGAAGCAGCATGTGCTTTGGCTCCAGGTGGATCTGAATCCCACGTGGGATTCCCTAAGAGGAGGCCAGAGTGGTGGAGAAAAATACAAGGGCAGGTGGAGAGGAAGGCAGCGGACGGATCCTGGGCGTCATGCGCGTCCGCGTGAAGAGACCACCAAACAGGCTTTGTGTGAGCAACATGGCTGTTTATTTCACCTGGGTGCAGGTGGGCTGAGTCTGAAAAGAGAGTCAGTGAAGGGAGATAAGGGTGGGGCCGTTTTATAGGATTTGGGTAGGTAAAGGAAAA
>NW_012105434.1:0-1259 GCF_000951045.1 Mandrillus leucophaeus
TTTTTGTAGAGATGGGGTCTCCCTATGTTGCCCAACCTAGTCTCAAACTCCTGGGCTCAAGCGATCTGCCTGCCACAGCCTCCCAAAGTGCTAGGATTACAGACATGAGCTACCATGCCCGGCCATATTATTTTTTTGTTTTGTTTTTTGAGACAGAGTCTCATTCCGTCACCTAGGCTGGAGTGCAGTGGTGTGATCTTGGCTCACTGCAACCTCTCCCTCCTGGGTTCAAGCAATTCTGCCTTAGCCACATGAGCAGCTGGAATTACATTCATGCGCCACCACGCCTGGCTAATTTTTGTATTTTTAGTAGAGACAGGGTTTCACCATGTTGGCCAGGCTGGTCTCGAACTCCTGAGCTCAGGTGATCCACCTGCCTTGGCCTCCCAAAGTGCTGGGATTCCAGGTGTGCGCCACCAGCCCCTTGGCCATATGTTTTTTATCATCATTGCATACCTGGCTGCTTGCTAGTCAGTACTGGTTCCTAAACGGCCATTACTTGTGTAGCTATTGAGTATTTGTGAAGAATCTGGTGGTGAGGTCTGCATTCCATTTTCACTCCTTTCTGGGGTCAGTTAAAGATGGAGCTGCCTGGCACAGAGGTAATATTTGGTGAAAGTGCACTTGCTTTTTCTTAGCGCAGTCCTTCATTCAGGACCACGTGTGTGATTGCTTAAAAGGGATAAACCTGTGTAGTCAGCTCGTCTGCCTTAACGTTCTCTGTTCTTTGGATAAAGTGGAACTTGCTGCAGGTGAAGCTGAGGCTTTTGTGTGTGATGAGAGTCTCTCCTCCCAGCTGGCCATCTCCTCCTCCACCTCCTTGACTGGGTCCGGCTCCATGTGTGCGAGGTGGACAGTTTGTCGGCGGATGTTCTGGGCAGTGAGAATCCAAGCAATCATGACAGCTTCTGGAACTTGGTAAGACAGGCCGGGCCCCCACCTCTCACCATGAGTCCTACTGTCCCTGGTGCCGCTGGGTGGGTCTGAGGACACCCACCGAGCCTCCAGCAGTAGGCTGGCTTTCGGAGTCTGTTACTATGGAGACTCTGTTGGATCTTTTCTTCCCTGGATTTGGATTTAGACTATGGGAGAGTC
Source organism: Mandrillus leucophaeus (assembly GCF_000951045.1). Lineage (NCBI taxonomy): Eukaryota > Metazoa > Chordata > Mammalia > Primates > Cercopithecidae > Mandrillus > Mandrillus leucophaeus. The sequence goes on from NW_012105434.1 coordinate 1,096, forward strand.
TAAAACCGAGGTAACATGTAAGAAAAATAATGCTTTGAAGACTTTCCAGAGTAAAAGGAAATTTGATTGTGGGTCTAAGAAAGAGAAGACATAAAAAGTAATACAAAACCTTTTTTTTTTTTGAAACGGAATCTCACTCTGTTGCCTAGGCTGGAGTGCAGTGG
>NW_012105434.1:3499-4162 GCF_000951045.1 Mandrillus leucophaeus
CTCTTTTGCCCAGGCTGGAGTGCAGTGGTCCGATCTTGGCTCACTGCAAGCTCCGCCTCCTGGGTTCACTCCATTCTCCTGCCTCAGCCTCCTGAGTAGCTGGAACTATAGGCGCCTGCCACCAAGCCCGGCTGATTTTTTGTATTTTGTTTAGTAGAGATGGGGTTCCACCATGTTAGCCAGAATGGTCTCAATCTCCTGACCTGGTGATCCGCCCTCCCCGGCCTCCCAAAGTGCTGAGATTACAGGTGTGAGCTGCCGCACCTGGCTAACCCAATTATTTTTTATTTTTATTTATTTATTTTTTGAAACAGAGTCTCACTCTGTTGCCCAGGCTGGAGTGCAGTGGCGCGATCTTGGCAGGGGTTACAGGCTCCTGCCATCTTGCCTGGCTAATTTTTGTATTTTTAGTAGAGATGGGGTTTTGCTGTTTTGGCCAGGCTGGTCTTGAACTCCTGACCTCAAGTGATCCACCTGCCTCAGTCTCCCAAATTGCTGGAATTACAGGCTTGAGCCACCATGCCCAGCCAAATTTTTAAATTTAATTTAATTTTTTATTTTATTTTATTTTTTGAGACGGAGTTTCACTCTTGTTGCCCAGGCTGGAGTGCAATGGCACGATCTCAGCTCACAGCAACCTCCGCTTCCTCAGCTCAAGCGATT
>NW_012105435.1:0-295 GCF_000951045.1 Mandrillus leucophaeus
ATCTCTTTGCTAGCCTTATTTCTGTGGAATCTGAGAACAGATATATCGGATCCCTTTGAATATTTTAGAGCCACAGGAAGTATCCTCTGATAACAAAGAGAAAGAAGCTTTCTGAAAAACTTCTTTGTGCCTGTGAAATTATCTCACAGAGTTACAGCTTTCCCCTCAAGAAGAGTTTCGCTAAGACAGTTCTTGTGGAACTGGCAAAGTGATATTAGGAAGCCCATAGAGGACTATGGTGAAAAAGGAAATATCCTCAGCTGAAATCTGGAAAGAAGCTTTCTGAGAAACTGCT
>NW_012105435.1:3385-4403 GCF_000951045.1 Mandrillus leucophaeus
AAGAAGCCTTTCGCTAAGACAGTTCTTGTGGAATTGGCAAGGTGATATTTCGAAACCCATAGAGGGGTATGTTGAAAAAGGAAATATCCTCAGATGTAATCTGGAAAGATGCTTTCTGAGAAACAGCTCTGTTATATGTGGCTTCCACTGAAAGAGTTACATCTGTATTTTGTGGATCTCTTTGCTCGCCTTGTTTCTGTGGAATCTGAGAACAGATATTTCGGATCCCTTTGAAGACTATAGGGCTAAAGGAAATATCCTCCGATGACAAAGAGAAAGAAGCATTCTGAGAAACTTCTTTGTGTTCTGTGAAATCATCTCACAGATTTACAGCTTTCCCCTCAAGAAGCCTTTCACTAAGACAGTTCTGGTGAAAATTGCAAAGTGATATTTGGAAGTCCTTAGGAGGCTATGACGAAAAAGGAAATATCCTCAGATGAAATCTGGAAAGAAGCTCTCTGAGCAACTGCTTAGTGTTCTGTTAATTCACCTCACAGAGTTACATCTGTATTTCGTGGATCTCTTTGCTAGCCTCATTTCTGTGGAATCTGAAAACAGATGTTTGGGGTCCCTTTGAAGACCATAGGTCCAAAGGAAATATTCTCAGATAAAAAAGAGAAAGAAGCTTTCTGAGAAACTACATCGTGTTCTGTGAAATCATCCCACAGAGTTACAGCTTTCCCTTCAAGAAGCCTTTCGCTAAGACAGTTCTTGTGAAATTGGCCAAGTGATATTTCGAAGCCCATAGAGGACTGTGGTGAAAAAGGAAATATCCTCAGCTGAAATCTGGAAAGAAGCTTTCTGAGAAACTGCTCTGTGATATGTGACTTCCATTCAGGGAGTTACATCTCTATTTCGTGGATTTCCTTGGTAGCCTTATTTCTGTGGAATCTGAGAACAGATATTTCGGGTTCCTTTGAAGACTATGGAGACAAAGGAAATATCCTCCGATAACAAAGAGAAAGAAGCTTTCTGAGAAACTTCTTTGTGTTCTGTGAAATCATCTCACAGAGTTACA
>NW_012105436.1:0-363 GCF_000951045.1 Mandrillus leucophaeus
AAGCATGGTGGCAGGCGCCTGTAGTCCCAGCCACTCGGGAGGCTGAGGCAGGAGAATGGCGTGAACCCAGGAGGCGGAGCTTGCAGTGAGCAGAGATCGCGCCACTGCACTCCAGCCTGGGCGACAGAGTGATACTCCGTCTCAAAAAAAAAAAAAGAAAAAAATTAAAATATAATAAGCATTTTTACCTTCAAGCATTTTTTTAATTTTCTTGAGTCAAATCTACTGGGTCATATAACTAGGCATGAAATCCAGATGAAATCATTATTTTTATTTTTTGCAAGGGATTAAGTCATGATAAAAGTTACCAAAAAATTACACACACATTTATTTTTAACATAGAATATAATCTTTAGAATACCT
>NW_012105436.1:3523-4535 GCF_000951045.1 Mandrillus leucophaeus
CAGCATGAGCCACTGCGCCCAGCCCTCTTTCTCATTTTTTAAAGACAGAATACCATCTTATCAAGGTACAGGATAATATCATCCACTTATGATCAAAATAACACCTTACATTTTAAATCCTGATTGTGTTGTGCACAATGGGAGTTAAATCCTTATGGGATTTTTTTTAACATTTAAATAAAAATATATATGGATGAAATTTGTCTGATAGATTTCTGACAGCCATATCATAAAGAAAGGTGCTTATCCAATATGCATGTGTGATATGTGTGTAGGTGTTTTAAATAACAGTCATCAATTTCATTGTTTTTGATAAAAAATGTCAGGTCTTAAAACCAGATGGACCTGGGTTTGAGTCACAAATCTGCCACCCAATAGCTATGATATTGGTGTATCTAATCTTTCTGAGACTGATTTTTCTTATCAGTAAAATGGTGTTCATTATTCTGCCATGTTTTATTTTCTAAACATAGCTGCAACAATGTCTCCTATCTTGCATGCTCTTTGCAATGTTATCCTGCCACGTTCTTGTTGAGGAGCAGAATCTTCACCCCCTTGACTGTAGATAGGCCTTGTAACTGCTTTGTCCAACAGCCAGCGCTGTGTGGCACCTCATTTGGCCTGATAGTTTACTTCTTGACTTTTGGGAGTCAACAACTATAAAAATTGTGACTACCTTGGGTCTCTCTTGCTTGGGAAACAAGCAATTCATGCGGATAACGTGATATTTTGCATGAAGAGGAAGAGTGGCTAAGGAGGGGCAATGTGTCAGGAGAATGAAGAGAACATCTAGAATTACTCACAAAACTGTGAAGGCGGAATTGAACCTTCAGATGATCTCGGCCACAGTTGCTTTCCAATTACAGCCAAATGCAAGATCTAAGGAAAGAACTATCCGTCTGAGTCCAGTCAAACCATGAAAGCATGAAAAGTAATACTGTTAGCCGGGCGCAATGGCTCATGCCTGTAATCTCAGCACTTTGGGAGGCCGAGGCGGGTGGATCACGAGGTC
>NW_012105437.1:0-1992 GCF_000951045.1 Mandrillus leucophaeus
TGCATCTCACACTCATTCCATGGCTTAGGCTTATGCAGGAAGTGCAGTATTTGGCCATATCACTTAAGTAAAAATGCTTATATTTTGTATACTTGTATGCATATTACATTTACAAGTGGTTAAATTCGTGTAAGTTAAATGGTTCTATTATATGTCTTCACTATATTAAGGCCAGTCACAACTTAATTGAAATGGATCATCCTAGGTGAATCCACTGGGCGCAATGATCAGCCCCATTAAGCACAGACACAGGAGATGCAAAGGGAAGAAGTGTTCAGTAGAGCGGGGGTGCCGTGCTGAGTGCCTGCTGTCAGACGGAGCACTCACCAGTTTGGAAATTAAATGAGGCTCCTAGAAAACATCCTTGTTTTATGTAAATGCTGCTTTTTACCCCTCTTTCTTTGGGCCCCATCAATTTGGAAGTACAGCTTTCAGATTGAAATAGATGTCAGTTCTTTTGTCTTCAAACAAGATGCTCAAGTAGGTCATCATGACAGGTAACTACCAGTGCTTTAAAAACTTCAGGATTTCCCCCCACAGTTCTCAATCGCTTGGTTCGTTGTTCAGCAGTATGGCCTAAGGGGGTGATTTGTTCATTGATAAGTGACAGGGCAGGGACACTGGAAAGATCTATTGTCAGAAGGCCTGGATTCAAGTTCAAGGCCTGGTTCTTAGTCATTTTGTGACTAAGCAGCTGTCTTTAAATCGCTGAGCTGGCCGGGTGCGGTGGCTGACGCCCGTAATCCCAGCACTTTGGGAGGCCTAGGCAGGCAGATCATGAGGTCAGGAGATCGAGACCATCCTGGCTAACAGTGAAACCCCGTCTCTGCTAAAAATAGAAAAAATTAGCTGGGCATGGTGGCAGGTGCCTGTAGTCCCAGCTACTCGGGAGCCTGAGGCAGGAGAATGGTGTGAACCTGGGAGGCGGAGCTTGCAGTGAGCCAAGATCGTGCCACTGCACTCCCACCTGGGCGACAGAGCAAGACTCCGTCTCAAAAAAAAAAACCAAAAACAAAAAAAAACAGCACTGAGCTACTGTATCCTCATAGAGAATAATTACAGAAACGTGTATGTGCATGTGTTTTGGTAATCTTTTATTTTGGAGTTATCAAACCTACAGAAAAGTTGCAAGAACAGTAAAAGGAATGGCTATATACTCTTCACACTTATTCACCACTTGCTTACATGTTGTCCCACTTGCTTTGCCATTTTTTTTCTCTCCCTCTGTTTTCCCCTGAAACATTGGAGAGTAACTTTGAGTCCTCATACTCTTCCCCTACAAAATTTCACTGTGTGTTTCCTGAGATCAAGGATGTTCTTATATATAACCCAGAATAAATATCAGAGTCAGGAAATTTGACATTGATATTGCCTATTAGCTAATCCAAAGACTATATTTAAATTCTGTCAATTATTTTGTTGATGTACCTGTGGGGTTTTTTTTTTTTTTTTTTCCTGAATCAGTCCAATCAGTCAGGACTGTGTGTTGTGTTGCATTTAGTTGTCATGTGTCTTCATGTCCTTCCATCTACTCCTTTGCCTTCCTTTGCTCTTCTTTTTTCTGCCACCATCTGTCTAACCAGATGAACTCTGTCTTTCTTGACCTTGTTACTTTTTAAAAAATAGGTGAGTTCTTGTGTTTTTTTCCTGACGTACCCTCATTATTAGATTTGGATTGTCTACTTTTGTCAGAAGCAGCCCGGAAAGGATGTGTCCTTGGTCATGTCAGGAGGGACAAAATGTTATATCAATATGTCTGGTTCCTCATTAAACTTGCAACTATTTTTTTAGCCTTTATTATTTATTTTCTGACTCTTTTTTTTTTTTTTTTTTCATTTAGCCAACTCACACCATGACTCTACTTTTGCTTCTATATTAGTTGGCGTTCTGTACTAAAAGAGCTTTCCCTTCTTGCTTATTCATGTCGGTATGAACTCAGAAGTTCTTATTCAGGGGCTTATACTACAGTACTCTTAGTATTTTATGGTTACA
>NW_012105437.1:5097-5767 GCF_000951045.1 Mandrillus leucophaeus
TTCTATCTCACTATAATTTGGGGCCCATTGATTGGCCTCTTCCCATCCGTCTTCTCCTCCCCTTTCCAGCCCCTGACTATTCTTCTGTTGGATCAGCTTTGTTCGCTCCCACATATGAGCGAGATCATGCAGTGTTTGTCTTTCTGTGCTTAGACTCCTCTTGGCTGGTAACAGTTGCTCAGACTTTGTTTTTTTTAATGACCCTGGGAGTTTGAGAAGTGCTAGTCAGGTGTTTCGTAGGATGACTCTGTTGGAATTTGATATTTTTCTCATCATTAGACTGGGGTTATTGAAAAGTAAAGTCCTTCCCTTCCCTTCCCTTCCCTCCCCTCTCATCCAGTCCCCTCCCTTCCCCTCCTCTCTTCTCCCCTCCCCTCCCCTCCCTTCCTTTCCCTTTTAGTTTTGCCCTTGTCGCCCAGGCTGGAGTGCAGTGGCACGATCTCAGCTCACCACCGCAACCTCCACCTCTTGGGTTCAAGCAATTCTCCTGCCTCAGCCTCCCAAGTAGCTGGGATTACAGGCATGCACCACCACCCAGCTAATTTTGTATTTTTAGTAGAGATGGGGTTTCTCCGTGTTGGTGAGGCTAGTCTTAAACTCCTGACCTCAGGTGATCCACCTGCCTCAGCCTCCCAAAGTGCTGGGATTACAGGCGTGAGCCACTGCGCCC
>NW_012105438.1:0-377 GCF_000951045.1 Mandrillus leucophaeus
GCTTGAACCCAGGAGGCAGAGGTTGCAGTGAGCCAAGATCACACCACTGCACTCCAGCCTGGGTGACAGAGTGAGACTCCGTCTCAAAAAAAAGAAAAGGAACATGCATCCTATTACTAGCTGCCTCATGTCTAGTTCTATGAGATGGGAGTAGATGAATGGCTGTCCTGGTATTTAAGTCCTTACATTTTACATCTCTTTAAAAAATGAAAACAAAAGGCCTGGTGCAGTGGCTCACGCCTGTAATCCCAGCACTTTGGGAGGCCAAGGTGGGTGGATCACGAGGTCAGGAGATCTAGATAATCCTGGCTAACACAGTGAAACCCCGTCTCTACTAAAAATACTAAAAATACAAAAAATTAGCCAGGCGTGGTGGC
>NW_012105438.1:427-1333 GCF_000951045.1 Mandrillus leucophaeus
TACTAAAAATACAAAAAATTAGCCAGGCGTGGTGGCAGGCGCCTGTAGTCCCAGCTACTCGGGAGGCTGAGGCGGGAGAATGGTGTGAACCTGGGAAGCAGAGCTTGCCGTGAGCTGAGATCACGCCACTGCACTCCAGCCTGGGTGACAGAGTGAGACTCCATCTCATAAATAAATAAATAGGCCGGGCGCAGTGACTCACGCCTATAATCTCAGCATTTTGGGAGGCTGAGGCGGGTGGATCACAAGGTCAGGAGATCGAGACCATCTGGCGAACATGGTGAAACCCCATCTCTCCTAAAAATACAAAAAATTAGCCGGGTGTGGTGGCGGGTGCCTGTAGTCCCAGCTACTCGGGAGGCCGAGGCAGGAAAATGGTGTGAACCCAGGAGGCGGAGCTTGCAGTGAGCCGAGATCGCGCCCCTGCACTCCGGACTGGACGACAGAGCCAGACTCTGTCTCAAAAATAAATAAATAAATAAAATGAAAAGAAAAATATGTAGCTTGTCAGACCACACAAAGCCACACAGGCTTATGACAGAGCTCAGGAATCTCCAGTTCTTTCCAGAGCAGGCACAGAGACACGTGGTCTTCAGCAGAGCCTATAGGGTACAGATGATTCACATAAGAAGTTTCAGGGCTGGACCTGGGGAGGAAGCCTGAGCCTGAGCCGGCTATCCTGAGCCTGAGTAATCTAGCTGCCTTGTCGTCATCACATCTGGCTGCCATCCAATGCCAGGACACAGTAATGAGAGACTGAGCTTCCTTTGGGAGGGAGGAAACAGTTAAAATCTTGCAGCAGCTGCAATCTTCTAGGCGTGGTTCTCTTGTCTGACTTGGGCTGCACAGATCCTGGGCCAAGGGACAGAAGAAAGACAGCCCAGGAGCAGAGCCTCCCAGATGGCT
>NW_012105439.1:0-563 GCF_000951045.1 Mandrillus leucophaeus
TGGAGGGAGACCAACTTCAGCTTCACATGAGGAAACATTTCTAATAATTAGGTTAGCAGAGTTACAAACAGCCTTGAAAGGCTGTACTTTTACTGCCTCTGAAATTTCTTCAGGAAAGCCTGAGTTGTATGCTGCAAATGAGAAGCTTAACTTGGTAACCTCAAGCAAGGACTGAATTAAGTTCCAGTGACGTATCACTGATCTTCATATAGATCAATGGAACAGAACAGAGGCCTCAGAAATAACACCACACATCTGCAACCATCCAATCTTTGACAAACCCGACAAAAACAACCAATGGGGAAAGGATTCCCTATTTAATAAATGGTGCTGGGAAAACTGGCGAGCCGTATGCAGAAAACTGAAACTGGAGCCCTTCCTTATACCTTATATAAAAATTTACTCAAGATGTATTAAAAACGTAAATGTAAGACCTAAAACCATAAAAACCCTAGAAGAAAACCTAAACAATACCATTCAGGACATAGGCATGACCAAAGACTTCATGACTAAAACACCAAAAGCAATGGCAACAAAAGCCAAAATTGACAAATGGGATCTAA
>NW_012105439.1:613-1372 GCF_000951045.1 Mandrillus leucophaeus
AAAACACCAAAAGCAATGGCAACAAAAGCCAAAATTGACAAATGGGATCTAATTAAACTAAAGAGTTTCTGCACAGCAAAAGAAACTATCATCAGCATAAACAGGCAACCTACAGAAGGGGAGAAAATTTTTGCAATCTATCTATCTGACAAAAGGCTAATATCTAGAATTTACAAGGAACTTAAACAAATATACGAGAAAAAAAAACAAATCCCCCCATCAAAAAGTGGGCGAAGAATATGAACAGATACTTCTCAAAAGAAGACATTTATGTGGCCAAAAAACATATGAAAAAAAGCTCATCATTACTGGTCATTAGAGAAATGCAAATCAAAACCACAACGAGACACCATCTCATGCCAGTTAGAATGGCGATCATTAAAAAGTCAGAAAACAACAGATGCTGGACAGGATGTGGAGAAATAGGAACACTCTGGGAGTTTAGATTAAACCACTGTGGAAGTCAGTGTGGCAATTCCTCAAGGATCTAGAACCAGAAATACCATTTGACCCAGCAATCCAATTACTGGGTATATACCCGGAGGATTATAAATCATTCTACTATAAAGACACATGCACATGTATGTTTATTTCAACACTATTCACAATAGTAAAGACTTGGAACCAACCCAAATGCCCATCAATGATAGACTGGATAGAGCAAATGTGGCACATATACACCATGGAATACTATGTAGCCATAAAAAAGGATGAGTTCGTGTCCTTTGCAGGGACATGGATGAAACTAGAAACCATCAT
>NW_012105440.1:0-1372 GCF_000951045.1 Mandrillus leucophaeus
TGGCGCGATCTCGGCTCACTGCAAGCTCCGCCTCCCGGGTTCACGCCATTCTCCTGCCTCAGCCTCCAGAGTAGCTGGGACTACAGGCGTCCGCCACCTCGCCCGGCTAGATTTTTTGTAATTTTTTAGTAGAGACGGGGTCTCACCGCTTTAGCCAGGATGGTCTCGATCTCCTGACCTCGTGGTCCGCCCGCCTCGGCCTCCCAAAGTGCTGGGATTACAGGCTTGAGCCACCACGCCCAGCACATACAGCTCTTTCTAAATTTGTGGACTATTTCTTTAGAATAGATTCTCAGAGGTGGGATTACCAAGCCTAAAGAAATAAACAGTTTGATGTGAACAGCCAAATTACATCCCCAAAGACTGCAGTGATTTCACTGCCATCTGTGATAAAGGAGAATGCCTAATTCACTACCCCCCATCGGTTGTTGTCACTCCGGGGAGTGAATTCGAAGCCCTTGCCAAATGTCATTTGACTCATTCTCTATATCCTGTTTGTACTCAGGCATCTTGTCCCAAGTTATGACATTTACAGTAAACCTGAAGTGTCAAGATTTCTCGGGTATGTTTTCATCACTCAGAACTGAATTAGCCAGTCAACTAAGTCAACATTTCATCCAAAGACATGTAAAGTTAGAAATCAACTTCCCAGCAATGATTCTGATTTCTTTTCTTTTTTTTTTTTTTTTAATTTTGAGACGGAGTCTCACTCTGTCACTCTGTCGCCCGGGCTAGAGTGTAGTGGAGCAATCTTGGCCCACTGCAACATCCACCTCCCAGGTTCAAGCGATTCTCCTGCCTCAGCCTCTCCGAGCAGCTGGGATTACAGACGCACACCACCATGCCTAGCTAATTTTTGTATTTTTAGTAGAGATGGATTTCACTATGGTGGCTAGCCTGGTCTCAAACTCCTGACCTCGTGATCTGCCCACCTTGGCCTCCCAAAGTGCTGGAATTACAGGCATGAGCCACTACACCTGGCCTCTTTTATTTCTTTTACTTTTTAAAAATTTTTATTTATTTAATTTTTGAGACAGAGTTTCGCTCTTGTTGCTCAGGCTGGAGTGCAATGGTACAATCTCAGCTCCCTGCAACCTCTGCCTCCCAGGTCCAAGTGATTCTCCTGTCTCAGCCTCCCAGGCAGCTGAAATTACAGGTGCCTGCCACCATGTCTGGCTAATTTTTGTATTTTTAGTAGAGATGGGGTTTCACCATGTTGGCCAGGCTGGTTTTGAACTCCTGACCTCAGGTGATCTGCCTGCCTTGGCCTCCCAAAATGCTGGGTTTACAGGCGTGAGCCACTGTGTCCGGCCTCTTTTATGGTTTAGTATAATAACACCAATCCCTGCCACAACAGCTGTGGAGCGTCCCT
>NW_012105440.1:4027-4405 GCF_000951045.1 Mandrillus leucophaeus
TTCAGGAATTAAGATGTGGACATCTTTGGGGGGCTGTTATTTGCTCTACTACACTCAACAAGTGCCAGTTTCCTCAACCCAAAAGCTAGGCTATGAGTTGGTCATGGGAGTGAGAAGTGAGGCAGGAGGGAAGCCCCATTGAGTGGAACATGCCTACCCTGCCCTCAGATGCTCTCTCACTGGGGTTATGAAACTTGCAGACATGGAGTTGGTCTGCAGAAGGATGTGTCAAGAATAGAGGGCCAGGCTGGGCATGGTGGCTCATGCCTGTAATCTCAACACTTTGAGAGGCTGAGGCGGGCAGATCACTTGAGGTCAGGAGTTCGAGACCAGCCTAGCCAACATGGCGAAACCCCATCTCTACTAAAAATACCAAAA
>NW_012105441.1:0-2099 GCF_000951045.1 Mandrillus leucophaeus
CTGGAAACTGCCCGAGGCAGCTGTAATTTCTGTGATTGAGATGTTTTGGGTTAAGATAATTGGCATTGAGATACAGTTTCTCAGAATGCCAAGACTTATTTAAAGACCCAAGAAGGGTTCGGAAAAGAAACTATGGAGCTAGCTTTAGTGCTGGCTTCCAGTTCTTGAAAGACAGCGTTGCTTCAGAGAGCCAGCTGAGCCGTGGTTTCTTTCCATCTGCTGGTTCAGGACACACACATCCACCAAGCGCCCACGCCAGCGATGTTCAGCCTGGGTTTCTGAGTGTGCGTTCCTTTCCAGGAATTCGGAAGGTGACCCTTGCCCCCTGACATCCTATCAGGAACCATCTCAAATCCTCACCACCAACCTAACAATGAAATGCTGTGAACCGGGAGACCCAGGCCTGGGGCCCAGAATTGGGGGGATGCACTTGGGGGAACAGGGATCCCAGCCCTTTTCTTGCCCCAAGCCTCAAAAAACCTTGCCCACTGCTTGACTCATCTGTGAGTCTTGGGGGAGCGGCCACTGGCCCATCGTGGTGGGCAAATGGGGGATACGCATACCTGCTTTGTTATCAAAGCTTTGCTGTAGTCAGGCTTTTTTGGGGGGTTTTTAGATGGAGTCTCACTCTGTCGCCCAGGCTGGAGTGCAGTGGCGCGATCTCGGCTCACTGCAACCTCTGCCTCCCGGGTTCAAGCAATTTTCCTGCCTCAGCCTCCCAAGTAGCTGGGACTACAGGTGCCCGCCACCACGCCCGGTTAATTTTTTGTATTTTTAGTAGAGACGGGGTTTCACTGCATTAGCCAGGACGGTCTCGATCTCCTGACCTCGTGATCCACCCGCCTCGGCCTCCCAAAGTGCTCAGATTACAGGTGTGAGCCACCACACTCAGCCAGCCAGAGTACACAGGTTTTCATTCCATAATTATTCTTTAAGTCATTCAGAAACATTATAAAAACTTCGTTTGTATTCATGGTTTACTTCATAATAAATCAATGAGTAAATAAATCTCCAAATCTGGCAGGGACTCTTGTCCCTGCCCTTTCCCTGTTCCCCACGTCCTGCCCAGCAAGCCGGTCGCTTCTGGTTTCCCCACAAAAAGTGAATTGAACGCAGTGGCTTCTCTTCAGCGGAACTAGCTGCCACCTTCTGACTTGTCTCCCTGCTCCCATCCCTCACCCCAAAATTTCATGCTAAGCTTTTCCCCATGCAGAGCTTTCTTTATTATTATTTTGAGACGGAGTCTTGCTCCGTCTCACCCCAGCTGGAGTACAGTGGTGCGATCTTGGCTCACTGCAACCTCTGCCTCCCTGGTTCAAGCGATTTTCCCGCCTCAGCCTCTCAAAGTGCTGGGATTACAGGCCTGAGCCACAGCGCCCAGCTTCTTTTTTTTTTTTTTTTTTTTTTGAGACAACGTCTCACTTCATCACCAGGCTGGAGTGCAGTGGCATGATCTCAGCTCACTGCAACCTGTACTTTCCAGGTTCAAGCGATTCTCCTGCCTCAGCCTCCCGAGTAGCTGGGACCACAGGCACGTGCAACCATGCCCGGGTAATTTTTTGTATTTTTAGTAGAGATGGGGTTTCACCACGTTAGCCAGGATGGTCTCGATCTTCTGACCTTGTGATCCACCCGTCTCGGCCTCCCAAAGTGCTGGGATTACAGGCGTGAGCCACCACGCCCAGCCAAATTTTTGTATTTTTAGTAAAGACAGGCCATATTGGCCAGGCTGGTCTCCAACTCCTGATCTGCCCTCCTCGACCTCCCAAAGTGTTGGGAGTACAGGCCTGAGCCACCTCGCCCAGCCCAGAGCATTCTTTGAAACAGGGTAGGCTGGGCGCGGTAGCTCATGCCTGTAATCCCAGTGCTTTGGGAGGCTGAGGCAGGTGGATCACTTGAGGTCGGGAGTTCGAGACCAGCCTGACCAACATGGAGAAACCCCGTCACTACTAAAAATACAAAATTAGCCAGGCGTGGTGGTGCATGCCTGTAATCCTAGCTACTTGGGAGGCTGAGGCAGGAGAATCGCTTGAAACCAGGAGGTGGAGGTTGCAGTGAGCCGAGATCGTGCCATTGCACTCCAGCCTGGACAACAAGAG
>NW_012105441.1:8084-8434 GCF_000951045.1 Mandrillus leucophaeus
TTTTTTTTTTTTTTTTGAGGCAGTTTCACTCTTGTCACCCAGGCTGGAGTGCAATGGCATGATCTCTGCTCACTGCAACCTCCGCCTCCTGGGTTCAAGTGATTCTCCTGCCTCAGCCTCCCGCATAGCTGGGACTACAGGCAATTTCCACCATGCGCGGCTCATTCTTGTATTTTTAGTAAAGACGGGGTTTTGGCATGTTGGCCAGGCTGGTCTCAAGCTCCTGACCTCTGGTGATCCGCTCGCCTGGCCTCCCAAAGTGTTGCCGTGTCCTGGCTACACACCTGAGTCACCGAGTTACTTTGTGTAACATCCCAATGTCCGGACAGAATTTCTGATGGTGGGGGCCC
>NW_012105442.1:0-645 GCF_000951045.1 Mandrillus leucophaeus
CGTGGTGGCACGTGCCTGTACTCCCAGCTACTCAGGAGAATGAGGCAGAAGAATCACTTGAACCCAGAAGCTGGAAGGTGCAGTGAGCCGAGATCGCTCCATTGCATTCCAGCTTGTATGAGAGAGCCAGACTTAGTCTGTAAATAAATACATAAATACATAAAAATCCAATACCTGAAACTATTAAAAAAAAATCCTGCATGAGAATCTAGCAAATACCCTTTTTGACAGAGGCTTTGGCAAAGCATTTATATGTCAAGTCCCCAAAAGCAATGGCAACAAAAACAATTACTGATAAGTGGGATGTAATACACAAAAGAGCTGCTGCACAGAACAAGAAACAACCACAGAGTCAGCATACAGCCTATAGAATGAGGGAACATACTCCCCAACCACGCATCTGAAAAATGTCTAATATCCAGGATTTACCATAAAGACCTTAAACAAAAAAAATCAGAAAAAAACCCAATTTATAAAACGGTAAGGGACATGAACACACACTTAAAAGAAGGTGTACCAGTAACCAATGAGCATGAAAAGATGTTCAATTTCACTGATCATCAGAGAAATGCAAATCAGAAACATACTGAGATACCATCTCACACTGGTCAGAATGGCAATTATGACACACAGTCTACAACAACA
>NW_012105442.1:785-6059 GCF_000951045.1 Mandrillus leucophaeus
CTATGCACCAGACCAAGTTCTAATATCCAGAATCTACCTTAAAGACCTTACACAAATCAATTAGCAAAACCACCCTCATAATTAATAGGCAATGGATATAAACACAGACTTCTCAAAAGATGATGATGAGCAACCAACAAATTGAAAATATGCTCAACCTAATTATCAGAGAAATATAAATCCAAAGCACAATGAGATATATCTCACGCTGATCAGAATGGTGATAACGCAGTTAAAAAAAAAAAAAGGGCACTGGTGAGGCAGCAGAGAAAGGGGACACTGGTCCACTTTTGGTGAAAATGTAAAGTAGTTTAGACACCATGGAAAGCACTTCGGAGATTGCTCAAAGAACTTGAACCAGAACTACGATCTGACCCAGCAATCCCACCACTGGGGTATACACAGAGGAAAATAAATCCTTCTGTGCAAAACACGCATGCACACAAATGGTCACGGCAGCAGTATTTACAATGGCAAACACATGAAATCAGCCTAGGTACCCATCAACAGTGGATCCGAAAAGGAAAATGTGGTACATATATACCACAAAAAACTAGGCAGGAATTAAAAGAAAAAAGAAGGAAATCATGTCCTTGGCAGCAACATGAAAGGAGCTGGAGGCCATTATCTCAAGAGAAATAAGGAAAAAACAGAACATCAAATGCCACATGTTCTCACTTACAAGGTGGAGCTAACATTGAATACACCCTACCGTAAAAGTGAAAACAACAGACACTGGTGACTATCCGATGAAAAAGGATGAAGGCATGAGGTATGTGCTGAAGACCTACCTGGTGGGTCCACCCACTGCCTGCATGATAAGGTTGCTTAGACCGCAAGTCGCAGTGTCATGCAATATACCAAAGGCAGTAAGTAATGCGTTTGTACCCTTTAGACTATAATAAACATAGAAATTATGTTAAAAAATACAAACTTAGAAGCTAAAAGCACGAATGAAAAACACAAACTTTTATAATTATCCAAACAATCTTTTATTGGCATAAACTAAGAAAATGGACAGAATGAGGAAATCAAATACTCAACCCCAATTTACATTTAGTGAACACGTTTTTCAAAAGAACACCAAAAAGATGCAATGGGAAAAAAAGAGCCTGTTCAATAGATGATTTTGAGCAAACTGAATATTCACATACAGAACACTGAAATAGGACCCTTATGTCACACAACACAAAAATCAATGCAAAATACATTAAAGACCTAAAACTCAATTCTGAAACCACAAAACTCCTACAAGAAAACATAGGGTGTGCATTATTTTAGAAAAGAAATCCATACATGTAGGCTGCTAATGGTATTTAAAAAACATTAAACCAAAGGAAACACTCCAAGAAAACACCCATAGACAATGTAATGGCTTGTCGTTTTCACTGAAAAGCTGGGGACCCGGTTCCACAGAACAGTGGAACAGATTAGAAGACCCAGATATAAACCTGCACACCTGAAGCCATCTGATATTTGAAAAAAAAATCAACAACAATAAGCAATGGAGAAAGGACTCCCTATCAGCAAGTGATGCTGGGATAAGTGGTTAGCTAGATGTAGAAGAAGTAACACTGGGCCCCTATGTGTCACCATGTACAGAAAGCAACTCAAAATAAGTCAAAGATTGAAATGGAAAACCCTGGGCTGGGCGCGTTGGCTCATTCCTGGAATCCAAGCAGTCTGGGAGGCCGGAGTAGGCAGATGA
This sequence comes from Mandrillus leucophaeus, assembly GCF_000951045.1. Lineage (NCBI taxonomy): Eukaryota > Metazoa > Chordata > Mammalia > Primates > Cercopithecidae > Mandrillus > Mandrillus leucophaeus. Next base: position 2,494 of record NW_012105442.1, read on the forward strand.
CTTGAGGTCCTGGAGTTCGAGACTACCCTGGCTGACATGGTGAAGCCCCATCTCTAATGAAAAAACAAAAGTTAGCTGGGCGTGGTGGCACGTGCCTGTACTCCCAGCTACTCAGGAGAATGAGGCAGAAGAATCACTTGAACCCAGAAGCTGGAAGGTGCAGTGAGCCGAGATCGCTCCATTGCATTCCAGCTTGTATGAGAGAGCCAGACTTAGTCTGTAAATAAATACATAAATACATAAAAATCCAATACCTGAAACTATTAAAAAAAAATCCTGCATGAGAATCTAGCAAATACCCTTTTTGACAGAGGCTTTGGCAAAGCATTTATATGTCAAGTCCCCAAAAGCAATGGCAACAAAAACAATTACTGATAAGTGGGATGTAATACACAAAAGAGCTGCTGCACAGAACAAGAAACAACCACAGAGTCAGCATACAGCCTATAGAATGAGGGAACATACTCCCCAACCACGCATCTGAAAAATGTCTAATATCCAGGATTTACCATAAAGACCTTAAACAAAAAAAATCAGAAAAAAACCCAATTTATAAAACGGTAAGGGACATGAACACACACTTAAAAGAAGGTGTACCAGTAACCAATGAGCATGAAAAGATGTTCAATTTCACTGATCATCAGAGAAATGCAAATCAGAAACATACTGAGATACCATCTCACACTGGTCAGAATGGCAATTATGACACACAGTCTACAACAACAGAGGCTGGTGGGGCAGATGAGCAAAGAAATGCAGGTCCACTGTTGGAGGAAATGCAAACTACTTCAGATCCCCTGGGGAGCAGTGTGGACATTTCTCAAAGAATCTAAAAGAGAACTACCACCCAACGCTGCAATCCCACTCCTAAGGATCTACCCGAAGGAACATTCTTCCATGAAAAACACATATGCACATCAGATTGCCAGGTCCCCACTGATGAGGCCTTTACTGAGGAGGCCACCACTAACCAGGCCCCTGCTGATCAGGTCCCAGCTGACTAGGTCCTGATGACCAGGTCATCTCTGACCATGGTCCACTGACAAGGCCCCTGAGCAGCAGTGCTCAAAGTCTCATTACAATGTCCCCCTCAGCTCACAGACCCTGCCTCCCTGCATGTGTGTCCAGAGGTCAGGCCCTGGGGTCTTTTTTGGGACACTGCCTTTCCTCCAAGACACAGGGAGAGACAGTCAGCCTCAGGCTCCAGGTGACCAGCTCCACACTCACCCCAAAGGCCCTCTGGGCCCAACTCAAAAGAGACAGTAAGCAGCCTGGCACTGCCTGGAGATGCCATCTACCCTATTCCTGAGTGTCAGAGTGTGAAGAACGGAGGGACATTTGGCAGAAGAGACACCCTGTGCTGCTGGGTCTCCCAGGGCCCTTCCCACAGAGCCCCAATCTAAAGACACAGCACAGAGGCTACATGAAGACTAATCCACAACCTTTGAGGCTGAGTCAGGGACCACATGAGGACTGTCCCCAGACAGTCACAAGGCCCTTTGCTTGTTTCTTGGTACCTCAGTGGATGCAGCAGCGGTTTTTCTGTTGGGGACCAGTAAGCACGTGCTGGGGAGGGCTCGCTTGTGCTTCCTCAGTGGCTCCACCTCTGCTTCTAAGAAAAATCACTCATTCCAGGGCTGGGGCAGAAAAAATACAAGATTAGATTAGAACATCTTGTGCCAGAAACTAAACAAGTGCTGACGGAGTAACAGGGACAAATCAAAAAGACATAAAATCAGCTTGAAATCTAATCTTGGGGAACTGGAGCACCAGAATCATGAGCTTTCCCTCCTCTCTTATTTATTGGTTTCATTTCTCCATGTAGAACAAAGACAAGAACAAGAAAATAATCATCTGGCAACCATCGTAGTAATAATTGTTAAAACACAAGTCATCCATGAAAGGCTAAATCTAGTGGGTTCTGAGGAGTAACCAGATATTTACCGAGCCTCAAAGTAGCTCCCTACAAAATACGGTTGAACTACAAAAAGAAAATTGTAACATTAGCATGGACAAACCTGGCAGGTACTCCTTAACTATCCTAAGTAATAAAAACTGTAAAATGCAAATAAGCCTTCTATGACCTTTACTAAAGTATCAACGATGACTTGGTTGTTTGGCTGTTTAAACAGCTGACATTTGGGCAATTTGAGTATGTCAAACTTAATAAAAATGGTTTTTGTTTGCAAGATCCACTTAAAACTTAAGGAGGCTAAAAAAATCATTTAAAATACCCTATAAATTATCATCATACATATGATACAAAAATATCCTACACTTCAGTAAATATTGTAATGTTAAATATTTTATGAGAAACAATTAAAATGTTCTGTAAATAGCGCAGTAATAAAGTTTTATAATCTTTTAAATCGTACAGTTTTTCCTTAAGACTTCATGGTTAAATATTCTCTTCATTAGATGTGGCTTACCAGTGGATTCTAGAGAAGAAAGTAGACGGGAGCAAGTGTCCAACACAGCAACAGCTGGAAAGAAAAAGAAAGAATTTTGTTCTTTACCTAGAACACTTCAGTTAACTAAGTGTGAGTTTGAAAACTAAAGAGCTGAGAACTTTATCAGAGTTAATAAGAATGAGAAATATGTATGTACATTTACAATACAAAATTACTATTAAATAATTTACACATGGCATTAATTCTAATTGTGTTTAAATATCAGAGCTTTTTCATTCTTCATTCATGTAATCAACAGCTACGTGCTAAGGTACTAGAACCAGCACAGGAATTATAAGATGAAGATGGTATGGTCCACCTCTCAACAGTCCATATGCTATTAACCTAAAAAAACAGAAGGCAGGCAATGTCCACATACAGTCATAGATACCATGACAGGTATACAGCAGGGCACTACTGGAACACACAGAAGTAACATCTAGCCCACTTTTATGTCAATATCGTAGGCTTTCTGGTGGAGGAGATAACATAGGTTGATACCTGAAGGACAAGGAAAACCTTGCCAGATAGAGGGAAGAGGCTAAGGCAAAGAGCCTGAGGTGAGGAAGCGCCCTGCGGAGTTCCAGTTTGGTGCTAGAGCAAAGGGCAGAATGTGGTAAGTGGAAAGAGACAAGGCTGAGTAACTTGACAAGAATCATATTGACGTGGCTATTTCTATTTCATGGTGAAAAATTTGGAACTTTTCCTGAGAACAGACGTAAGCCAATGACACAGTAAATGACAGGAGATTTAAAATGTCAACTGTCAAGTGACTGCTTATGAAGGGCTATTGCTCAGCTAAGGATTTTGAAATGAGTCTGAGGTCTGTTGGCCTTCAATCTCTACCAAAACCCTGAGAACTTGATGATGCCTTTGTTTTCTGAGAATCGTTTCAGGGTGCTGGCTGACAGTTCCATGAGGATGGCAAGACTGAAGAAATTGTAGAGTCAGTGAAAAAGAGATGCATAGACTTCTTTGGAATTTTTTAAGCTATGGAACATGATAAATTTATGGTGCATAAGTACAGTCTTCTCTGTGAAAGTTTTTGTTTTCACATCTTTCATTAGATGTGTCTAACAAAAAAAAAAAAAAACAAAAAAAAAACAAAAAAAACTT
>NW_012105442.1:6817-9135 GCF_000951045.1 Mandrillus leucophaeus
CTTTGAAATTCTTAGCAAAACTCTGCCCTTTATAAAGTTTAATCCATGTTTTACTTCAATAAATTTTATCTTAAAAAGAAATTTCTATTCTCTACTCATAGCAAACTTTTTTATAGTAAATTTTTCTTTCTTTCTTTTTTTTCTAGTTTGTAGTCTAAATTAAGGTGGTACCTGTGTAGGTTTCTTCCAAAGGTATATTGAGAGATGCCAAATTTTGGAGTACAACTGAACTCATCACATAGGTAGTGAGCATAGGACCCAATAAGTAGTCTTTCAAACCTGGCCGACTCTGTCCCTCCCTGTTCTTATTTCCCAGTGTCTGTTATTCCCATGTTTATGACAACATGCACCCGATGTGTAGCTCCCACATGAGTGAAAGCAGGAGATATCTGGTTTCTGTTTCTGCGCTAGTTTGCTTAGGATAGTGGATTCCAGCTGTATCCATATTGCTGCAAAGGACATGATTTTGTTCTTTTTATGGCTGCAGAGTATTCCATGGTATATATGGAATTTTCCAATCTACCTTGAATTTTCAATCTACCTTAGAGGCACCAGGATTGACTCCATGTCTTTGCTATTGTGCACAGTGCTGCAATGAACATACCTGTGCATGAATCTTTTTGTTACAATGATTTATTGTCCTTTTGGTATACCCCTAGTATAGGAATGGGGTTGCTGCATCCAATGGTCATTCTTAGTTCTTAATTTCCAAACTGCTCTCCATAGTAGCTGAACTAATTTACATTGCCCCAAACGGTGTGTGTTCCCTTTTCTCCACAGCCTCCCCAACATCTTTTTTTTTTTTTTGTACTTTTAAACAAAAGTCATTCTGGTGTGAAATGGTATCTCACTGACGTTTTCTGATGATTAGCAATGGTAAGCATTTGTTAATATGTTTGTCAGCCACTTACATGTGTTATTTTGAGAAGTATCTGTTCATGTTCTTTGCCCATTTTTACTGGTGTTACTTATTTTTTGCTTGTTGATTTGTTTAGGTCTCTTATGGATTCTGGATAATAAGCATTTGCTGTATCCATAGTTTGTGAATATTTTCTTCCATTCTTTAGGCTGTCTGTTTAATCCCGTGATAGTTTCTCATGCTGTGCAGAAGCTCTTTAGCTTAATTAGATCACACTTGTCAATTTTTGTTATTCTTGCAATTGCCTTTGAGAACTTAGCCATAAATTAATTGACAAGTATGATGTCCAGAAGAGTACTTCCCACATTTTCTTCCAGGATTTTTATAGTCAGAGAACGTACTCTTAAGAAAAGCACAAAACTTTTTTGTTTTTGAGATGGAGTCTCCATCACCCAGGCTATAGTGCAGTGGTATGATCTTGGCTCACTGCAACATCTGTCTCCTGGGTTCAAGTGATTCTCCTGCCTCAGCTTCCCGAATATCTGAGATTACACATGCTTGCCAATACACCTTGCTAGTTTTTGTATTTTTAGTAGAGACAGGCTTCATGATGTTGGCCAGGCTGATCTCAAACTCCTGACCTCAAGTGATCTGCCTGCCTCGGCCTCCCAAAATGTTGGGATTACAAGTGTGAGCCACCATGCCTGGTCAAGCACAAAGCTTTTAACATAAAAATGGAAATGAACATTTTAGTGTTTTGTGTAATTTATAAAATGCAATTATTTTGAATTCTACTGTATAATAAACATCCATATGTGGGGTAAAGTGTTTGGATGCCAATAATTCAGTTGTGATTATGGGTGGGAAGAGTTGAGATGGTGCAAATAAGCTTTTTAAAATTTTTTTTATTTTCAAGATGGAGTCTTGCCCTGTCACCCAGGCTGGAGTGCAGTGGTGTGATCTCGGCTCACTGCAACCTCCACCTCACGGGTTCAAGCATTTCTCTGCCTCAGCCTCCCTAGTAGCTGGGATTACAGGTGCCCACCACAACACCCAGCTAATTTTTTTTTGTACTTTTAGTAGAGATGGAGTTTCACCGTCTTGGCCAGGCTGGTCTGAACTCCTGACCTCATGACACACCTGCCTCGGCCTCCCAAAGTGCTGGGATTACAGGCATGAGCCACCGTGCCTGGCCGGTGCAAAGAAACTTTAAAAGTGACATGAGCCAGGCACGGTGGCTCATACCTGTAATCCCAGCACTGTGGGAGGCTGAGGCAGGCAGATCATAAGGTCAGGAGTTTGAGAACAGCCTGCTCAAGATGGTGAAACCCTGTCTCTACTAAAAATACAAACATTAGCTGGGTGTAATGGCAGGTGCCTATAGTCTCAGCTATGCGGGAGGCTGAGGTGGGAGAATTGCTTGAACCTGGGAGGTGGAGGTTGTAGTGGGCCAAGATGG
>NW_012105442.1:12425-13320 GCF_000951045.1 Mandrillus leucophaeus
TTTTGTTTTCACATCTTTCATTAGATGTGTCTAAAAAAAAAAAAAAAACAAAAAAAAAACAAAAAAAACTTGACACAGTATCTACTAACCCAACAATGAAAAATAATGCCATTTGCTATTTACATTTTATTTCTAAAATAAACCTAAATTTAATTAATAAATTTTGGAAACATACTTCTCTTTGTTTCTCTAATTATTTGTTCTGCACAGTCCAGCTCCATCTAAAATAAGTAAAAATAATAATGTTTAAGTTAAACAAGAAACATTACTATGAAAATAATATGTCACTTATAAAATGTGGCCTTTAGTACTTTTAGTGACTAGACTTAACTCAACGTTTGCTTAAATAGAAAAATAATCACATAAATAAAGTAAAATTTCTACTTATTTTAAGTTTAGATAACAGAGGATGTATCTGTGTAATGCTGTTTAGAGTAATCTGACAAAAATGCAGTTAATATTGGTCTACTGAATATACATGATTTTAGAAAGGTAGTGTTTTATTAGTAAAAAGGTTAAACGATGGCCAGGCATGGTGGCTCATGCCTGTAATTCCAGCACTTGGGGAGGCCAAGGCAGGCAAATCACGAGATCAGGAGAGCGAGACCATCCTGGCAAACACGGGGAAACCCCAGTTCTACTAAAAATACAAAAATTAGCTGGGTGTGGTGACACATACCTGTCCCAGCTACTTGGGAGGCGAAGGCAGGAGAATTGCTTGAAACCAGGAGGTGGAGATTGCAGTGAGCCAAGATTGCACCACTATACTCCAGCCTGGCGACAGAGTGAGACCCTGTCTCAAAAAAAAAAAAATTAAAAAATTAAATAAAGTCATCTTTTGCAATGAATGCATTGCTTTGAAATTCTTAGCAAAACTCTGCCCTTTATAAAGTTT
>NW_012105442.1:18771-37201 GCF_000951045.1 Mandrillus leucophaeus
CTAAACTACGATCAGTTAGAAAGTAAGCCAAAGCATCTCAAAGTATATCATCAGTTATCAGGCAATAACATGCTATTTCTAAAACCTAACTTAAATGCAGATTTTAAAGACATTTTAAACATGTCAGTTTAGTCACATTTATTGAATAAAGTTAGCAAATGGGTATCTCTTGAAAACGAGAGCTCCAGGGAATTAAAAAATGTAAAGTGCCCATTTCCTTTCTGTGCTAACACAGCTAATTATGATCTTTACTTAACATGCATAAATGGACAGAACAACTCAGTATTTCACCAAATTAAAAACAAGAATTATATTAGAGAAGTGAAACCCAAAAGAGAAACGGTCATATAACTAACCTAAGTCAAGTAGTTCTTGCAGTTATTTGAAGTCTGTGGATTTGAAGTAGGAATTCTTACGGGCATTTGGGGAATATATTTTCTGTTGAGTCCTATACTGGGAAGATTTTCAACACAAGGTGACTCTGGGTCTCGCCTTGTAGGAAGAGTGCTGAGAAAATATTTCACCTGCTTGTTCTTCATAAGGAGCTTGGTGTTGATCATTGCTATTTTCCTATTGGATCTGTAAAGATAGCAAAGACAAATGCTTAGTATTTCATTTTTCCTTAAATGATTCTTAATGACTTGCAGTTTTTAAAGACTTGCCCTGAGAGCAAACCAAATTACCCACTAAACAGTGTTTTCACATCGAAGATGTGTGAGAGTATACCTGTTGTAAGGAATTATAATTTTAAAATTGTTCTAAAGGAGCACCTGTGTTTCTAAGGTGATTTATACTGAACAAGCAGTTCAAACAAAGTAGACAAGGAAGAGATAATGGTTGTCAGTGATGTATGGCTCAAAAGGCAAAACTTGCTGCCTTCTAAAATGGCTCTACTTGTAAGATTCTGAAGTTCCATTAGAAATACTTGTATTTAAAGGGTAACGATGCAGGAAAATGGATATATTGATTTGCTTGATTATAAGAACCACTTCACTAGAAATAATTATATCAAAACATCATGTTGTACTCCTTGAGGTAGGTTAAGAAAACTAAAATGAACAAAAAAAATCTAGGAATACTTGTGTTGAGTAAACCTTGTACATTCACCCTTGTACATTTCACCCATTATCTAGGAACAATTAAACATTCGGCACTGAGGAATAATTCAGAGAAACAACTCCTAGGGGAGAACTAGATTGGCTGGTGATCAAAAAGAACTGAAGCATCTCTGAAGGCAATTAGCCCCCAGCACTGTGACCAAGGCACTGGAGGTGGGGCTTGTTCTCTGCCTTCCACACGCTCCTTCAGGCTGAACAAGGTGTTATTTTTTAACCACTTTGTGAATTACACTTCTTCAAATTCCTGTGATAATTATTCACTATTTCACAAAGATGCCTTTCTGTAACATCTTGAATATGTTACACAAATAGTCTTTCTTGAGGCACCCTCTAGTGATAATACTAAAGATCACAATCAAAAACAATCGTGCCCAGAGTAGCAGTACCACTTGACACTTTGGGTTTAGGTTGTGATCTACCAAAAATTAAATTAAAATCATTAATATTTCTATTTAGGGAAATTCTGACAAGTAATCTTATAACAAGATCACTTTATTAATTACAAAACTTCAAAAATACTTAGTGAAAAAAACTAACAGATCAGGTTAACTACATGAGATTTTTCAGGGGAAAAAAGCCATACAAAAGCAAAAAAACAAAAAAAAAGTGAGAGGAGAGACAGAAACTATCCTTGACTAACATTTTAAAGGTAAGATTATTTACTAACATTATTTTCCAAAATTACATGATCAAATTAGCGTTCACTTCCTACTAATATCCTGAAGCCATCTCACTAAAAATTATGCTTTCAAAACAAATTAATGAGCTTTATTCATTCCCTATGAGTGGATGTTTTGACTTACTTCGTTAATGTTTTTGACACGGAATTGTTAGCTTTCAATGCTGCTGCAAAGGCTTCCTTATATTCTTCCAATTCGGTTGTAACCTCTTCATAAGCAGTTTTCATTTCGGAGAATTTACATTCCGCATCTTTAAGTTCGAGTTTCTTCTTATTTAGCGAAGTCATATTATCCTTATTTAACTGCTCTAATTGTTTTTCATACTGTGCTTTTCCTAAAACAAATGAAAAGAATACACTTTTAAAACAATTATAACCTAATTATTATGTTTGTTGCCTTTCACTTTGAGTCAGTGATTCAAAGAGCAATTTTGAACATGTTAAAAAAAGAGGCTGAAGCTTAAAATGTTTATCAGCAATATCAAAACTAATAACTGAATTCACAATTAAGTCTGATTTATAAAAATTTGAAATCATAATTATGTTAGTATTAATGTAATCTGGTCATATAAAAATAGAATCCATTCATAATTTTAAAAAGTGATCAATGAACGATGTAGCTAAGACCCATTCAAAAGTATCACATGATTTCTAAATCACAAGTTTTTCTTATGCCAACTGGTCTTAATCATCAAATGACTCCATAGTGAGAACCAAGAGTTTGAGGCTGCAGTGAACTATGATCAAACCACTGTCTCCAGCCCAGGTGACTACAGTTGCCCAGAGCCCAGACTACACTAGCAAGATCCTGTCTCTTAACAACAACAAAAAAGCTCAAAGAACTAGGGGAAAGTAGTTTGGTTAATGGATATAGAATTACAGTTAGATAAGAGGAATGAGTTCTGGTATTCTGCGGCATTGTAGAGTGAATATGGTTAACTATGATTTATTGTATATTTTTTAAAAGCCAGAAGATTTTGAATGTTCACAATTCAAAGAAATGAAAAATGGTTGAAGTAGTAAATGTGCTAGTCAGCTTGATCATTACATCCTATATACGTGTATCAAAATATCACTAACCCATAATTATGGATATATGTGTCAAAAGAAAAGCTATATTCATCCCATTTAAAAAAACCGAATATAGGCCAACCTTACTGACTTCCTCTTAATGAATAGAATGCAGTAAAAGGGATACCATGTGGCTTCTCTATCCCAGACTGCTTTCACTTAGAATCCAGCCCCCAGATTGTCAGCACACGCAGGCCACAAAGAGAACCTGGCAGTGCCAGTGTCAGTATTCATGCTGCCTGCCCAAAGGAAGGTTCCAGCCAATGGCCAGCATCAACCATCAAATACATGGGTGAATAAAGGCCTCAGATGATTCCATTTCCCCAACTGATCAGCTGTTCCTAGGGAAGCAGAGGGGAGCAGAGACAAGCTGTCCTGGCCAAACTTTTTCCAAACCACAGGTTCATTAACAAAAAAAAAGTTTCTCTTTTAAGCCACAAAACTCTGGGTAATTGTTAGAAAAATAAGTTTCAAAAAGAGACAACAGGAAACACAACATGCAACAGAAAAGAGTCTCCTTTAAAGTAGGATATAATAAATGTTGAGGTTAATTTATTGATGGCAAACATTACTGAGAAGCAGCAGATAACCAGGAGAGAGACATAAGCTGCTGAGGAGGAACTTTTCCTAAAACCCCTTAATTATGAACTCTAATAACAAGGCAAGGGTTCCCCTCAAGTTAGGAAATAAGACTGGGAAGCAAGAAGACATATGATTTGAAAAACAACTAGAAATACTTGGTTACATAATCAAAATCAGACATTGACCTAATTTCAATTAACTAAAATTCTAAAAGGTAAGCTTTGAGTGTTTATTAATCAATCTAGTATTTAATTTTTATTTTCCTTTTCTCAATAAGGAAATAAGGAGAACATTATGGAGTGATTTTCTGTCCTCGCAGAAGTAAAATAAACAATGTACTTTGAGTGTTAAGAAATCCAATGCAATTTCTCCTTTACCTTGCTCCAAGCTTGTTTGTATGGAGACATTAAGACCATCCCATCTCTGTGTTATACCACAAGGCTTCTCTATAGCACACAAGCTGGCTCTGAAATTTTGAAAGTCAAAATACTAATCTACTATGTGTCTCTGATAAATTGTCTGAACATTACCTGATTTTTAAGTGCTGCACTCCTAAGACTTTTTCTTGGAATGAGTTAAACTTTATATTCTAAGAATCCTCTACTGAGCTAGAAAGCAGAGCTGTGCATCTCTGTTTCAGTAAAAGGAGCTCTACACAGGGAGCTGTGGTTTCTGAGAATGCAAGATCTGCACCAAGAAAAGGATTAGCCACACAGTGCTACACAAGAGAACTAGCTACCAGGTGGAAAGAGGATCTGCAAACTGAAAGATGATGACTTCACTTGATTTCCACTGAGGAAAGCTGAGGAAAGGTGGCCCAGACTGAAACTTCTCCTTCCTGGATGGTAAATATCTATGGAAGATTCTATGAATTATAATGAGTTAGCAAAACATAATGCACTAAATATTAGACTATGTCAGCAGATCCTGTGACCGAAACTTAATGAAAATAAAATGACAGCAGGAGGCAATGGAAAAGATACTACAGATTTGAATGGAGAAAAAAAGAAATAAAGTATATCTTGTAGGCCTGGCTTCCCATCACATCTTAGAGTAAGTAAGGTATAAGCTGGCCAGAGACTCCTCTGAGACACAAAAGGTGAAGTTAAAGATATTCCACTAAATTTAATTTTTATTATGACATAAGACAACTGGTAATATGCAACATGATTCAAGAAACTTCTCAGTAAATTCAATTTGACCTTGGCATAAGAACAGACATAAACAAACTAAGAGTTGATGATCTAAAAATAAACCTGCACATTTACAGTCAATGGATTTCATATAAGGTTAACAAAGGAACAAAATGGGAAAAGAATAGTCTTTTCAACAAATGGTGCTGGAACAACTGGGTATCCACATGCAAAAAAATAAATAAATCTGGACCAAATATCTTACTTAAAAATTAACTCAAAATAAAACAGTTAACTGTAACAGCGAAAACTATAAAACCCTCAGAAGGAAACACTGGCATAAATCTCTGTGACTGCATTTGGCAGTGTTTTCTTAGCTATGACTCCAAAGGAAAAATGGATTCAATGAACTTCAAAATTGAAAACTGCTGTGCCTGAGAAGACAGTACCAAGAAGTGAAAAGGCAAGACACTAAGTAGAAGAAAGTATTTGAAAAGCATATGGCTGATAAGTGACTTACATATATAAGACACGTAAAGAACATTTGCAATTCATAAGTAACAAGATAACTCAATTTAAAAAATGGGCAAAGATTTTGAACAGATACATCTGCAAAGAAGATACAAAGATGGATAATGAGCACATTAATAGCTGCTTGATGTAGTTAGTCTTTAGGAAAATGTAAATCAAAACCACATGTGGTATCACTTCACACCACAGGATAAAAATCTTTGTTCAATAGAAAAAGAAAGTAAGTGTTAGGAAAAACGTAGAGAAATTAAAACCTTACCCAATGCTGCTGGGAAAGTAAAGTGGTGCAGCCACTTTGGAAAACAAACTGGTAGCTCCTCAAAAGGTTAAGCACGAAGTCACCATATGACCCAGAAATTCCAGTCATAAGTATATACTCCAGAAAAATAAAAACATATGCAAGCACAAAAACTCATACATAAATGTTTACAGCAGCATTATTCACAGGAGTCAAAAAGTGGAAAGAACCAAAACATCCATCACCTTTGGGTGGGAAAGAACCCAAAAGTCCATCACCTGGTGAATGGATAAATAAAATGTTTGACCTATCCATACAATGGAATATCACTCAGCAATAAAAATAAATTAAGTACTGATACCGATAGGAGGAGGAGACAGCAAAATGTCTAGGCAGATACAGAAGGGTCGCCAGAGAATCTCCAACCAGCCCTTAAGTGTTTACACCAGATGTTATGTGCAGATAAAGGAAACTGGACTTGTCTTGCCTAGACATGCTGGCAGCGAACTGGAGGCCCACATGCATTGGGGGGATGGGGTGTAGCCACCAGGAATTCACATCTTATGCAGGGGAGGAGCCTGGCCACTTCAGCTCATGTGCTCCTGGTATTCAATTGTGAGGTCGAAACCTGTTGGCAGGACCCCTCTCTTTGCTGAGCACTTTCCTTTCACTTAATAAATTCTGTCCTCCTCACCCTTCAGTGTGTCTGCATGCTTAATTTTTCCTGGTCATGAGAGAAGAACCCAGATTTAGCTGAACTAAGGAGAAAAACCCCACATCAATACCTGCTACAACACAGATGCAGCATGAAAAATTATGCTAAGTGAAATAAGCCAGTCACAGTAGACCACTTGCTTTTTATTTCAGAGGCTTATAGGCAAATCCATACAAAGAAGGTGGGTGGTTCCCTAGGGCTGAGGGAGGAAGGGAAAACTAGTGAAGATGGCTAAATGATGTGGGGTTTGTTTTTAGGGTGATGAAAATGTTCTAAAATTGATTGTAATGATGACTGCATAACTGTCTGAAAATATTAAAGTCAATGACTTGTATATTTTAAATGAGTAAATTGCATGGTGTGTTCAAGATTTCTCAATAAACCTGTTACGCACCACCCTCCTCCCACACAAATTAATTTGGTACTAGTGGTCTGGAGACAGGTACTGCTTCGTTTCACATCACTTGCCAGAATTCAAGACATAAGAGAATCAACAGCATGTCCTTTTTATAGAAAAAAAAATTTGTAATTTAAAAACTATCCTTTTTATTAGTATCAAGTCTGTAAAATTAAATGAAAAATCTTTCACTGCTTAAAGCACTGAGAGATTTATATTGAGGAATAAGACCTTGTTTCCTTTGGCCCCAATAAAGGGTCTAGGAATCGCATGCTTCAAACTATAAAATCTCAGCAGATGGGTTTTATTAACTCTTATAATGTGGCTTACTTTCTAACCTGATTCTGGTACAGCATCACAGAGAGAAGCTGCTGAAGGAAATCAAAATATTTAACCCCAAATATACATTTTTTACATATTTTGAAATGGCTGCTGCAGGGCCAAGAGATTGAAATGGCCCTCATTAATGTAACCCAGTCTCTCCCCTTCTAGGTCTTCCCAGATATGGGGAAGATTAAGAGCCTGAAACATTTAAAGTCTGAAAAGATATATTTACCCTCTATTTTCTCAACATATTTTGACAGAATTTGGGCTTTTCCACTATTAATATTTTCCCAAATTACATGACTTTTAAGCCCAAAACTGATTTAAAATTACCATATGTTGGAATATAAATTTTTCTATTACAAAGATACATGCGTTTGTATGTTCATTGCAGCACTATTCTCAATAGTAAAGACATGGAATCAACCCAGATGTCTATCAGTGATACATGGGATAAAGAAAATGTGATATATATACACCATGGAGTCATAAACATGAATGAGATCATGCTCTTTGCAGGGACGTGGATGAACTCAAAGCTGTTATCCTCAGCAGACTAATGCAGGAACGAAAAACCAAATGCTACATTTTCTCACTTGTAAGTGGGAGCTGAACGACGAGAACACGTGGACTTGGGGAGGGGAACGACAAACACTGGGGCCTGTTGGGGTCAGGAGGGAGAGCATCAAGATCAATAGCTAATGCCTGCAGGGCTTAATATCTAGGTGATGGATTGACAGGTGCAGCAAACCATCATGGCACACGGTTACTTATGTAACAAACCTGCATATCTCACACAAGTAATCTAGACCTTAAGATAAAATAAATTTTTTTAAAAAATTACCTTATGTTTTAGCTTCTTAATCAGAATATCCATTTTCAGTTGATCTGTTTTTAAGTCTCGATGGCAACCGAAGTCTTCATTTCCAAATGCACTTAACATATTTATTGCCATTTCCAGGAGTTTCTTATATCTGCAGAAATGCACAGAATTAGTAAGTATTTTTAAGAGTAAATATTTAATAATTGTTTAAACAGATATTATGTCATCGCATATCAAAGAAACAAATCTCTAAACTATGATCCTTTCGGTTTCAACTGAGCATAGTTTGGAAGCATTCTATACGAAATTATAATCTTAGATACATAATATGAAGGACATTTTATGGCATATATGGCAGGCAAAGTGGTATTATAACCATACAGTTTTTGTTTTTGTTTTTGTTTTTTGAGATGGAATTTCACTCTTGCTGCCCAGGCTGAAATGCAATGGTGTGATCTCAGCTCACTGCAACCTCTGCCTACTGGATTCAAGTGATTCTCCTGCCTCAGCCTCCCAGGTAGCTGGGATTACAGGCGTGTACCACCACGCCTGGCTCATTTTGTAGTTTTAGTAGAAATGGGGTTTCACCATGTTGGTCAGACTGGTCTTGACCTCCTGACCTCAAATAATCCACCCACCTTGGCCTCCCAAAGTACTGGAATTATAAGTGTGAGCCACCACACCTGGCCTAACCATCCACTTTTTGTAAATAAACTATTCATATCCATGTTGGTATGCTAAGATAAAACAACCTATTACTAAATATAAGCCATAACCCAGAGATTAGTAACCAAGATAATAAAGTAAAACACATAACATTTGAAAAAGACACAAAAATAAATTTGGATACCCACTGACCACATTCCATAAGAAGAGAAAAAAGTACACACAAAAAGCATCAAGGACATTATTCAATGTAGAAAGAGAAGTAAGAAAACATCTTTAATATCTGAGTTAAGGAGAAAAAGGAAACAGGCAGTTTTAGAAAAAAGGAAAGGGGCAGAGAGACGTGTAATGATTTAAAGACTTTGAAGACGAGATCTAGAGATCTTTGCTGACGTAATGTCAACAAAATGAAAGAGATACAAAACCATATAGAGAAAGGCAATGACAGAAAAATGTCGATTAGAATCAGAAAACCAACTTAAGTGCTCAGTAAATAAACAGAAAAGTAGCTGAGGTCAGGGATTCAAAGACACATTCCATTTAAAAAAAAAATCTGGGCCGGGCGCGGTGGCTCAAGCCTGTAATCCCAGCACTTTGGGAGGTCGAGACGGGCGGATCACGAGGTCAGGAGATCGAGACCATCCTGGCTAACACGGTGAAACCCCGTCTCTACTAAAAAATACAAAAAACTAGCCGGGCGAGGTGGCAGGCGCCTGTAGTCCCAGCTACTCGGGAGGCTGAGGCAGGAGAATGGCGTAAACCCGGGAGGCGGAGCTTGCAGTGAGCTGAGATCCGGCCACTGCACTCCAGCCTGGGTGACAGAGCGAGACTCCGTCTCAAAAAAAAAAAAAAAAAAATCTGTGATCAAAACATGAATGCTCATTTTACTTTTAAGTTATACATATATTTATATACATATGGAATTTATTTCCATAAGACAGAAGTTTAATAACACATATACTTCATGTATAGAACGGAGGTATCTGTGTAAAATGAGTAAATTTCCATTGTTTTATATCTAAAAGAAAAAGAAGCAGAACAAAATATAAGCTACATATCAAGATAAATTTTGATGTTAAAGAATGACACAAATAGGTCTTCTTTAAAGAATCTGAATGCAGCAGAGGATACTACAAAAGGAAGAAAAGATGACCACAGACAGCAAAAGTATCTTCAGAAATAAAAATTCAAACTAGATAATGAAGAGTGCACTTGACGTTGTCCAAAGCTTTGTCATTGTTTTCAAAATCATTAAAGAATAAGTGGCCAGGCACGGTGGCTCATGCCACTTTGGGAGGCTGAGGCAGGCAGATCATGAGGTCAGGAGTTCAAGACCAGCCTGACCAGCTTGGCAAAACCCCATCTCTACTAAAAATACAAAAATTAGCCGGGCATGGTGGCACACACCTGTAATCCCAGCTACTCAGGAGGCTGAGGCAGGAGAATTGCTTGGAGGCGTAGGTTGCAGTGAGCCGAGACGGCATCATTACAGTCTAGCTTGGGAGACAGAGCCAGACTGTGTCTCAAATAAAAATAAAAATAAAATAAGTATAATATTTTGGCATTCTAAAATACTTTCAGATTATGTTGTTTCTCTTATATACATATTTTTAATATAAATTTTTTCATCCCAACCTTGCCCCAACAGCTCAGCTGACTCCCGCCCCCCATGAGGCACATGCCTATAAAGTTGTGTTGTGAGCTTGTAAAATACATTTCAAAATAGAATTCGTTTAATTATGAAAATGTAGACATAAAATGAATTTGTATCTTGATTATAGTCAAGCAAAATTATAGTTAAATCAATTAATAAAGGATTAACATGTTCTACAATATTAAAATCAAACCCAGTTGCCTCTTCTTTTAATTCATGATTTTTCTTTCTTATGTGATTCACATTATACTCCAGTGATGATACTAACTCAAAAAGTTTTCTTAAGTCTTCATTTTTTTCTTCAGGCTTAAAAAAAGTGTTTAAAATTATTTTTGTAAAATCCAGAGACCCTCTTTTATCTTAAAAATATGATTTCTCATAAGTTGATGAGTAATATGTATTTAGGCAGGGCTATAAAGTACATTTTATAAACCTGATGCCAATAAGGGCAGATTTTAAAACTAGTCACTTTTCTCAAAATGCTAAAAATGATTCATACTTTCATCATTATCTTTTCTGAAATTTAAACTGTCAAAAATGTTTGTTACAAATGAGGAGTTTTACACACAAAATACTAAGGGTTAGTAAAAAAAAAAAGTAGTTATATTTACATTTTAGTTTTTAAAGATGCTCTAGAAACATTTTCATTAATAGTTTAAGATATTCCAACTTTTCTTAAATTACATCTTACTAAGACGATTTTTAGAAAACTCTTATCTAGTTCTCATTACATTTTTGGTCCTCATCTGTCTTCAGGTTGAGCTAAATACTGTCATTCTCTGTAAGTATTCACCCATAGGTTTCAGTTTTTCTCTTTCTCTTAACCACTTCTCTTTAAATAAAGTTTATTTTTTCTATAATAAACAAAAACACAACTTTTGTCTACTTTTTGTGGCTTTTCTATTTTCCTGTTTCTCCCCTTCCATTGGACTCTATGACACATGGTCTCATCCAGTAATCTATTTTTCATCACTAGTTGTTTTTAACAGTGAAATCTAATTTTTAATAATTCCAATAAAAAAGTCCAAGGGTCATGAAGGACTTTATCCTGCTTTGCTCAGCAGCAACTGCGAGCAGTGACCAAATGCTCCCTCTGCTCCTCTGACCCCACTTTATTTCTAAATGCAGCAACCTGTTGTTCGGCCCTATGCCTTTCTGTTTTTATTGTTGTTGTTCTTGTTTTTGAGATGGAGTCTCCCACTGTCACCCAGGCTGGAGTGCAGTGGCACGATCTCCGCTCAACACAACCTCCACCTCCTGGGTTCAAGCAATTCTCCTGCCTCACCCTCCCAAGAAGATAGGATCACAGGTATGTGCTACCATGCCCGGCTAATTTTTCATATCTTTAGTAGGGACAGGGTTTCACTATGTTGGCCAGACTGATCTTGAACTCCTAACCTCATGATCTGCCTGCCTTAGCCTCCCAAAGTGCTGGGATTACAGGACTGAGCCACCACGCTCAGCTGCTATTCCACTTTTTAAATTCTCTCAGGACTGCTAAAATCTCAAAACTTTGACCTAGATTCCCTAATCTACATTTCCAGCTCTGACCTTTCTCTTGAGGCCTGACCTTTTATCTTGAGGCCTCTTCCTTCTAGTACACATATTATAGACAATATTCTCAACCACACACTCATACATTGCTACTTTGTGCAGATTACTTTTGCAGATAGCGAATCTTGTATATTCTATTCTTGTCTATTCTGTTGGTTCTTATTGATATTACTTTGAGTATACTGTTATTTTCTAATCTCAAAGGGGGACAGTCTCACCATTATGATACTGACCAGTATACTTTGTCCCTTTTTTCTTTCTTTCTTCTTTTTTGGACCAGTATACTTTGTCCCTTTTTTCCCTTTTTTGAGATGGAGTCACACTGTGTCATCCAGGCTGGAGTGCAGTGGTGCCATCTCAGCTCACTGCAACTTCCACCTCCTCGGTTCAAGTGATTCTCCTGCCTCGGTCTCCCAAGTAGCTGGGACTACAGGTGCCCACCACCAAGCCTGGCTAATTTTTATATTTTCAGTAGAGACAGGGTTTCACCATGTTGGCCAGGCTGTTTTTGAACTTCTGACCTCAGGTAATCCACCCACCTCAGCTTCCCAAAATATTGGGATTACAGCACCCAGCCCTTTTTTTCCATCAGATTATCACTTGTTTGCCTTTGTTTTCTTTTAAAGAGTTTCCTTTGCCATAGAGATATAGCATGATGAAAGTCTTGTTCTAAAGTTTCTTCGGGGGACACTCAGCTATATCATTGGGAAGCTCCAGTCAACTAGAGGTCTCCCTTCCTCCTAATCGAGATACTTCATCTCAAAATGGTGTCCACCAAATGTCTTAATCCGGGTAGTCTCTTGCTTAGAAATTCATGAAATAAGAACATTCTCAAGAAGTTAGAGGCTATTGATTGAGATGGTTTAATATTGTCCCTTATTATATGTTTTACTCCCAAGGCAGACATCAAAGTGGCTAATAACTCTAAGCCTGATGTCTAACTCACTTCTATGGGAATCTATACAAAACTTTTTATTTATGAGACAAGAGCCTCGCTCTGTTACCCAGGCTGGAGTGCAGTGGCTTCATCACCGCTCACTGTAGCCTCAATATTCCAAGCTCAAGTGATCCTCCTACCACAGCCTCCCAGTGTAGCTGGGACTACAGGCATGCACCACCATGCGTCAGCTAAGTATTTAAATTTTTTTTTTGTTTCTAAGAGACAGGATCTCACTATATTGCTCTGGCTGGTCTCAAACTCCTGGGCTCAAGCGATCCTCCTGCCTCAGCCTTCCAAAATGCTAGGATTATTGGCATGAGTCACCTCCCCCAACCAGGTGTTTAACCGGGGACTAACATGAAGCACTTAGAAGAGTACATGGAACATAGTGAGCTACAAAAATATTTGCTCCTAGCATAATAATTTAATTGTGTATCTTAACAAAATTGTGTATGTTAGGCAGGTGGCATGCCAATGGAAGTGGTCTCCTATAACTGCATGCAATCATTCTTCTCACCACTGAGAGTTGCAGCAAATGGGGGCATATATTTATAACTTACTTTTCTCTCTGTGTGACTCAGTAGGCAATGACTATGCATGTAGTACAATGTTAAGTAGCACCTCCTGGATTGAATAGTACATAACTGACATAACCAGCAGAGACAGGCTAAAGACACTGAGCCGAAAGCCCTGGATGCTACTGCTAAATTGAAGCTCCTGAATCAGTTCCCTCTGACCAACTGCTGCTGTGGTGCTGCCTTCACAAGCACTCTGCTGAGCACTCAGATTGAGGGGCTGTGCTATCGTTCATCAGACAAGCCTCAGCCAGAACTGTTCAGCTGACAAACTGGTAGCAGTCCAGAAAGACAGTTCTGACTGCATCGTGAAAAAAGGCCAATTTAGATTCTTTCTCATAGTGAGAAAAACATAAACATGTGATTGATCGATTCTCCTTCATTAGACTAATTGGTTTAGATTTGATAGTTAATTGCTAAAAATACATTTAGAATATAAACCTTACTGTGTCAAGGTCCCAAAAAAGAAATAATTGGTATGGTATAAAGTATTTAATTGTATGCTAAAAACTTCTAAGCTAAAATATTTTCAATTTATGCAAGGATAGGTGGCATACCTATTATATATTATTCCCCTATTAAGCACATTTATAATAAGAGAAAATTATCTTCCATAAAAAAATAAAAGCCATGTAAAATTAAGGACTAAGTTCTTCTGCACAGACTAGACAACAATTGCTAACACATAAGGTCAATGAGAGTCAGAACAGTCAGAGAAAGCTTCAGGAAAACAAAAAAATTGTCTGCCAGGTCTGAATGAATGAGGCTAGATAAACAGAAACTAAGAAGGCAGAAAGGCTAGCATGAGCAAGACAAGTGCTGAAATCTGCCCAATTAACTCTGAGGATAAAGTCCAAGAGCAGGGAAATAAAAACACATGTTCACATAGTAACCTGTAAGTGAAAGTTCGCAGCAGCATTTTTCATAATAGCTAAAACATGGAAACTAACCTAAAGGTCCATCAACTGATGAATGAATGGAAAAAAGTATAGCCATGCAATACAATATCATTTAACTATAAGAAGAAATAAACTATCAATGTGTGCTAAAACATGCATGAATTCTGGAAACATTATGCTAAGTGAAAAAGCCAGTCACAAAGGATGACATATTGTAGAACTCTATGTATGTGAAATATGCAAAACAGGCAAACCTATGGAGACAAAGGTAGATGGTGGTTGCCTACAACAGGGGTAGGTGAAGGGACATGGAGGAAGGCTGCAGTCACGCCTAGGAGATGTGGGGTTGCTTTTCAGGGTGATGAAAATGCTGTGAATATACTAATAGATACTGAGTTGCACATTTTTAATGGTTGAACTGTCTGATATGTGAATGATATCTCAGTGAAACTGTTTTTAAAATCCAATGGCAGGATCAAGATAATTTTCTCAGCTCTCAATTTTTGATGTACATACTATATCAGATCTAAATATTTCTACACTTTTATAGTATATTTTAAATAAAAGATAAATAAAGAGAATGCCTAACTTTTCAAATAGTTTGTAAATTAACATAAAACATGTACATTTCAAAGAACAGTATGATGGCCTCTCTCTACAAGTTAACCTAGAATCTGTGAAATAAATAGATACAGATTCTGTGTCCATTCACAAAAGTGAAGAAATAAGACAATTTTCTGGAACATTCCATTAAATCTTCCCCTCTGATTTAATCTAGCCTGCCTCATCATAGCAATACAAAAATTACTTGAAAATATGTTGAACAGGAAAAAGGTCAATTTTCTGTGAGGAAGGATGTAGAATTCTTAATTTTTCCAAGGGTACATACTGTAAGAGAAAAGCTATGCAATGGTTTTTCAAAATGGTAGAATGAAAGCCACAATATTAAAAAAAAGTACATTATAAAGATAGTAAAATGGAAATAATTAAAATGAAAATACAAAATCAAGCTTCTGCCAAAATGAGTATCCTAAAACATGTTATGTAATTCAATCAGCTGCAGAATAACTGTCGACATGTTAAAATTCCATACATATTTGACTTTCCACTTGAAATAATTTCTTCTTTGAGGCCTGTGTCTTATCCAAATTAATGTGACAATGTGATGTACCTTCCAGTGGAGACTCTAATGTAGTTAATTTTTTACGGGGATCAGCCACTTCTTGAAGTTGCCTCACAACCACCTGATAAAATATTTTTGTTACTGATTTTATAAATTGCCTTCTTATTATGTTAGTAACATTTAACTCTAATATACCTACTTTGAAAATTATCACCACACACATTAATTCACCTTCTTTTCATCACATGTACACACTTTTGTTTATTACTGAATTCAGCGAGGGAGGCAGAATGTGTTACCTTCCTGCCAAATTAGTATTCTTACTTAACAACAGATTCATCCCACCATTTGATCATCTTAGAAGCTCAACTCAACCTCAAAGTTCCTAGCATATTCAATCACCTGTTCAAATCCTTCCAACAGATTCCTATCTCAGAATAAAAGTAAAATTCCAATGGCCTTTGAGGCCCTAGGTAAACAGGCCTCTACCTCCCTCTCTGACTTCAAGCTCCTACAACTCCCTCCTGTGCTCACTCCATTCCCACTGTACATAAGCCTGCCACCCCTCTTTAGTCTGAAAATGGGGATCTAATGCCTAACTCATAAATCACAGGCAGCTACAGTATCTTTGTACTGGACAAAGTTATATTCAAATGATAGTCATTGAGTCTTGAAATAAAAATTATGAGCTAATTATTAATAAAAATATTCAAAGTAAACTATAAATTCCAGTGGGAAGACCAAATCAAATATGGTTTTGCTAAAATCTACCACATTTATCCTAAATTGTAATTTTATAACAAGTAGGTGCCTTTAAAACACTATGTGGTCATAAAAATACGTAATTTGAGACTCACATTTTCAGATTTAAGTTAAATTAATATGAATAACAACAAAGCTTATACCAACTAAAATATATAAAAAGCTACTTAAAGGAAGGTATTAGAAGACACAGCAATACACTTCAGTTCATCTGGGGAATCTAGAATTAAGTGACAAAGCAAATCACTTACTTACATTTTAATTTGAAAATACTCATTTCAGGTGTAAACATTTCCATTTATACCTTCATCATGGTCTTAACGTGGCAACATAAAGACATTAAAATTATTGCTTCAGCAGCACAGGACTATCTACCTTAAAATATGACTCTGTGCCTAATAAAATTTCATAGGTGACACAATATCTTTTCTCAAAGTAAATCATCTCTCAGCTCCACCTTTTATTTCCTGGAAGCAAGGTATGTTTCTAAGCTGATATAATAAACACATTTTTCCTTTTTTTTATTAAAAAGCTTTATTGAAATATAATTTACATACTATAGAATTTGTTTTAACATAAAGTTAAAAGATTTTTAGTAAATTTACTGAGTTGTGCAGCCATCTCTACAATCCAACTTTAGAGCATTTCCATCACTGCACGATCCCTCCTACCCATTAGCAGTCACTACCAGCTTCCAGCCCCACTCTTTGTAAACATTAATCTACTTTTTGTCCCTATACATTTATCTTTTCTAGATGTTTCATGTAAATGGAATTATACAGTATGGTAAACACACTTTTTATCTATTGATTTTTATATTCAACTGGGTTCGACATGTATCCAGAACCAAATGTTTAAATTATCTTTCTAGAAGTTTGAAAGTATTTATCTTCCTTGACACTACTCTTTCTGTTTTCTCTTTCTCATACTGAAAGACACTTTCTTTTAAATGATTATATTCATTCATTCGCTTCTTATTTTTCTCTTCTAGCAGGAGGTCTCTCTTTCCACTCTCAATAGAGCCTCTTTGGATATTAATTACTATCTCTTGATGATCCTCTTTCTGATGAACATCGTCTAGTTGCTGTTCAAGCCGCAGATTTTCACGTTGGAGTTGACATATCCTCTCTTCTACACAGTTCCACTTTCCAGTGGATTTACTCACTTTTGCTTCTGCATTTTGATACATCTCTTTCATTTCATTTGCTGCTGTGTTTGGCTTAGGTCATTGTGTACAGTTTCGAAAGCCAATGACTTTTTTCTGAGAGTATCTCTTGTCTTAGGGAACTTATCTTCTAAGGTATTGAATTTAATTTGCATTTTAGAAAGTTGTTCAGTAAGAAACTCATTCTTATCTTCTACTTCAGAAATATCAGAAGTCATTTTTACTTGTAGAGAAATGTCTTGTGTTCTCTCTAAAGCAAGTCTTAGGTTTCTTTCTGTTTTCACACTTTCACTGTGTTTACTTATAGCAGCAGCCAGTCTAGACTGACACGATTCAATTTCAGCTTCCAGTCTTGCCTTGCTTTCCTTTTCCTTCAACAGTTTGGAATTGAGCCCTGTATTCTCAGCCTTGAGATCATGAAGCTCTTGTATCAATACTGGAATGCTGTTTTTGTTAGTTTCCTCATTGAGTTTTATACTCTTTTCAAGGGCAGCATTTCTTTCTTTAACAATTTTAATGTCCGTAAGACATTTATTTTCTTTTTCCAGGCTGTCATTTTTCATTGTGCATATTTCCTGTCTGAGTATAGCAACATCTCTCTTCAAAATGCAATTTTCATCCATCAGATCTTCCGTTTCTTCATGAGTATGAAAATCCTAAATAAAATAAAAGAAAGTTTTAGCTAGTACTCCATAAAATAACATATCATGATTACCTCTGAAGTGAATGAATAACCTGCACATCCATACACTAACAAGGTTACTGTAAGTGGATGTCCAACTGGAGAAAAAGTTGAAGCAAAACTTTGAACCTTATAGAGCATAAATTCCAAAAAGTTCAGAAATGTATTTAAAGTCAATGAATTTATAAAAGTAAACACACACACACACATACACGCACACACGCACACCAGAGAATTTTTAAGAATATCAGAATTGGAAGAGCCTTTCCCTGAATTACCACAAACCCAAAAGCAGAAATTAATGCATTAACAAATTTGACTAAATTAAAATATATCAAAAAAATTGCATTTATACTTTGATATCTAACCCATTCACCACCCTATAGTAAGAATCTTAGTTCACATGTATTTGGACAGATAAAATTTCCCAAAGTTATTACAGTTCTGTTTCCCAGATAATATTCTATTGCAATTTGACTCTTTTAACAATTTTATAGTCAGTTGTAAGAATTACATTTACTAAATAAAAAATCTAGACATTATACTAGTCACTCCTATATACATTCATTGATGAACTCATCTAGTTACCACAATTTTGAAAAAGAAAGGTTAAAAATATAAGCAAGTGCCAGGCACGGTGGCTCATGCCTGTAATCCCAGCACTTTGGGAGGCCGAGGTGGGTGGATCATAAGGTCAGGAGTTCTAGACCAGCCTGGCCAACACGGTGAAACCCCATCTCTACTAAAAATACAAAAATTAGCCGGGTGTGGTGGCAGGCTCCTGTAATCCTAGCTACTC
>NW_012105442.1:37344-61737 GCF_000951045.1 Mandrillus leucophaeus
TTCTAGTTCTCCAACAGATCACAGTTACTTCTGTGATGTAAATATATCAATACAAAACTTTTATTTCAAAACACCAATAGTAAATAAAATTTATAGAACTCTTCTTAGAATATTATGAGATTATTTGTGACTGCAATAATTTGTTTCTTCTTTATAATATTAGGTAATCAGTATGAAATAAGGGAAAGAAAAAGGAACAATTTTACTGGGAACAAAATTTTTATCAATACATTATCACTAAGTGTATATTATGGTATATAATTGTTTTCAAAAGCTCTTTGTAATAAAATAGTATTCTATGTGGATGCCAAGATTTATAATAAATATTAATAATTGTACCTGTAAAAGTCATCATTCATTTTTAAAAGTGAGATAACATTTCTGATTTGTTTTAGACCTATTATAGTATATATTAAATCAAGTGGATATTATAAGTAAAATTGATAAATAATGCTTAAAATATAGAATTTTTACCAAAGATCGATTTACCTGATTTGGAGTATTTCTTACAGTCTTCGGTTTCATCTCTAGTGACTGAACAGTCGGTTCAAGTTGTTTGCTTCAACTTCTTTCTTACATTGTTTCTCTTTCCTTTCTAACTCTTCTCTATTTTTCTTTGTACAGCATATTAACATTTGTTTTTTCTTCATTTTCTTGTTTTAAGGTGCGTCTGCAGATAAAGACATTTATCTTAAAATTCATTTTGTTAAAAAATAAAAAGTTCATCTTCTGATCTACCTCTTCATATGCTACTATCCTAACAAAATTTCTATGTTCTGGATTATTTTTCCTTTGCAGCTCTCAGATATTTAATTTCTCACTTCAACATCTTCAAAAGAATGCATATACTTGAAAAGTAGTAAGGAAAGAATATTCTGCTAAAGTTTGTGTTCCTAGTCCCTCTAGTATATTTTATAAAAAAGGATACTGGAGATTATTCAGTAAAGTTACATGTTCAAAATTACCTTTTTAAATCACACAGTCATAATTACTCCCTAATTTAAAAAGATCATTGACAATTAACTAATTTTTTAAAGTTACTATTTATTGACAAGTGTCTAAGTTCACTAGAAATAAAGTTTCATCTTTATGAAATATTGCAGGTATCTCTCCAAATGACTGACGGTATAAGATGGCACCTTCAGATGTCTTTCACACAAACTATCTGCAGATTACTGTAATCCAAAACTAGGCTAAAGAGTCTAACATATCCATACTTTTTATATTTCTTTCTTAATACTTTCAATTCACCTTGCTATTACATATATTTTATATATTTATTGGCCTACTGTTCATTATGTGTAATATATAATTAATGTCCTTAATAAATGTGTATATGTTTATACAAGTTATGTTTTCCTGTGAAATCTAGTTCCAGAAGTGAAGTTGTCGAGTTAAAGGGATGTCAGGTTATTTGAAATTTTGATACACAGCACTAAGTCACCCTTCAGAAATAATTTAATAATTTCATATACCAACAGTGTGTGAGAATGCCTTTTTCCTCACATTTGCCAACACTAGTAATTACTTTTTAAATATCAGCATGACTTTTAAAAATATATCTTATTTTATGTTAATTTGCATTTTTCTGATTACCAGACAGGGCTAAATATCCCTGGTAAAAGTATAAAACTTGTTAATCATAAAGAATATTAGTCTAATTTTGAATTACTTTATAGCACAATGACAATTACCTCCTGTTAAATACTGCTATAGGCAGCCAGGCACGGTGGCTCACTCCTGTAAACCCAGCATTTTGGGAAGCCGAGGTGGGCAGAACACCTGAGGTCAGGAATTCGACACCAGCCTGGCTAACATGGTGAAACCCCATGTCTACTAAAAATACAAAAAATTAGCTGGGCACGGTGGCACATGCCTGTAATCCCAGCTACTATGGAGGCTGAGGCAGGAGAATTGCTTGAATCCAGGAGGCAGAGGTTGCGGTGAGCCAAGATCACACCATTCCACTCCAGCTTGGGCAACAAGAGAGAAACTCCATCTCAAAAAAAAAAAAACCAAAAAACAAAACCACCGCTACAGGCTTACTTATCATGCTCTTCCTTCACCTCCTTGGGAAACTGCTGAGGGTATGTTTTCCCAGTCTTTCTTTGTTGGGTTAATCTGCCAGCAGCAGCAGCAGATGTGCAATCACATAGACTTTCTGATAGTTGTATTTTTTCACTTTTGTTTGTATTATTTCCTTCTTTGACCTTTAATAAAATAATAAATATTTTATTCAGTAGAAAAACCTTTTTCCCTGATTTTTTCACTTGATTCAGGTTGTCACCATTTTAATCATAAAAATATTTTGGGCTTAATTTAATTTTATCATTATACGTAACTATTAAAATTGTAAGATATTCTTATTTCATCATTGAAATATTTTTGTAAAGTCTGCTCATTTCTGTTTGAGTGAATAGAAGAATTTTCCAAAATTTCAACAAGGGCCCTTCTCCACTTCGTGCTTTTATTCCCATCCACTCTTTGCTAGCCGATATAAATTTTTATGCTATCTGACTGGCAGAAACAGAGAAATAAAAAGACACAGACATAACATATGTCTTCTGTCTTTACCACCTGGATTTTACATGAAATAGCCAGATTAAGAGGATGTGACCTTGTAGGGCTTCGGGAACAGTAAAGAAGCTTAAAGAAGCTTTCCCTTTTCTGCACTAAGCTATTCTTTTCCCCACTGCCTTTCCTCTCTCTTTTGTTTTTTCATTTGAATCCTGGGATATCAAAAAAGTAAAGGTGCTCTCTGAACTATGGGAACAAAAGTTTGCCACAACACAAAAAGCAGAGTGAAATTGCTGACCTTCTAGTGCAGAATTCTGGAAAACAAGATGCTTCCCAGATTTCACATTCAATTACCACAAAAGTTTATAGGTGGAAAACATATGGTACAGTTACCTACTTTAGCCCCATTATCTACTGCTAATGGGAGTCAAACCAATCAAGACATATTCAGTGTTTCATACAAAGCTCCTAAGGTGGCATTCCCTAGCATTTCATGGCACCAAATAATATGATACAATTTCATATTCCTGAATTACATAAATTACCAGATAAATTTATCAAATTAGATATATTAAAAGTCTAACTGAAGCAAAGCAATTTAATGCCCCAGAGGGTGGAAAAAGGCCTCATCTGCTTTACTTTGAAAGAAGTAAAACTCCAGATTGTTGTCCATCTTTAGAACACAATCTACAGAACTCAACTTTCTACTAAAGAGGCAAATGCTAAATTTTGGGTTGAGAAGTTATGCTTCTTATATGATAAAAATCATACATGTCAAAACTTACCATATTTTATTAAACAACATAATATAAAGGTCTGATTCAACAGCAATATTAGAGAGTGGTAATGTTTTAAAGTATGTGGAAATATATATTTGTTTTCAAAAATATTTGAAATAACCATGATGGGACTGTAAGTTCAAACAGTTTGAGCTAAGCAGATAAACTTGCATGCATGAAAACACATTAAACAGACTCCTTTGGCTGGGAATATTCGTTGCAACTCTCAAGGCTAGATGTGTTTTTGTGGCTCTTCTCAGTCATTGCTTCCCTCCCATTGTATTCTCATTCTATCATTAAATAATGTAATTCATCTCTAAATGAACACAGAAAAAAAATAATCTAGAATCTAGACCTTGTTTCTTCAGCAATTTCTTTCTTTATCTGGTTCAGAAGGTCACATGGTACATGGCTGAATTAGTTTCCCAGCCCATATGCCACTTGGAAGACTGATAGTGAGACTTAGGTTGATTAATGAACAAACATTACGAGAACATTCTCCAGAACCATTATTTAGATAGCAGAACTAATCTACTTTGACACATAATTACACATTTAGATAACCCCCATAACTGTACACATGAGATTTTCTTGAATAGAAAATTTGACTACATCAAATAATTGATAAAGAGAAAAAACAGAAGCAGCAAGTGAACTTCTGTATTTCTGAAGTTGAACTGTCTCTTTCTCCAAAGTCAGGAACTCAACTTGTAACATGCCTACCTCATTCTTAAACCTTGGAATATCTTTGCTGTACGTCTTCTAGCTATACTTTTTATGTTCTCTCACTATGTGGTAGAGAATAACTCACATTTTATAATTCAAGATTCACGCTTTTGTAGTTATTAGCACTGGGATTGTCATATAGTGGCTTCTGGAACAAGCACTGTATTGGTTTTCTGTTTTTATACGTATCTGTAACAGCAGATTTACTGTGGCTTTCTATCTGAATCATATGCTTCATTGCTTTGGGGTGGGTAAACCACAAATCAAAAAGACTTTCAAGATCTCTAGACTGAGGCCAATGCCTAATGTCTAATTTCCAATTACTGGTATTTGGCTTTCTATTTTTTGCCATTTGCATGTTAAACTCTTAATCTCTTTCTTTCAATCATAATTACTGGGTTCCTTAATTTTTATCATTACAAAAATTTTCTTCATCTGTGTTAGAAACAAGCTATGTGTCTGGTTTGTTATCATTTCTTAGTCTGATCTATTTTCATTTAAATGAAGCTTAGAAGATAACTGGTAACTGTATTTCAGGGACCTGGAGTGTGACTGGAATGAAAAGATATTTGACATGGACTTCCTCTGTCAGGCACTGCCTGGAATGCTACAGAGTTAGACCCTCCAGATGCAGCTCCTCCTCAAAATCAGGGACATGATTCATCAGATTAGAGGGCACTCCCTTTAAGTTCATCCCTCTTTATAGTTACTATGTAGGAGCTCTTCCTCAGGGCAAGCAGTAATTTGGGAGTTTTCAAAACTTTCACCAATATTCAGCTTAAACTTGTTTGTAATGAATTTTAAAGGAAGTCCTGAATATACAGATATATTCCCTTTATCACAATTCCTACCCAGTTCTGGTTCCTGAGAAATTTTTTTTCCACAGGTGCACAAGTGGAAAACTAATTTGCTTGTTTCGTTTCTCAGATGTCTTTTCTGTCAGAGTGCATGTTTTAAAATTAGCTTTAATCAAGTATAAACAAAGAAATAGCAGAAAATAATTTAAATTTAACTGTGAAACTTAATCTATGTGTTGCTACTCTTAAATTATGGGATTGTAACTAAAAAGTGAAAAATAATTTGCCTTGGCTTAACATAGGAGAAAAACATGAACCGGCAAGCTGAAACTCTCAGTGTTTGTTTGGACTAAACTTATTATGTGTTAAATCTACCAGAAATGAATTCAAAGATGATATGTGGTATTATAAAAGCTTCCTCTCTTAAAAAGATGTTACCTCAGCATACCGGTGAGCCCCTACAGTGCATTTATATTTCTGCAGATTAGAAGATTAGAGACTAGGCAAACACAAAATTATTAAGAGCCAAACTGAACACCACTAAGAAAGAGAAGCAAAATTTTAAGTTCTAATTCAAATGATAAACTATGATAGTGTTATGTATCTGGATAGATTTTCTACTTATATCCACTTCTAATATATTTTAAGTTCTGCTAGTGATAGCGGATGGATTTTTAATATTTTAGTAATATTTACTATTTATTTATGCTGAAATAAAGTTCTTGTTTGTACCCTGACACCAACGGTCCCACTCTGCAAGGTATAATTCCCTTAACAGACAACTGGGTTGACTTTTATGACCCCATTCACTCCCTGAACACAAACACTGAAATCAACTGGCAACCACAAAACAAATAAATCTTTAAACTCGGCACTGGTGAACAGCAATGTGAAACTGCAAAATTTGAACCACTAGCAATGATGACTCCTTTAACATTAGTTTAACTCAGTGGCCATCATTGTTAAATTGTTCATAATTTCTATTCCTTAGTAATATGACTCAATATTTCATGTTACCTTCTGTATTATGAGTAAGGTTATAAAAATAAAAGAGCAAGATAATACTGGAAATTTCTTGCCTCAATTCCAAAGGTGAAGACAGCTATGAGTTACCACAGATGGTAGGAATATCTTAAGTTTCATAAGTGGTTAAATGTTTTAAAAATTAAATTTAAAATTATGATCTATTGGATTCTAAAGGTATAGTCTAAAAGGTCATGTCATTTGGACTACACGTTGTTATTAAAGCAAAAAAAAAAAACCAATATTAGACAAGAAACTTAAATTTTTATATACCTGTGGTTGCTTCTTTTCACTTCTTTCAAGCCTTTCTCGCTCTTCCTCTGAAGCCACTAGTAAGTCTTCTTCTGTTGAAAAATTCATAGGTTTAGTTCAAATGAACTAAGAACAGTTAAATAAATACTATAATCTTTATACAAATAGAGAATAAAATTTCTTTGTATTTTATATTTTGAGAGTTTAAATGAAGCTTAATGTTTACTGAAATATTTACTTATTTAAGAAATACTTCTAATTATCCAAAACTTTAACAAACCACTTGGGGAGACACTAGGTATCACCAGGTTCAAGTCATACAAAATCTCAGGGTCACTTACAAATTGTTCCACCCAATATAAATAAACAAAGCTGTTGCAAACAAAACAAATTTTGAAATACAGTCAAAATATACAATGTAACACTTTACTGTACTTCATAACAGTATCTTTTTAACAACACACTAATTGAGTTGGCAGTTACTAATAATTTGCAAAATTATTGTTGTTTATACTGTAATTAGTGTGCACCCTGTTTTTTACATCGCAAATGTTCTACAATTCTGAAAAATGTATTTTCATCTTTTAAGACTCAGAATGTAGGCTGGCCATAATAGCTCACATCTGTAATCCCAGCACTTTGGAAGGCCAAAATGGGAGAACTGCTCGAGGCCAAGAGTTTAAGACCAGCCTGGAAACCATAGCTAACCTTGACTCTACAAAAAATTCGACAGGCATGGTGATACGTGCCTGTAGTCCCAGCTACTCAAGAAGTTTAGGTGAGAAGATCCCTTGAGCCCAGGAGTTTGAGGTTGCAGTGAGTCTCGATCACGTCATTGCACTCCACCCTGGGGCATAGAGTAAGAACTTGTCTCCAGCAACAGAAAAAGAAAAGAAAAAAAAAAGGCTCAGAATGCTATGTGAAGTCTTCCTTGATTCTAGCTATCTTTCTCCACATACACACGTTTCTGCTTCTTGGGGCTCCCTTAATACTTTGTCAATTTTTCTAGTGTCACTTTACCACCTCAACTGCACATCATGTCTTTGTCGATCCCCTTTGCTGCTAGACTGGAGAAGACAATCTTCTGAATCATCTCTGTATAAACAGTCTTAACTTGCCAAATAATTAGCTACTGAGTTCCTGTTAAGTGTTAGGCATTGGGGTAAAAGGAAGGAAAATAAAAGCTGTCAGGGATGGCTTTCCTAAAGATCATGCATGAGCTGAGACTTAGAGAGTAAGGTTAGCCAGATTAAGTGAGGCAGAGGGCAGGAAAGGGTGAGCACATGCCAGGCAGCACCAAGAGAGGGAGAGAAGCCTCCAAGAGCATATGTATTTCTCTGCAAAAGAGGAATGGTGAGAGGGGCATTACCAGCAGCTCAGTAATTCCAGAGAAAAAGGCAGATGGGGAAAGGGCTACGGATGGAGATTCGGGCAGAGGTCAGTTTCTTTTTCTTTTCTTTTTTTGAGACAAGGTCTTACTCTGTCTCCCAGACTGGAGAGCAGTGGAATGATCTTGGCTCACTGCAACCCGGCCTCCCAGGTTCAAGCAATTCTCCTGCCTCAGCTTCCCAAAGAGCTGAGATTACCGGCGGGTACCAGTACCGCCTGCTAATTTTTGTATTTTTAGTAGAGATGGGGTTTCACCATGTTGGCCAGGCTGGTCTCGAACTCCTGACCTCAAATCGTCCACCCGCCTCAGCCTCCCAAAGTGCTGGGATTACAGACATGAGCTACCGTGCCCAACCCAGAAGTCAGTTTCTGAAAGCCTTATATAAACCTTTAATATGCTTGGACATTAGGTATTCAGGAGTGGTTCACAGATCTATTTACATTAGAGATAATTAACTCTAAATACTGTGAGGAGCATAAAATTCTGAGGCATATAAATAAATGAACAAAGATAAAATATAAGGCAATATTGCAAAGATGATGCAGGTCTGAGGAGATGTTTTTAGAAATATTTAGAATATAAGTATCAGTGGCCATTATAAGAATGAATTTTTATTGAAAGAATAAATATATATATCTGGGTCCCCAAAGAAATACATTCTGCTCATTACTTTACAAAAATTATCAAATGAGAAGTAAAATAATACACATAAACTGTTTCAGTTACTTGTATTTACTTTATACTTTTTCTGTTTCAGTTTTACTGTGCCAAGAAAATGCATTTGGGTTTTGTGGTGGTGGTGGTCGTGGTGGTGGTTGTTGTTAGAGATGGAGTTTTGCTCTTGCTACCCAGGCTGAAGTGCAATGGTGCGATCTCAGCTCACCGCAACCTCTGCCTCTCGAGTTCAAGCTATTCTCCCGCCTCAGCCTCCCGAGTAACTGGGATTACAGGCATGTGCCATCATGCCCAGCTACTTTTGTATTTTTAGTAGAGATGGGTTACTCCATGTTGGTCAGGATGGTCTCAAACTCCCAAACTCAGGTTATCCGCCCACCTCGGCCTCCCAAAGTGCTGGGGTTATGGGCACAAGCCACCATGCCCGGCCACATTTGGGGATTTTGTTTTAAAAGTTCTGCTTCCTGGATCTACCAAGCTCATGAGAAAATAGAAGCAAACAAGTCATTTGCATAGTTAAGAAACTTTGGATTTATAGCTTGTCATCACTACTCTGGAAGATTATATCATGTTTTATACAACAAAATGTTAATTCTAGACATAAAGGGAAAAAGAAATTAAAAGTATAGGAGTGAAAAAATAATGCATAATTTATTACTGTTCACCTGATCATATGACTAAGGGCACTGAATTTAACTTGTATGTAAAGTAGACCCTATAGTTCTGCAGTTAATCAATAGACTGAGTGTTCTAGCAGAACTAAATTTGATGCTCCTGTGTTATCTTTAAATGATACAGCTCTTCTGAACACCCATACTCCTAGTGGATTACTATCCATTAAGACAAGGTGATGGAATGTGTGAGTACAGCCGAGGAGACACAACAAGGCAAATGCTCAATGGCTCCCATTAATATTGGAAAAATCAACACTATAATACAGAAAGCCATAGACATCATTTAACATTTGGTTTGGGAAGGTATTTTTAGTGACATTGCATACAGTTGTAACTAATAATTGCAGAATTAGAGATGTAAAAATAAATCAAAGCCACACTGTGCTTGACTAGGAAATCTGTAGACGTCTGCAGCAGCCCCCAATTTTTCCAATCCAGCCCCAAAATTCTAAATATAATCATGGTACCACACTCAAATTTATGTTAAATACTAACCTCAATGAAATTACTCTTTCTCCTCATTCTCTTTGTTATTTATATGTTGCTTTCCTTAAAGGAAGAATACAAATGCCTTGCTAAGAAGCATTATGTTTGGCTGTAGGCTGCATAAGGGAAGTAAACACAAAGTACATTTGACCACAAAATGACTTTACAAGTCAGAACTATGGTAGCATGAAGCCAACCGAGGGAATCTAGAATAAAATTTTCCATGCTTCTTTCCCTTCCTTGCTCTCTTTCTACTGTAATAGCTGTGATTCACACAGGTAATGAAGAGTATAATTCCCTGATAGAAACACAGCTTCAAGATTAATCCTTTCTTTAACTATGAAGTTCGTGTGTCCAAAGTTTGTGGTCGCTGTCTGATTTTTTATCACTGATGGTGATAGATATTTATCATCAACTCACAACTTCCCAAATTTTTGAAAAGTCTTACTATTGACAGTTCAAGTAGTAGAAATACAATCTAAAATATCTGAAAATAAAGTTTTCATTTATTAGAATGTAAATAGTAATACAAATTGTAATAAAGTGTAAAAATTCTTTCTTCCCTGAAGCAGTGCCATGTTGTCATCTACCCCACAAACACACTACTCCCTCATGGTCTAATGTATTTTACAAGCCCTGTAATTGCTATTAACTCAGACAAGTTTACTTAACTAGAATCTCTCATTTTGTTCTGAGCTTTTGTTATTTACTACAATTTACTTTGAATCACTCAACAATGTCTATTATATATTTTGTTTTTCACGATGTTTTAATAATTAAGATTCTTCAGAGATAAGAAAATATTTGAATAACTAACTTTGTGCATAAACACATTAAGATTAAATACCCAAGACATTATTTTGCGTTTCTGTGTACTAGAGACAAAAACTTCAAAAAACATTTCAATGAATATATATTAAATTAAAAACTGCTTTCATCTTCCCTCAACACATGAATACCTTCAGAATTCATATATGAAGCCTTAAATATAGACCAAAGATTTGCATAAAATATAATAGCCTTAAAAAATCTTATCTATAGCCGGCACAGTGGCTCCCACCTGTAATCCCAGCACATTGGAAAGCTGAGGTGGGCAGGTCACCTGAGGTCAGGAGTTGGACAGCACCCTGGCCAACATGGTGAAATCCTCTCTCTAATAAAAATAGAAAAATTAGCAGAGTGTTGTAGCATGTACATGTAGTATCAGCTACTCAGGGGGCTGAGGCAGGAGAATTGCTTGAACTCAAGAGGCAGAGGTTGTAATGAGGCAAGACTGAGCCACTGCACTCCAGCCTGGGTGATAGAGCAAGACTGTCTCAAAAACACAAATAAACACACAAAAACCTAATTGTTCCCATATAAAAATAGGTCTAGTTCACACTAGATCTGAAGCATACACAATGCCGTGAGACAGGACAGAAATGTATTTAACAAGTTCTATTCCCGGTTTCTGTATAAATAAAACTGTTGAATCTAAGCTTTTAAGGCAAGTCAAGGAAAAGAGCAAAATAATGTAAAAGTGAAACTTGAAAGTTCATTTCACCATCAAGGGCTCATGATGACTAGACATTCACAAACTATATATATTGTTCAAAACATTAGTTCTGAATTTTGATCTGAGTATCCCCGGAGTTTCGGTTTCATTCAAGGATGTCCAAGAAGTCAAATAAGACAATGCCATTTGCTCTTTTCAGTTTTCTTTTCTGAGAACAGCACAGCAAACTTCTACAGAGAAAGGAATTGTCCTAACTTCAGAGGCTAAAGGCTCATGAATCATAGTTCTAAGGACATTTATAAACTATGGTGGTGCATGCTTGCACTCTGAACTTTTCAGCTTTAAACTCTCGTATAGTAAACATTAATAGATACAAACTGATTAAACAAAAGCCTTTTTAATCTGACATTATTTTTATTTTTCTTTCTTTCTTCATTGATCAGCAACAGGAGAGTCTAACTAAATGTGGTAAAGTGGTTTAAGGGAATACAATGAAAAGTGTAAAATGAATTAAACCAGAGATAATCATATCAATGTGGATGCATCTGGAAAATATAATACAAAATACACCAAAGAAAGTGGCAGAAAGGTATGTAAAGTGTATAACCCACTAACATACCATTTTAGGACAGAAATAAAAAATTCTGCATATTATTTCTGAGCATCACAATATAGTTAAAGATTTCAAAAGGGCACTGAAATGAAAAACAATCGATTTATGATGCCGGTAGCCTCTATGCAATCATGTTTCAAAAACCTTAACACCAAAAAGTCTCAAAATAACCCTTTTAAAAGACTCTACCAGTTATAAATGAATAAATACTTCCCTGATTTTTAATAATCAAAGATGCCACAAACACACACATACACACACCTATACATACACATACACACACAGTCTGCTCATTGGAACATCTGATTGGCTTCAGAACATCAGTGTAATAACACTAGCAGCAAGTCTCTATAGTTAAAACAGAAACTGACACGTTAATAAGTAAAGCTTTCCTCTAGGTAAAGATCAGAACTCCAACTAGCACATAACTCACTGGAAATATCCTAGAGTCTCAAAATTCACTGCTTTGAATCCCTGACAAGTATAAAAATTTTATATTGAAAACTTTATGCTATTCAAAACTTAAAACAGAAACATCTGAGTTAAAGCTTACATTTTTAAAAATATTTTTTATGCTTCTAAATTTATTTTTATTCAAATACAGATACCAACAATAACATTTATGTTAATGAATTAGGGGTTAAGAATAATGTGAGTACTTTTCAATCATTTGAGGTACTTATTTCCAGCATTCCATTTGTATTGAAAACGTACCTGCTCTCAATATCTGAACATTCTTTCTTTGTACTGCTCCTTTCACAGCAGGATCTTCCATTTTAGTGCTAGGCTGAATAGGTTTTAAAAGAAAATGATTCATAAATCATATATATTTTATACAATATGGAGTTAGTGCTTCAAAAATATGCATAATTAATTACCTTCAAGGAAGGATGTTTTGCAGGAGGCTCTACAAAGCAAAGGGGATATGTCATCAATTACATGTAAGTATGAGTATGACAGGGCCAACCAAACATTCATGCAGTGTTACTATCAAGCTGAGTTTTCATGCCTGGCTATAAAAATACTTACTTAAGGTTTTGAGGTTCTTCTTGACATCTTTTCATTGCCTAGGACAGCAACATGACAGAAATATGAGGAAAATAGGAATATAGGATTCCTAAAACACAGTTTACATTTCAATAGTGAGATTATGTTTCTAATGCCTATACATAAAATAGAAAACCATGGATAGCACCGTGAACACGTGGGCTAATGAGGAGAAAACAGACCATTAAACAGAGGACCAAATCAAACCTGAGGGAATCAATGTCAAAGCTGATGGTGAGTGTACAGAGTATTTTCACTCAACACATCAGAGGCATGGCTGCCAGCACACCACAAACAAATTCCCCTGTCCTGTCACTGAGGAATACACAGTTGAGATGACAGTTCGGATGAATGTGCAATTCACCTCTCATTAAAGAGAGTGTTCTAAATTGATCAGCTAGGATACACACTTATGAAATGACAGCTAATCAAAATACTCATTTTTCCCATGACCGCATGGGCTATTGTAGCACCTACGTTTCTCCTATCTCCTCGTTTGGCCTTAAATTAGAGCTCCTTGATCCACTCATGCAAGGCAGTCCAAAAAACACACCAAACAAACCGTGTAGAATAAGCTTCCAATATCAAAACATTTATCAAAAAAGAAAACATTGAATTACCACAGACTTGCTGGATATGAATACACTTTCATACTACAAAATTAGTGTAATATTTATTGAAAATGACAATTTTGGTATTCACAGAATGAATTTTACAATATTATTGCTTCTAAAATTAGCTAAGTTTGGTATATCATCTTACACTGTAAAGGATTTTTATAAAACACCTATCATATCAAAGAACTGACTGTTTCGAAAAAAAATTAGCCGAAGTATCTATATGCAACTTAATCACATCTTATTCACTCATGTCAATGAGACGTCTCTCTCTGAGACCTGACAGTTACGAAGTGAGATGAGCTGCTGTGGTTTACCCCAATTCCAGCACTCCCTCCTGCCTCCAGTACTCCCCACGGCAATAACCTCTTTTGTGAGACTGGGTATATGCTGAAGCAACTGGAAGTGAGTTGTCT
Source organism: Mandrillus leucophaeus (assembly GCF_000951045.1). NCBI lineage: Eukaryota > Metazoa > Chordata > Mammalia > Primates > Cercopithecidae > Mandrillus > Mandrillus leucophaeus. The sequence continues at coordinate 50,852 of NW_012105442.1, forward strand.
CAAGTTTACTTAGCTTTAACTCCCAAGACCCCAGCAAATGTCTTTCTTTCCTCCCTCCTTGTCCTTTCACAATCCCTCTTCCTTTGAAAAAGTGATTTTTAGATCTGTCGTGCTTCCCTTCCTAACTGCTTTTTATGGATAATTGTGACCACTGTTTACATCTGTATTCAGCAATAGTATACACCTGTAATCTCTCTTTTCATCTCATTCTCCTTCCCCTATGGCTAGAATCACGCTCAGAAATAAAAGGAAATTAATGCTTTCCCTTGATTCTGCTGTTTTAAAAATTGCTGTCCAATGGTTCTTTTTCCAGATTTCGCTAAAGGAAGGCTATTCCCTTGCTATTCAGAGCTATGTCCAAGGACCAGCACCAACATCACCTGAGTATTCATGAGAAAGGCAGAATCGATCAGAATGTGCATTTTGCAGAAGCTCCTCAACTAATTCATGAGAATTTGAATGCCCTGTTCTACACTGATACGCTTCCATATTTGTTTACCCTAGTTGCCCTTTTTGGCCTAGCCTCAATTTCTTCCCTATTATGTCCCTGAATTTAATACTACATTATAAGCCATAGTGTTCCTAATGAACTTTTAATCAGGCAATACCTTCTCTAATTAATTTCTTCTCCATAAATCACCCAACACTCTTCTTTTCAATTATGTTAATTTGACCTATATGATACTATCCCATGAGGTTACAACATTTTCTATAAAACTAAATTATAGCCATACATGGCTGACCACTTTTGGTGATGCTCATCTATGGTAGATAAAACACAGGTCTGTGTAGTAAAGTACCTCAATCCTTAATGCCTTCCCAGTAGTGAGGATGACAGCAAGAGTAGGAAAATGTTACTCTAATTCTCTGACACATTTTGGTACTGGAAGCTCACTTTATCTTCTTTCCTATTTCGAACACCATGTTCTTCCTTCTTCTACAGAACAATTTGAGTTTACTACCCTCCATTACATACACCCGCATTTTTTTTTTTAATTCCATGTACACTCTGCCCTCCTCATTCTTTCTCTTTTATTCATTTCCATTCCCTCTTTCCTGACTTGCCTCAGGTCTTAGAGTGTCTTCAAATGGAGCTCGTAACTCAGCTCCTTTAGTGGTACTCCCAATAGAATCAACTGCTGACCCTTGGTTAGAGACACAACTTATCACCATTTTACTTCTCCTTTACTTATTATACAGTTAACGGGACATTTTCTTTAGCTATTCGACTATATTAGTGCTTATATTTTAAAAGAAACATTCCATCAAATGACTTTTTAAACAAAATACGAATCTCACGTTCTCCTTTTGCATTGACTATTCTGTTTCCCTTTTCACGGGAAAGTCCAGGTAAAGGCTCTGACACTTTCTCGGGGACACACTGCTAAGGTAATATCAAGAAAAAGTTTCCATTTTAAAAATTATAATAAGTTGCATCAAGAGTTTCTTATCAATCTCTTTTTATGAAACTGGGTCTCACTCTGTCAAACCAGAGCTAGAACGCAGTGGTATGATTATGGCTCACTACAGTTTCAACCTCCTGACTTCAAGCAATCTTCCTACCTCAACTTCCCGAACAGCTAGAACTACAGGTGCATACCACCATGTCAGGCTAACGTTTTTATTGTTATTTTTGTAGAGGCAAAGCCTCATTATATTGCCCAGGCTGGTCTCAAACTCCTAGGCTCAAGGAAACCTTCTACTTCTGGCTCCCAAAGTGTTGAGATAACCACTGTACACCACCACACCCAGCCCTTTGCCAGGTTTATTTAATCAATTCCTTTAAATAAACCTCAATATTGCCCAGGCATGGTGGCTCACACCTGTAATCCCAGCCCTTTGCCAGGCCAAGGTGGGTGGATTGCTTGAGTTCAGGAGTTTGAGACCAGCCTGGGCAACATAATGAGAACACATCTCTACACAAAAATACAAAAAGGAGTCAGGCTTTATGGTGTGTGCTTGTATCCCAGCTGCTCGGGAGGTTGATGTGGGAGGATCACTTGAGCTTTAGAGGCGGAGACTGTAGTGAGCCAAGATCATGCCACTACACTCCGTCCTGGGCAACAGAACAAGACCCTGACTCCACAAAAATTTCAACTTAAAATGTGAGAACGAAGGGAGACACAAACAAAAAACAAGCCTAACTGGTCAATGAAACATGAGCTTAAGCCAAGAAAGAAAATAAACAACATGAAGTACAATAAAGTAAATGGAGAAACAGATCTATAACAGAGGCTTTTGGTCTTTCATATCCCTAATAATACTAATTAATATTTATGCTACAATTAGTTTTTTGTAAGTACTTCTGTGATAGAGTTTATTACTCTAAGACATTCAATTACTTAAATATGGTCATCTACCACTACCTGAAAGAACATTATTATAACAAAGAGAGAAACCTGGAACTTTCAACTTTCCACCTAGAAAAACAATTGGCCACCAGAATTCTAAAGAGTCATGTATGGCTTGAAAAGGTAAATTTCAAAGAACATGAGCTGGGGCTAATAAAAAGCACAAGAAATGTTAATCTAAAATCACAATGTTAAGATTCCAGTTGAATGACACTTGAAAATACATTGTAATTCTCATTGCTACTGATGACCTATTTCTAATTTATTTCCTTTTTATTTATGGCATAATTTCTCAACATAACACATCAAAACTTAAACATTCTTAAATATTAAAAAATAATGCAAATGTAAGCAATATTTTAAAAGTTTAATCATTAGATACATGAGGTATATTATATTACTTATAATCTTGCACTACATAAAAATTCATTTGTCTATTCAGATTAAGCAACTATTAAGGCTGAATGTCTCATGCCAGTAACCCCAGCACTTTGAGAGACTGACGCAGACAGAACACTTGAGCCCAACAGTTAAAGATCAGCCTGGGCAACAAGGCAAAATCCTGTCTCTACAAAAACTACAAAAATCAGCCAAGCATGGTGACACAGGTCTATAGTCCCAACTACTTGGGTGGCTGAGGTGTGAGGATCACCTGAGCCCAGGAAATGGAGATTGGAGTGAGCCAAGATCTTACCACCGCACTCCAGCCTGGGTTACAGAGTGAATCCCCATCTCAAAAAACAACAATTAAAATGCTTCTTACATGGAAGACTGTATTCTACGTACTCCAGGATACATGTAAATATGTTTACTGACCTCCAGTAGCTCATGGTATTCAGGAGTTTCCAATGATTACTTAAACAACTAAACATAAAAACTTCTGAAACTCAAAATTTCAGAATGTGATATAAGGACTTCGAATGGTTATTTTATTTCATTTTTTAAGATGTAGTCTTGCTATGTCACCCTGGATGGAGTGCAATGGTGCAATCTTGGCTTGCTGCAACCTCCGCCTCCTGGGTTCAAGCGATTCTCCCTCCTCAGCCTCCTGAGCAGCTGAGAATACAGGCATGTGCCATCATGCCCAGCTAAGTTTTGTGTTTTTTCTTTTTTTTTTGAGACAAGCTTTCACCATGTTGGCCAGACTGATCTCGAACTCCTGACCTCAGGTGATCCCCCACCTCGGCCTTCCAAAGTGCTGGGCTTACAGGCGTGAGCCACTGCGCCTGGCCAAGTAAATATTTTAAATAAACTACAATGACAAAATTATGATGTTAAAAGTCTTACCATATTGGTATTACAAGTCTCTGTTTCTAGAACTGTTTATTTGCAGCAAAATACATGTTATTCAATTAGATGAAGTGTTTTATATAAACTCTTCATGGACAACTTATAAAACACACAAAAATCCCTTTGCGATACAAATTCTGAGAGCATAAATTTAAATTTTTACATTTCCACAATTTATATTTTTAAGACAGATAGTCTTGTTATGTTGCCCAGGCTTTTCTCAAACTCCTGGGCTCAAGGAATCTTCCTGCCTCAAATTTCCAAGTAGCAGGGACCACAAGTCTACACCACCACACTCAAGTGATTTTTTCTGCAATTTTTAATACTATTTTAGTCTCATTACAGAACCAATAATATAAGTAGAGAAACAATCTCTCCTAAAAACTGTATGAAACCAAAATTGTAAGTTTCCAAGAAAAAAAAAGCTCTATGCTATGTGCTCAACAATTTTGCAACTAAAACGTCCTGGGGGAGTCCATGATTACTGCAAATAATTTGATCCACTGAAGATTTATACAGGCATAAATATTATGAAAGTCACTCTCATATGATTTAAAAATCAAAGTGCTGTATTTATCCAAATAAACCTTAACCAAATTTCATGTTTCCTCTATTGGAGAAAGCATTTCCTAATGTGATTTTCCTGTCACTACTTACTTTCCGGTTCACTTTTTTCAGCTCACACCCTGTCACAGGACTTATCAATCTTTGTTAGTTACCAAAGTTAAACAAATGTTTTGAATCAACTAGCTACATGTATGTTTTTCTCTGACCAACTTTCCATTACCACCATAAAACTATGATAGGTATACCACTGCTAAGTTTTAAAAGTAAATACTATGCAAAACTGGATTCAGAGTGAAAAATAATTTTACAAGAGACTACTTTACCTTAGTAGCAACACTCAAGTCTTCATCATCCGATGCAGGCAATGAATCCACACACAGATCACGGAAAATGCTTGAGAGCAAAAATGTACAATGAAAATGAGCAAGTTGATTTCTTTACAATTTTTTTAAACGCCAGTTTATATCCAGCTTCCCCCTCAAAAAAGGAAACCATAACCTGGGGAAAGGTCAGTGATCTACATATTAAATAATGATTCTTGATATAATTAAAATACGTCCTCTGTAGTAAAAGATTTTAGTTACCTATTTCTGCTTCCACCTGTCTAAATCTATAAAATATTCAATGAAAACTGACCTTGAGCTTTATAACAAATAGTGACAGTCAATATGTTGGCAGAGCCTGACAATAATTTACCCTCACAAATTATCTCTCCTGAAGCTGAACTTAAAATTCAATTAATGGATGACATACATTTTGTTACCTAATCTGGAAGAAAATCGATGACCTAAAACAAGGTAGAGAGATCCACTGTCTCTTGTCCATGATCTACCTCTGGTTAAAAGACTAATCTGCATCACTTCAAAACGGCAGTCTTGAGTTCTCAGCAAGGAAACCACTTAGGAAGGTCCTATTGCTTTCCTTTGCCCTAAATCAGTACAGGGACTCTCTTGCAATATTTGAAATGTATGAAAGCTAAATGTACAAAAACCAAACAACGAAGGTGTATGTTCTTACTGAGAATACTTTGCCCAGAAAGATTAAAACATTAACAATAATAAAATTCCATTATTTCCACTCTATAGGTCTTGCCTTATTCAGATCCACATAAACTAGCAAGCCCTTAAAGATTTTCATAGGCACTCAGACATCCAAGGAGAGAGACTGCAGGAAAAACAGAGTCCTGGTAGTTGTACCTCTACTTCTCTAAGTACTATCTAAATATCTGTCTTCCTATGGGCTCCCGCTTCCAGATTCCACTTCTGCAAGGCTCCAAAGAAGTCTCCAATCTTCAAATCTTCAGTCTATGAAAGCACAGATTCCTGAAAGGAAGGCCTCAAATGACCAAGGGTAGGAGCCCTCTATATCCCAGCTCCTGAAAAACAAGCTAACTGGAATCTCCATCACCTGCCCCCAGCACAGACATACTACCAAAGTCCCAACTGAACTCAATGAATGATTTGCCAGCCAATCATGCCCCTGACCCAGCCTACTTGGATGTGGGAAGGACATCAGTGAATTGGGAAAAGAGGCAGAGGTGAGGAGAACACCTGTCATGGGCCACAGATCTGTGTAGTTCAGCAGTCTCCAGTCCCTTAGTATTCCAGGGGCTCTAAGGCACCCCTCTGTAAGTCAGGATGGAAGTAGATGATACCACATTTCTATCTGCTGTAGACACTCCTCGCAGTGTCTCAAAATGTTTTAGCATCTTTCAGTAAAAATCTTCCAAGTTTGTCAGTCCTTGATAAATAAAAAAAAGCAGCAAATTTTTTAGAGCTCCTTTGAATCTTCTATTTTAATATGCCTTTGTAGATAATTCCCAATATCTTATGTGTCTGTCATCTTTATAATTTATTGATAAGTGTTTCTCTTCAAACTTGGCCTTCCTCTGCTCATTCCATTCTTACCCACTTTCATTGGGTTCACTAGCTAATTCCACCTTCATTCTATCCACTGGGTGCAAGCTGTCTCTTATACACATCTAGATGTGTATAAGAGACAGGGATATAAAAAGAAGGAAGAGTACTGGGCTTTAAAATGAGTACAAATCTCATTTCTGCCAATTTCTATGTCTAAAAAAAAAATCCTAATCTTTTTGATTCTCAAGTTCTCTATCTAAAGAATCACTTCACCAGAATATTCAACACACGTGAAAATACTACAAGGTATTTTAATTCATTCTAAGATTCCTTAAAATTCTGTAATTCTATGTGCTTTTGATTCTGTCTATAGGAAAACTGGGAATACATAGCAGAATTTGAAAAAAAAATAGAATAAAAGAAACACCAAAAAAAGCAGAGAAGAAAGTTTTAAAAAATCAATACAAGATTATGAAAAATTCATGGAAAAAGAAACAAGACTAAAAAAAGTATTATGGAAGTAAGCAAAAATACTAGCCTAAACGGAAAACAAAACCAGGAAATCAAATAATTTCTAAGGCTTGCCTAAATTTGATTTTGTAAAACTTACAGTCCTATGGCCATAGCTAAGTAAGATCTGCCCTAAAGCCTTTGATGGTAAAAATAAGATACTGGTTACCACTGAAATTGTCAAATTTATCAGGACAAACTCTTGGATTAACCACATTCTAATGATAACCTTAAATGAGAGTTGAAGGTATTTAAACTCTCATTAATTTAGACATTAAATTAATGAATCTGATTAATCTGATTCAGACGTATACCTTGATCCAAGGGCTACACAGACGTCTATCGATCTATGCTGAGGAGCAAGAGAAGGGATTTGGAAGGCAGGCAGGCTGATGATCAAAGTGGGCCAGCAACTTTGTTAACTATGGGATCATGAGGCAATCAATCAACTGCTCTAATCCATAGTTGTTTATTTAATAAACAGTAGCTTATAGAAACACAGATGTTGTGATGGCTTTATGAGATGATAAATGCATAGACCATAACAGGATGTCCAGCCCAGACTATGACACTCAACAGATACTAGTTTCTTCCATCTATATTTCCTTAGTTAACATAATTTTTAAATCTATAAAATCCTATCTGACTGCAGATTCATCAGAACTTCCAACATCTATTAAAGAAAAAGGCAAAATGCATTTTAAATCAATCATAAATATACAGAATATTAAAAGCAAAAACATGCACAGTGATGCATGCCTGTAATCAAAACTACTTGGGAGGCTGAGGCAGGAGGATCACTTGAGGAACCCAGAAGTTTGAGACCAGCTTGGGAAACATAGCAAGACTCTACCTTCATTAAAAAAATTGTGCACACTTGTGTGTATGCTTTAGATCCTGTTGTTGTTGTGTTGTTTGGGTTTGGTTTGTTTTTGTAAAGCACATGACTGATGCTTTGTTACAAAGAATTCCTTTGGGAGCATACCTGGGACCTTATTAGAATTAACATTAATTATACCTATTGGTAGGTAATTAATGCATTAAGAACTGTTACTTCCCTTTATATTTATTAAAAGCAAAGAATAAATTTATCAAAATTTGGTATCTACAAGTAAACTGCAGTATACAAGTCATCCTAGTCAAACCCTATGAGACTGAGTAAAAATGTTATTGTTAGCGGAACAGGTGTGATGAGTCAACAGTGTCAAAGAGCATGATTTCTGGACCAAAACATGAGGGGCAGTTAAAACAGAGTATACAGTAGTACCCCTTATCCACTATATGTGCAGAAAGACATACTTGACATGGTTTTGTCTGCTGTCACGCCACAGCAACAATCATCAACAGAGAAGGCTTCTGTGACCAAATGTGTGGAGAGTTTTTCCCCACCAACAAGCAAGCAATCATTTCTGCTGATGACACAATTCAATTTTCACACTCTATCTGCAGACAACATCAGATTTATTTTAATTTATAAATTAAAGTTTATCCTAGGTACATATGTGTAGGAAAAAACAGTTTGTGATTCAGTACTATTCGTAGTTCCATGCATCCACTGGGGGCGTTGAAATGTATCTCCTACAGTTAAGGGGAAACTACTGTACTTATTTTGTTGTAACACAACACAGCCTCTCTAGCTCTTCAGTTCAAACTGTTCAGTTTAGGATAAAACACCCTATCACCAGAAGCCAGCAAAACACAGGAATCCGATCAGAAACAGGAATCCTTGCAAAGACTTTCCAGCTGCTAGTGGAAGAGAGATCAAAAGAGATCAATGTGTTACTCTGGCTACTACTCTTTGGGGAAGGTGCTGGGTGGTTTACATAGTTGTAGCTATTTGCTCTGCCCTACGTATAACAAGGACCAAATTCACCTGCCATTTTACCTCCCACAGAAAAACCACTGGAAATACCACTCCTTTAAGAGCTTATCCACTACGAACCACACCTCACATTCAGAGAGAAGCTTAAGAAACACTGGGGAGGTGTGGCAGGCTGCCAGGCAGTACTATATGACAGGAAAATGTATAGAAAGAAAACCATATCAGTGCCCTTTTACTACCAGAATGTTCCAATGTTTGCCCTTCTCCCTAGTAAGGGAAAAAAATTCTTTTTCACCTTACATAAAGCAAAACTCTCTTGCCATCCCTCATGACAGGATCTAGTTGTAGGTGAGTCATGTCATTTTAATAGCTTGTTGTCAAACTCATCCCTCAAAGGAAGAGGATCAGTGAGGAACCTATGTATTTACCTATAGCATTCACTGTCTGCTCTTATTTCTAACCAAAGGTAAGTAAGAAAAACTTTGTGATTCCAGTTTTATAAAGTACAACCCCTGGAACTTGTCCCCTTTCACTGCTGGAGAGTCTATCTGGACCCACCTCATAGAGCAAGAGGCCCCAGTTTGTGCTGTGTGGTACTGCACGGTGTCCTTTTCCTCAACCCTTTCCATTATGTGACAAATACCTACACAAATCATGTTTTCTAAGTATGTAAGGAATACGTCATCAGCATATATCATTCTTTACAATGATAAAGAAGCAAAGGAAAAACAAAAGGACAAAGTACATACATCTTAAATGACTACATTCAATTACAATGGAGCTTTTTTTAACTATTCAAAAAGATACCCAATGTATTACTCCAACTATATGACTCTTCTGAAAAAAGTAAAATTATGACAACAGAGTAAAGATCAATGGTTGCCAGGAGTTGCTAGGGAGAAAGTGAGAGATGAACAGGCATATTATAGAGAATTTTTAGGGCAGTGAAACTGTTCTGTCAATAATATTACAGTAATAGATACATATCATTACACATTTGTCCAAATTCACAGAATGTACAGCATCAAGAGTGAAGCCTGATGTAAATATGAACTTTGAGTGATTATAATGTGTCAATGTAAGTTCATCCGTTGTAACAAATGTACCACTCTGGTGGAAAATAGTAATAATAGGGGAGGCTACGCATGTGTGGGAGGCATGGAACATATGAGAAATCTCTATACCTTCCTCTCAATTTTGCTGTGAACCTAAAACTGCTCTAAGAAATAAAGTTACTGACTTAAAAAAGATTTTCACAGCTGGGCACGGTGGCTCATGCCTGTAATCTCAGCACTTTGGGAGGCAGAGGTGGGTGGATCACCTGAGGTCAGGAGTTCAAGACCAGCCTGGCCAACATGGTGAAACTTCGTCTCTACTAAAAATACAAAAATTAGCTGGGCATGGTGGCAGGCTCCTGTAATTTCAGCTACTCAGGAGGCTGAGGCAGGAGAATCACTTGAACCCAGGAAGTGGAGGTTGCAGTTAGCCAAGATCGTGCTACTGCACTCCAGCCTGGGTGACAGAGTGAGACTCTGTCTCAAAACAAACAAACAAACAAACAAACAAGCAAACAAACAAACAAAAAAGGATATTCATTGTCTATGCATCCCAGGATCTTCCAAAACAAAAATTAAAAAAAAAAAAAAAAGATGGCCAGGTGTAGTGGCTCATGCCTGTAATCCCAGCACTTTGGGAGGCCAAGGCGGGTGGATCACCTGAGGTCAGGTCAGGAGTTTGAGACCAGACTGACCAACATGGTGAAACCTCGTCTCTACTAAATACAAAAAATTAGCCGAGCATGGTGGTGCATGCCTGTAGTCCCAGGTACTTGGGAGGCTGAGGCAGGAGAATCGCTTGAACCCAGGAGATGGAGGTTACAATGAGCTGAGATTGTGTCATTGCACTGCAGCCTGGGCAACAAAAGCTAAATTCTGTCTCAAAAATAAAAACAAAAAATAAAGGATATTCACTGAACCTGTTGTTATAATATATTTAAGCAAGACACGGTGACCCTAAAAATTAGAGATCATTGAAGACCAAAGTAACAGCATGTGGTCATTATTTCACAAATTGAAGTATATGTGATAAATAAATAAATTTAATTGCATGCATAGGTAAGAAAATATTGATAAAATGATTAAATATTTTATCTCATTTCATAATTCTAAACACGGATTTAGCACAATATAAAAACTAGATTATTCACGTAATCAAAATAAAAGACCATTTTTATTCTAATTTTAACTCGGAAATTATGCTTATTTAACATTTTACTGAAAGATTAATGAGTTAAAAAGGACAGATTATAATTACCTAACACTGCTATGGTAACTTATATACAAATACCTGTTTGTCACCAAAAGTCAAAAAAGCAACTAGCTTTACAACTTCAGATGGATCATACAACAGAAACTAGTACCAAGTTACCTTATAATATTGAGTGTTACTAAAATGAAATTTTAAAACAACACCAAAGTTTAAGTTGGG